>NW_012267233.1:26599661-26626190 GCF_000151885.1 Dipodomys ordii
TAATTTTTTTTTTTTTTTTTGGTCATGGGGCTTGAACTCTGGGCCTGAATGCTGTCTCTCAGCTCTTCAGCTCAAGGCTAGCACTCTATTATTTGAGCCACAGTGCCACTTCTGGCTTTTTCTGCTTATGTGGTGCTGAGGAATCGAACCCAGGGCCTCATGAATTCAAGGCAAGCACTCTACCACTGAGCCACCTTCCCAGCCCTCCAGTTCTTAATTTTAAGCTTAACTCAATTTCTGGATATTGGACAAAACTCACTGAGCTTTATTTTTTTTTAACTTTAAGTTTGTAAGAGGTTAGGTGCACAGAGCCTGCAGGACAGAAGGGAAACATTGTAGAGGAACTTGCATGGCTCTTCCTGACTGATGGGATGGGTATATGCTGAGTACTGAAAAGGAAGGCAGCAGAGTACCAGAACCTGTAAGTGGGCCATCTCCTTTGCTGTCATTCCCACACAATCCCTCATGGGTTTTCCTGTATGGAGAGAATTGGCTTACCCATTAAGGTGTTCAGAAATGCCCTTGCCTTTCCTGACAAACATATTTTTTCCAGTTTAATATTTATAGTAAATGCAAATATTTATTAAAACAAATAATATTTACATTGCACTAATATCATAATATAATACTCAATATTTCCAAGGTAGTATTTTTTAATACAGATTGGGTCTTAACGTTTGAATTAGCCTTCCTGAGCCTATTCACCACTGGGAAATTGGATACAAATCCCATGCAAATGTTGTATGTCCATTTTCTTTTCTGTGTTATATCCCCAACCAAGTCAATGTTGCATGGTGAGACCCTGATCATAAGGGTTCATGAACTTGCACCTGCAGCAAACTGTGACTAAGTCTCTTGATTCCTGGGGAGCATGGGGGTTCACTCAACTGTGTGTCTTACAAATGCATCCACATGCTCAGGACTTCACTGAGATTACCTTTTCCTGCAGACGTTCAATAATAGCAGCTAGATTCGCCTCACGGTTTTCCTTAATTTGTTCCATTTTCAGGATCAGCTTTTCCTCCGCCATCTTGCTGAAGTTGTTATTCTCCTCCAAAGCCTTCTGAAGGACCTCTCTCTCATGCTCCCTCTTCTCTGCCAATTGTTTCAACACCTGGGCCTCCTGAGACTGGGAAAGATAAACAAAGCCAGCTGATAAATCTCTGAATGCCTGACAGGATGGAGGAAATTCCTTCCTTTCAGAGGAGCCTAACTTGCAGCCTAGCACAGTGCCTTCAGTTCCACACTTAACATGCACAGTGTAGAGTTTTCTATAGAATGTGGTTAGCTGGGAAATGTGGCTGAATTTTCAAGCTGTGAATTTTTTTTTGGGGGGGGGTAGATTGTTTTAGGAGAAACATTTAACTCTCATTCATTAAAAAAAGTTGCAGCTAAGCATTTTGTAAAGGGAAGTGCTATAATTAATTTCTGGATAGGAACATTGCTTTGAAATCTGAGGAACCATGGGTGAGGAGTTGGCCACTTTTTCCTTTCCTTTCTGTCCTTTCTCTGCTCCATTGTTTTTTGACCAGCTGTAGGCTGGACCCTAAGATAAGCTTTTTGATTTTTGTCAATCAAATCATTAAATCGCTTCCCTTCTTTTACCTTCATTCTTCCTTCCTTCTCTCCTTTCCCTCCCTCCCTCCTTCCTTCCTTCCTCTCTCTCTCTCTCTTTTTCTTGGTAGTATTGGAGCTTTGCATTGTCTAGAGCCACACCAACACTTTTAACACAGGTGATTTATTTTCTATGTTTTGGTATGGGACTTAAACTCTGGGTATCATGGTCTTGCTTGGTGTTTTTGCTTATGGCTGTTCATCTACCACTTGAGCCACACCTTCAGATCCAGTCTTTTGTTACTTAATTGGAGGGAAGAGTCTCTAAGATTCTGAGAGCTCAGCCTCCTGAGTAGCTAGGGTTATAGATGTGAGCCGCCGGTGCCTAGCTGCACTGATTGTTTTTGGGATAGTCTTGCTTCTTCCCAGGCCACATACTTGGACTGTATTCCAGTTATTTTAGGCTTTCTAGGATAGCTGGCATGACAGACACCTGCCACCATGCCCAGCTTGTGTTGAAATGGGAGTCTGAAGAATTTTCTGACTAGGCTGCCCTGAACCTACGATCCTCTTGATCTCAGCCTGATCTCAACCACATGGCTAGGGTGTCAGATAAAAGCCCAGCTATTGGTTGAGAAGGTATCTCTTTAACTTTTCTGCCCAGACTGGCTTTGAACTATAATCGTCCTGATCTTAACCTCTCAAGTAGCTGGGATTCACAGGTCTAAACCACTGTTGCCTAACTAAATTCATTTTCTTCCTATCCCGTGTTTGTTCTCCCTTTCCCCATGGGCTAGATTGTCTTTGGAGATCTAAAAACAGCTTAACACCTATTTGGCCACAGCTAGCAGAAAGCCCTTATTCTGATCCTCACTGGGTATGCACTGAAACCCCACGGTTGCTACTTTGATTAGAACAGAAACACCAGTTAGAAGTTAGGGGTGCTTCCTTCAGCCCCTCCCCTGTTTGAGGAACTGCAATTCTCTTCCAGCATCAGGAGGCCCCCTGGACTCCTAGGGTGTACATCATCACTGGGCTACTTGGTAAACATACAGGTGCTGCCACCTACATCCAAGGTTCTTTGGTGGGGCCCAGGAATCTACATCTTCCAATCGCCCCAGTGATTGTAGTGCAGGGAGAACCAGGCTACTTGGTGCAAAATGCACTGGTGCTCTCAATGGCGTGTTTGAGCCTTAGCTGCCTTGTTAAGCTTGGAAGTATTATTTTTCTCCTCCACATTATACAGCAAAGAGAAATCTTATCCAGTCCTAATCTATCCAGGCTAAGACCAAGTGATCACACATTTATTGGTCCTAGTCAGTTCCTTGAGACTGGCTGATGTTCTGAGGTAAGCCCTTGCATCAGGGAAGGCTGTACATGTGACTAGGTAAACAGTGATAGTCCCCCCCACCAAAAAAAAAGAATCCCCAAAGGACCTGTTAAATGTTGAGTTTCTTAGAAAGTATCACTAGGAGAACATGGTAGTTGATGGTTGTGGTCGTGGTAGTTACTTTTGAAAGATCGTGCCTATGCAATATTGGGCCTCAAAAGGAAAAAGGAAAGCTGTTCTCTTCACCTAAAATTTTATAGACATGGTAAAATCAGACAGCAGTTTTTTTTTTTTTTTAATGGGGGCGGGGGCTTGTTTGTTGTGTCTATTCCAAAGCCTGTGGCTTTGTGGGGGATTAGGCAGAAAATCCCAGAGACTGGCCTGCTTCTTGCTTTCATCCTGTAATGGTTTTACTGACATTTTTAGTGGACTTCTCACACTGTTCCTTTGTTTTAGCTCGTGTGAAAGATTATATGGAAGGCATAGAAAATGATAACATGAACAGTTCACAACTGAATGGAGGCTTTCTACAAAGAAAAATTAATTACCTACTATGTAGTACTTTCACTCTTTTACCTCTAGGGGGCCTGCCGATAAAAAGCAGCCTATGCAGATTTTGCTTATGTAGGGCTACCAGGATTAATAAAGATGAAGGGGGGAAGGGGGAGGGAAGAAGGAGGGAAATGGGGAAGAAGAGGTTGAATGGGGAGTAAGGAAAGGAGGAAAGAGGGGAGGAGGATGAGGTGAAGGCTTTGGAGGCTCTTATGGTTGAGTATAGTCTAAGTCCTTTTCTAAATTTCCTTCATTCCCAGCCACGCACTGTCTCCTGAAGGAGGTCATATGAATAGGCAACCCCATGGTGAATTGCACCCTACAAAGAAGAGGAAGCCATTTCAACCTTCCATTCCAGCAAGTTCTCTATCTGGGATCTCCTGGCCAGAGGAAGAAGGATGCTGATCACCACACAAGGATATGATATGTCCAAGCATTAAGGGTGGGATGGGAGCCTTTGGCAGTCCCAGGAAATAAAACCAAACCAAGCAAGTCCCAATGAAGCAGAACAAAACGTATCCATTCAAAATCCTCCAGTGTGGTGCTATTAATTACATTCTACCTGAATGTATGAACAGTTAATGTTCATCTGGTCCATGGGCCACACCTGCTAAGGGTAGCTAGAGATTCGTTCAGCCTTAGCAGTTCCTTTCTTTCCCTTCTCCTATATGAGGGTCGCTGTCCTGACAGCAATCCTCTGGCTTTTCCATGGCCCTTTGTTTCTAGTAGCCTTCCGGCAGGAGCTTCTGTGGCACAGGGAAATTAGCCCCAACCTGGAACTCTAAAAGCCTCTTTTCATCCTACTGTGGGGAGTGTGTGGGCCACCCTGTCACTGTGGAGACAGGCTTTACTGCAAGGTGGTGCTATGACTTGAGGCCTGAAATGCCTGAAATTTTCATTTCCATAAACTCCAAGTAACTCCAGTAATTTGTTTGCTTGTGCTTTCACTTAATGTTCATATTTGAGCCTTAATTTTTTTTTTTGCAATAGAGACAAAGAGGAGACAGCAGGAGAGGAAGGTTGAGAAGGGAGTGCATTGAAATGAAAAGAGGAACATAGCACTATGTGCCTTTTCAAGTTTCTTGCCTTGGTGGGCCACACTTGGTTGCTTGAACAAGTACTCTCTCGCTCAGCATTAGGAGCTGTAAGTAATGACTACTGCAGGTACAGCAATGCGGGACTGGCTGGCCTCATGTTGTATGGCTAATACTTTTGCAGCCACTGGGGCTACAGGAGATCTCACAATAGAGGTATGAAGTGTACATGTTTTTAGCCCTGTTAACTGAGTGATACAGAAATAGAAAGGAATATAGAGTTTGTTGCTAACTGACAAAGACGTCCTGGGCTGTTCTCTTCTGGATACCTGGCCTTCACACTGAAGGAAATCTTAAATCCACCGTTACTCCAACTAATGCATTTGCAGGCCCTGTAACTGGCTATACTTCACATAGTTAAAGCTCAAATCTCTGAAAAATATACTAAGATATGGAATTTGTTATGGTGGATAGCTTTCTTCACTGAGAGAATACTTAGGGATCTGTCTTTTGATTCCTACTTGTAAATAGTCCATGCTTAGGAAAATTCTTTAATGGAGTTGGTTGCCATGAAGGGGGGGGGGGAAGAAGGAGGGAAAGAGGGAAGAAGAGGTTGAACAGGGAGGTGATGTGCACCTCCACTGAAAGTGAACCTTACCCCTTCATCATTGACTAGCATCCAGCTACTGCTGCCCTACAATGTCTCTAGCTTTATCCCTAGGGAGAAGTTGATTTTCACATGAATATAATTTAATCTTCAGTTATACTATGAAGAAAAATAGTATTGATTCTAGTTTTTTTTTTAAACTGGTTCTGGAGCTTGAATTCAAGGCCTTGGCACTTTCCCTGAGCCTTTTTGTTCAAGGCTAGTGTTCTATCACTTAAGCCACAGCTCTACTTCTAGTTTGTTTTTAGTGGTTAAACTGGAGGTATGAATTACATGGAATTTTTTTTTTGCCTGAAATGGTTTTGAATTGTGCTCTGCAGATCTCAGCCTTCTGAATAGCTAGGATCCCAGACATGAGCCACCAGTGCCCAGCTCTGATTCAAATATTTTTAATTAATGAACAAGACCATTAATTAAAACTAGCTATAAATATTGCACCAAAACATGATCTGACATGAGTAGAACAAAGCTGTGTGACATACAAAGTTGTGGTAGAAGTTACATGCTTCCTCCTTGTGCAAGTAGGTAGTATTATGACATACTTTGGTTGGGTAGATCAGCACAAAGAGCTGGTAAGGGAATGGGAGAGAGGTGATTTGCTAAAGATTGTTGGAAAGAAATTGTTCAAAGATAAAGTAGCTGATCTTGGAAGAACATTTCTAAAGAGTGTGTACCTCACACAGAAGGTTGCTAAACTACTAACTTGGACCATTGACGATCAAGATAACAATCAGCTAATAGAATGCAACTGTGAAGGCAAAATCAATCTCTGCAGTCTGTTGCTGCTATAGAAACTGAGGCACCTTCCGTAGAGGTAAAGCCCTTCACATGAGCTCAGGATGGCTGCAATTTATGAGAGGGGAGAGAAGGGAAAGCAATGAGGCCTACAGGATCAGAGTTATTGGACATTTAGGAACATTTCACCATTTTTTTTTCAGGGAAGTTAATTACCATTTCTTACTTAGAGTGCCGGGTTTAAGAGTTGAATGGCTGTGCAAATGAAATGGAAGATAAATTTAAGTTAATTGGTACATAAAATTTTATTTTACTACGACTTAAGACTAGGTTTTAGATGTCAATAATTTCCACTCATTTCTGAAGTAAACACGTTCCCTCCACCTCATTTTTGTGTCCCTGTCTATCGTGTTGGGGAATTTATCACTTGTAATTCAGACTCTTTATCAAATGTCAAATGTCCCAGGACACACATGCCTGCACACTTGCAGGTTGGATGATGTGTCTGTAGCGATCAGCTTTCCTGCTAACAATGACTGTAGCCCATCTACAGTCACAAATGATGCCTTGAAGTATGACAATCTGGCATAGTTATATTAACCAAGGATGGCAAGATTCATGTTGGGTTGGAAAGCCAGAGGTATAAGAAGAAATTAATAATGAATAAAATACAAAGCATTTGAGAATGAGCCCATCTTATTCTGAAGCCTTTCTGCTCCTAGGAAGAGATTTTTGGGGGTTGTACCCAAAGTGGGGACTCTTCACCCAGGAATAGTGCCAGGGAGGGCTCTGTAGTGGTGGTGGTGGGGTCACACTGTCTTCCTGAATAGCAAAGTGTGAAAAGCCAGCACAGGATTATATAAACCCACAGTTGTACACTGCCCCTCCCCCCCCCCCGTTTTCTGGTTTACATCTCAGTTGCCTTAGCTTCAAGAGACCCGAGCACCACCTGTGCTGGGGATGTTAGTATGTGAATTAAATCTCACTGCATTTCTTTGAGGAGTGCTTTTTAATTTAATCTAGTCTATTTTAGGATGCAGTGTTGCCACTTAACTGTTTATTTTTTCCCACAATACTAATTGTTTCGAGTTACATTTAGTTGGACCGACCTACTTATGTATTTAAACATAATATACCAGACTGTTTATACAGTCTACACACTACGCAGATTGATAGAGTATTTATGGTCTTTAAAAACATTTATGAAATGATTTATCTGGTAACATTTTGCTAGCTATCCGTGTTAATCAAAGCTATGTTCTTTATAGAATCCTGAGTTGCTAGACTCTGTGAGGTCCAGGACTGGATGTATTTTTAGGAATGATGGACAAGGCACCGACAGTACTTGTTCTGTATGTTAGGCTGATGAACCTAATTCTCACATAGCTCCATGATGTAGAACTAAAACAAGCCTCATTCTAGTCATGGGCAAAAGGAGATAAATAAGTGATTTGCATGAGGGCACATGGAAATGGTGGATCAGAGTTTGACCACAGAAGTTAAAAATGTGGTGTATGATCTATTGCAGTCACGATTAAACATTACACAGATATCTCTATCTTTATGGAGTCTATAACCTAATGGGAAATACAAGCTTTAAAAATACGCAAATTACTGCACACCTTGGCCATAGCCATTGGCTGATCTGGATGAGTTCATAGGAATGCAATTCTAGGACTTTCTTAGGACTACTGGGGAAGAGAAGTCCTCTTTCTGCTGGAATTGCTAAATTAGAGAAATAATATTGGAACCAACTAAAGCTAGGCTTCTTGGTATTGAAGCCAATTAGAAGCAAGAAGAAATGATAGAAAGTTTTCTGACAATATAGTTTAATCTTGTGAATACAGCTGTTCCAGCCCCCTTTTAAAAATTTTTGGTGGCACTGGGATTTGAACTTGCAGCTTGGTGCTCTGCTGTTCCTTATGCTGAAGATACTCCTAGACTTTTTTTCCTTTTTTCTTTTTTTGCCAGTCTTAGGGCTTGAACTCAGGGCTGGGGCATTGTCCCTGAGCTTCTTTTGTTCAAGGCTAGCCCCTCTGGAGCCACAGCACCACTTCTGGCTTTTTCTGTTTATGTGGTACTGAGGAATTGAACTCAGGGCTTCATGCATGCTAGGCAAGCACTTTACCACAAAAACACATTCCTAGTCCCATTCCTAGACTTTCAAGGCACACACTCACTTTTTGCTCTAGATAACTGAATTACGCTTTAGTTCTCTGCATGTCCTTGCTAGGATATTTACTGAGATATATGTACTAGCTGAAGATTTTAATAAGATTTAGGTTCTTCAAACAAGCACTAATTAAGTCAGCACCATCCAATAGAATAAAATCAATTGATGACTCTCTTTAAATTGGTATTTTGTGTTAATTATACTTTCTTCTAATTAAAACTCTACCACAAGAACATAACCTAGATAGTGCCTTTCATAAAAGACTTTTTTTTTTTTTTTTTGCAGGTCCTGGGGCTTAAACTCCAGGCCTGGGTACTGTTCTGAGCTTCTTTGGATTAAGGCTAGTAGGCTAGTGCTTTATCACTTGAGCCACAGTGCCATTTCTATGTAATGGGAATTTTAACAAATAATAGGAATATGATACAATACTGCTTTGAAAAGGCTTCAAAGTGTCTTCTAGCTGTGGTCAATTTCTTCTGCAATTTAAAGGTTTACATGTGTAGTTGTTGATCCTTTATTTCTGTCAGAATGCAGTTTCATTAGAATCTTTAGTTAACAAAGGGAGTGTGATGAGTTTTCTAAGTTAGCACCTAGTTAATTTTGATCATCTCTGTTCTTTTCCTTTCAATAATTTTCTTTGAATTAAATATATTAGAAATACCATCAATAAACTTAACCATGACACTGACTTTTGGTTTTTGGGTTTAATCTCAGCTCAGTTAATGACTTCATGTTCTGATCTCAGTGTGACAATTCATGAGCAATTTAGAGTCTGTACCTACCTCATGCTGATCATGGTAAGATACATCTTATGGCAAGAACATAACCTGGCTCCATGCCACATCTCCTTAGGGACTGAGTCATGTCCAATGCAGCAAAGTTCTGATGGCCTAGAAGTCTGGATTATTTATTGTAGCTTAACTATGGGAAGAAAAGCTAAAAATAATTAAAAGGTGATAATTTAAAAAATGATTCCTGCATATATACTTGAGTTAGTATGTCAGTTTACTCTTTTCTTCTTACCTGAATTTAAAAATTCTTTTAAAAATGATTATTGCTGTTATGAAGTAGTTGTACAATAAGGTTACAATTGCATAAGTCAGGTCAGTTCATTTTTTGGGGGTGGGGGGGAGTGAAGATTGAACCCAGGGCTATGAGGTGGCTAGGGAGGTGCGCTACCACTTGTGCCACACCCCAGTCCTCCTTTTGTCTCTATTTTGGTTTTAGAAGTAGAGTTTAGGTAACTTTGGCTCAGCTGACCTCAAACTTGTGATCACTGCCTTGGCCTTCTGAGTAATTGAGATTATAGGTGTGCAGCACCCTGCTCTGATCAGTTTCCTCTTTTTTTTAAAATTTAAATTTTTATAAAATCTATGACTATAACAGTACTTGGTAAAAGAGCATATATATATATATATATATATATATATAATATCATTAGATACCTAAGGAGTCTCATTCTAAAGTGAGAAACTGAAATTGGGAGTAGCATATTACATATCATAGGAAGATTTTTTTCAAACATAAAGGTTATTATTTTCTTATTTGGAAATTTAATCTGAGAGCTTCAAATCTCTCTCTCTCTCTTTCTCTCTCTCTCTCTGTCTCCCCCTCCCTCTCTCTGAGTGCATGTCTGTCTCTACATCTATATCTATGTACTCCTCCCCACCCTATATTTCTGCTTGTTCTGAATTCCCTGCTGGATAATTCAGTAATGAAGAGAAGGACACTTTTCATTCTTTCGGTAATTACACAGCACCAAAGTGTTTAATGTTGTAGCTGATATTTTATAGACAATATCTTCATCAAATGAAAAATATTAAAATGCAATTTCCATTCCCATAAGTCTGTGTATAGAGTATATATATTGTGACTACCTGAGTGAAAAATACGTGATAAAACTTACAGGGAAAATATGATGTAGGGAGAGAATTCTATGTTTGGGTAATCAGGAGTGCCTGGAGGAGAACCACAGCCATAGCACTTGGCTGGAGCACGTCTGCTCATATGGAACTTCTATATTATAGAGTTGCTTGGATTTCTTTTCAGTTCTTTTCTTTCCTTTTCTTTTTGCCAGTCCTGGGGCTTGAACCTAAGCTTCTTTTGCTCAAGGCTAGTACTCTACCACTTGAACCACAGCACCACTTCTGGCTTTTTCTGTTTATGTGGTACTAAGGAATCGAACCCAGGGCTTCATGCATGTTGGCAAGCTCTCTACCACTAAGCCCTGCTCAGATTTCTTAGTGACTTCAAATCTGAATGCCCTTGGCTTTTCTTAGCACTTGCTTGGAGAAAATTAAGATTTTTAAAAATGGAAAACATCTGTAACACAAGCAGGAAGCAATGACAAAAACAGAAACAAATCCCCTTAAGGCTTGGAAATGGGCAGAAGATAACCCAGGGTCTCTTAGAAGATTAATTTGTTGGAAGGATTAAGTTCAAGGGCAGACAGTGAGGCTCTGGGAAGAAAGAGGGTGAGCTCCAGCCCTCTGGATTTCACTTCTACCTGGGAGCTGGTAGTTCCAAGGAAAGCTCTGCATTGCACTGGGGGTGACATGTGGACCCTGAGAAGGAGGAATCTCCACTCCTGTCCCTCACCCCCAACACTGGGAGTCATCTAGAGCTGGAGCTCTGAGGAAGAGTGTGGACATTAGGACACTGAAGCTCTGTTTGTCTACCATAGAATTGAAGAAATTTTTACCCTAATAAGCCTGGCTCTAAGTCTCCTGGAGACTTGGCACATGGTGTGATGGTCAAGCCGGTCTTCCTCCCCAGACACCTTTGCTTATCTCTCTCTGTTGCTCTCTCTTTCTCTCTCTCTCTCTCTGTATATGCATATGTGTATGTGAGAGAGAAAGAGAAAGAGAGAGGAGGTAAAAGACAGACAAGCAGACAGACAAAAAGAAAGAGACAGAGAGAGAACAAGGACAAGGAGGGAGGGAGGGAAAGGCAAGGGAAAGGGAAGGGAGAGAAAAGAACTTAACTATCTATGGGGAAAATTACCTTTCTTCTTTCTTCAGCAGCCTCCAGCTTCTTCTGGATCTCCTCCAGGGACAGGTCTTTCTTCTTTGGAGAAGCTAAAGTTCGGGGCGCTTCAGAGACAGGAGATGGTGGCTTTAAGATCAGCTCAAAAGCCTGGCCAGAAGCACGTTTGTTGATCTGCTTCACTTCCATATCTGAGAAAGTTGGAGAAAGTTAAGTTCAAGCATCCAGTGGAGCATTGAGAGTTTGGAGAATGCAATTAATTAAAAAATTTGGGCTCCAGCAATTGAAAGCAGCATTGTTATTCCAGGAGATAAATTAGTGATACTTGCAACTTGCCTACATTGTTTTGGACATATACAAAGTCTCTTGTTAGCATAACTATGGATATAGTTTGATAGAATAAATATTTACAGTGTTGAGAAATTTAATAATAGCTACAGAGAGTTCAATAATGACAGACATATTTAGAAAAACAGGTTTAACTTGAAGCTCAATTTTCTTTTGAACAGATGAATTTTGTATAAAAGAAAAGGAGTATGGATTTATTTTTTTAAAATATCATAACTGGAAGTGTTTTTCTATTAGATGATGAAGAAAAGAACAGAGTTCTCACATATAAGAAACATAAGTAGTTAAGCGTCCCATTCTTTTGCCTGGGGAGCACAGGAGTGGCTAGAAACAAGGTAACTTCCATTTGGCAAAGCAAATGTGAATGCTCATGTGAACTTCCTGTTGGTTGTTCAGGGTGTCTGCTACTTTTTGAGACCCAGTAGATGTAGTATCCTCTCTGTCATAGGCATCCTTGCCTGTCTGAAAGGGATAATAGACAAGATTCCACTGTTCCGTCTTTGCTCCTACTTTATTGCTACTTACAATACCCTCTCAAAATGCTTCTCAAATTGGAGCCAGGGGAAGAGACATTGTATTAGTGGAGGGTGAAGCAGCCTTTACTTCTTTAATTCATACATATCCACTCAGAAAATTATTCAGCCCTAAACAAGGGCACCCTGCCATTTTTTGACAAAAACCAATGAACTTGGAGACCATAATACAAAGTGAAATAAGCCAGGCAGAGAAAGACAGGATCTCATTTACAGGTGGAATCTATAAAAAAAGTTGAACTCATAGAAGTCAAAAGAGGTGGTTACCAAAAGCTCTGGGGTGATGGTGAGGATATATATTAGGAATTGTTGGTCAGAGGGTAGAAGATTTCAGTCACAGGGAACCTCTTGTACAGCCTGTGATGATAGTTAACAACAAAGTGTTGTGCTACTAAAAATCACCAAGTCAGACTTTATGTTCTCCCTGTCAGTCTAGGAAAAGTATTGCATATGTTAATTAGCTTGATTTGGCCATTCTGCAATATACACATCTTTCAAAATCTTATATATTAAACAATAGCTCAGTGGTCAGTTTGGATTTTAACTGAGTGGGTTTGTTTCAAACTTGACTATATCCTCTGATTTTGGATCACTGCTCTTGCTTGTGATCTGAAACTCTGTGATGTAAGGCCATTTTCTGTGGTGAGTCACAGTCATCCTTCATTGACTGAGAACCCTGAAGGACACCAAAATCAAAAAATGCCCTGAGCTCTTACACAAAATAGGGAGTATTTGCATCCAACCTTCAGAACACCTTAGGTCGACTCTAGTACCTAACATAATGTATATGCCACTTATATTGTCTTGCATGGGAAAAAAAATGACAAGAGAAAATCTCGAAATGTTCAGCATAGGTGCAAGTTTGTGTGTGTGTGTGTGTGTGTGTGTGTTGGTCCTGGGGCTTGAACTCATGGCCTGGGTACTATCCCTGATTTTCTTTTGCTCAAGGCTAGCACTCTACCACTTGAGCCACAGCTCCATTTCTAGCTATTTTGGTGCCTAATTGGAGAGAAGAATTTCACAGACTTTCCTGCCCAGACTGGCTTTGAATCATGATCCTCGTTTCTCAGCCTCCTGAGTAGCTAGGGTTACAGATGTGAGCCATTGGCTCACATTTTTTATCTGAGTTTGGTTGAATATGTGCATATCTGATAGTAGTAGCAAGGTTTAAGTTCTGAAAGATGGAGGTAAAAAGAGCACTCTTATCCTGGTGGCTCACACCAGTGATCCCAGCTACTTCAGATGCTGAGGTAGGAGGAATGAGATCTGGAGGCCAACCTGTGATACACAGTGAGACCCTGTCTTAAAAAAACAAAACACCTTCCTCCTAACTGTTGTGATGATTAAAAGACAAAGGAATTTGACTGTAAAGCAGAGATCATGATATTTCATGTTTATAGAGATTATAATATTATTAATTTTTCTTACAGTGTTTGTGTGCAATAAACATTTCACGTTATTATCAAGCTGGGAATACAAAGTCAAATTAAAGGCTTTGGAAATTTGAAATTCTTCCCTGACTTTTTTTTTGTGGCCAGTCCTAGGGCTTGAATTAAGGGTCCAGACACTATCTCTGAGCTTCTTTTGCTCAAGGCTAGCATTCTATCACTTGAGATGGTACCACTTCCAGCTTTTTCTGTATATGTGGTACTGAGAAATGGAACCGAGGGCTTCATGCATGCTAGGCAAGCACTCTTCCACTAAGCCGCATTCCCAGCCTCTTTCCTGACGTTTTGGAAGCAGTGTGTGAGTGAGGCAGAACTTCTTCATCTTCTAAGAGTTAACTTGTCCACAGCTTATGCTTTCCTTCTGTCTCCTTCTCAGTTCCCAAGGCAGCCCAAACCACCAGCACCTCCTCTATCCCTAACCAGAATCTTCTACTCACTGATCATTTTCATAATAGGACTGACTCTTTACTAAGCCCTGGGACCCTTGATGGTGTGGGACGTGTCATTTATCTTTGTACCCTCAGAAGCATGGTGGCTAGCTCATGCCTATAATATTCTCACTTGGGTGGTAGAGATCAGGAGGATTGAGGTTCAAGGTCAGCCTGGTCAAGGTTATTAGGACCTTACCTCAACAAATAAGAGGGAGGTGATGGTATCATCCCAGCTAAGAGGAAAGTGTGAATAGGAGGATTGCTGTTCAGGCCAGACTAGGCAAAAAAATGGGATCCTATTGTGAGATGTACAAAATGCTGATTTCATTGTGTCATGGGCTCTTCTTGTACATTTTTGTGAGTCATGGGCTGGCAGGGGGCTCCCGCAGGGGACTCACCATCATAAGTGTAGATGTTGATGTTTCGTGGTTCTGGGTAGAAGCAAGAGCAGATCAGTGACAGCATGGACAGCTCCTTCATTTTTTCCTTGTAGGCTGAAACCAAAGACAGGAGATTAGGATCTTTCATTTCCTGAGTTTCCTCTTAATGTTTCCCTAAATTTGAATAATAATTACAACCACCTGCAGAATGAATATGGCCAGATACCTCTGCTTTGCTTTCTTTCCTAAAATTTAAATGAATAAAAGATGTAAACAGGACTCCAGGGTGTATATGCCCATTACAGAGGGCAGGAATTGCCCATGAAAGCACAGTTAGACAAAGTGTAAATAAGAAAATAAAGGAAAATGGAAGGAATTAAGATCAGGTAATATAGGAAGGGAAAAGAAGAGAAATAGGGAGGAAAAAGAAACAAACACGAATGGAGATGACCATATACTAATTGTGTATCCAGGTCTCTCATACATAAGATTCGGGAGGGCTCCGCTTGAATCACTACTATTCACATGGGGGTAGTTATTAAGCAGATTTATCCTCCAGGGACCTTTGTTTGGCTTTCTTTCCTCCCCCAAGTGCATTTTCTCATTTCTCTCTTTTCCCACACACACCTGGATGATTTGATGAGGTCCCTTTCTGGCAGAGCAACTGCAGGAATTCAGTGTGATTGCTCCGCTCTTTCTTACTTGGGCCCTATTTCATTTTCTCCTTCCCCCTGTAGGGGACGTCCTTCCCACATACACTTAATGAACTCTCATTAACTATTGGTTATCCCCAGGACAAGTGCTTCCAGATCAGACCACTTAGATAGGGGATAAGAAGGTGGGAAGTCTTCTGACCTTAGTTGATCATTTAATTAATAAAATTAACAAATTAAAAAAATGAAAAATGGTAAGTGGGCTATGAATTGACTTGTGATGAAGTCATAGAGCAGCACATTGAGCCTCATAGGTACTATCTGCTTCTTGTCAGGGTCTTTTTGTCCTCAAAGTAACCTCAGTTCATTGGGAAGGAGAGAACTCCCAGAACATGGACTTGGATGTAAATTAACAAGAGATCGTTTGTTGGCCAGCAGGAAACAGATTCAACACGTAGATGCTTTAAAGCCACAGAATGTTAAATGGAGATATTTCTAAGGGAGTTAGTCAGTGATCCATCACTCCACCACCAGTTTGATCAATGAGGTAACTGAGCCTTGCAGATGCCAAAGTCAGATATGGCCAGTGCTTAAGACGGGGCTCTGGCTAAAATACGGCAAATCAGTCTCTCTCAAAACTGCCAAGAGGTCTTCTAGCTTTCCTTTTTGTTTTGTTTTGTGAGGGAAGCACATCATGGTAGAAGCACATGGCAGAGCAAAATCTTTTGCCTCATGGCTGTTAGGTTTTTAAAAGGAAGGTGAGTAAGAACAGCATCAGCACGCATGTGGTATTCAGGTAAGGGGTAGGTTTATTCAGTAGACCTGCTAGGACCAGGCAAGGTTGGCACTCCACGCAGCTGGGAAAGGCCTAGGAAAGAGAGAGAGCTGGAAAAGAGAGAGAAAAGAGCTTGAGAAGAGCTAGACAAGAGCAGAGAGAGAGGTAGCCGAGTAAGAACAGCAGCACTCACGTGGTATTCAGGTAAGGGGTAGGTTTATTCAGTAGATGTGCTGGGACCAGGCAAGGTTGGCACTCCACGTGGCTGGGAAAGAGAGAGAAAAGAGCAGAGAGAGCAGAGAGCTAGAAAATAGCAGCAAGAGAGCAGAGAGAGAGCAGAGAGAGAGCCGAGAGCAGAGAGAGCTAGAAAAGAACACAGAGAGAGAAAAGAGCTTGAGAAGAGCTAGACAAGAGCAGAGAGAGCTAGAAAAGAGCAGCGAGAGAGATAGAGAGCTAGAAAAGAACAGCAAGAGCTAATCTTGTCTTTTTTTTGTGGGGGGGTGGGTCCGGTTGTGGGGCCTGAACTCTGGGCCTGGGTGCTGTCCCTCAGCTCTTCAGCTCAAGGCTAGCGCTCTACCATTTGAGCCACAGTGCTACTTCAGCTTTTTTCTTTCTTTTTTTTTTTTTTTTGCTTATGTGGTACTGAGGAATCGAACCCAGGGCCTCAGGCATGCAAGGCAAGCACTCTACCACTGAACCACCTTCCCAGTCCTAGCTTTCCTTTTAGGATGACACCTAATAGGCCACAGGGTGGGTTTGTTAGCACATAGTTGATGATAGGCAAATATCAAACATTGTCAATTTTCTATATTTCAACTTAACATAAGAGTATCTCCTTCCAACAAGCAACATAACTTGCTATGTAACACTGAAGACCTGGCAACACTTCCTGATAAGTTATTATTATGATTAATAATGCTGATCCTGGGGCTTGGCTTGAATTTAGAGCCTAGGTACTGTCCTTGAACTTTTTGCTCAAGGCCAGTTCTCTATGACTTGAGCCAATTCCACTTCTGGCTTTTTTGGTGTTAATTGGAGATAAGAGTTTCATGGCCTCTCCTGCCTGGGCTGGATTCAAAACAGAATCTTTAGATCTCAGCCTCTTGAGTAGTTAGGATTACAGGTGTGAGCCATTAGTGCCTGGACCCTGATAAGTTTTTATTAAATATTTTTGCAATTTTAGAAGGTTGAACCACATTTGTTTTATTTATTAGAGTTTTCAAAATGGTTATTTTAGGCAAGAGGCAGAGTAAGAACATGAGTGAAGTTCTGCAGTTAATGTGATGTGGCTGAGGAAAAATGGAAAGGAAGGAAAGAAAAATGCATGAGTATGAAACTGGTGACTCATGCCTGTAATCCTACCTACTCAGGAGGCTAAGAACTGAGGATTGTAGTTTAAAGCCAGCCTGGGCAGAAAAGCCTGTGAGACTCTTATCTCCAAGAAACTATCAAAAAGCCAGAAGTGGAGCTGTGGCTCAAATGGTAGAGAGCTAGCCTTGAACAAAAGAAGCTCAGGGACAGTGCCTAGGCCCAGGACCAGCACAAAACAAAATAATAACAAAAAAGAAAGATGTAAGAATGAGATTTTGCAGAGAACAGTTTGAAAATAATAACTACATTTGAGCCAAAGCACAGAGGGAAGATTTGCAGTGGAAGATAAATGGATGGGCAAAGGAGGCTTTCTGGAGAAAGTGTCACTAGGTAGAGGCTCCTCAGATGAGTATTTTGATTTGAGGAAAACGATGTGAGTTGAGACACTGAAATATAAATAATCTGAGTAAGTAGAGTGCGTGTTTGAGCGCACGCACACACACACACTCGCGCACACACACTCCAAAAGAATCCCCAGCAAATGCAAAGGGCTAGGAGAAATATGTTAATAAGATTTAACCACTGGAATTTCATATTTTGAATTGCCAGTCATTTTTCCTATTGTTTTTGGAAAACAATGAATGTTAATCTTTTCACTGTATTTCAACATATTGTGGAGATGAATACATGTTTGTAAGCATTTTCAGTGGTTGGCTGCATTTGCTCTTAATTATTAATGTTTTCAAGTAAATGTATCTCTCTAGCGAATTCATTTAAAATTCAACCCATATGAAGTGTAATGATTCTACAGCAATAGTCACTTAAGCTAATGATGTGTGAACACTTAATTGTATTTCCATTCTTCCAAATGGCTACAATGAACCATCAGTAATTGTAGCAGCTGCTATTTGTTGAACACAAACAAAAATACATTTGCATGCATTTTCTCATATAATCCTCTCAACAGTGTTATTAGAGATGCTTTTAGGATATACTAATTTGTCCAAAAGGACAGATGAGGGGAAAGACTCAGAGAGGTTAGATAACTTGTTTATGGTTCAATGGATTGTGGTTTAGTTTCGATGAAGATCTATCTGACTCTTCTTGCTCATGCTCTACTCCTGTCTTCACTGTCTACATGTTTCTAATAAGAAAATAATATATAATATGATTTATTTTTAAATTAAAGTGTCTAAGTCTTAAAATTTTTTTCTTTGACACTTGCTCCTAAATTCTCATACATATTGTTCCATTGTTATTTAATCTAGAATGGGTTGTATAATTAAAATTTCTTCTGTTTATTCATCCTGGACAAAATTCGATTAGAGTCCTGAATTTTGGCTAGTGGTGAACATAAAAAAAGAATTCATTAGGTTTTGCTGGCAGTGAAGAATATTCCAGAAATACATTAATAGACTACTTTTGGGAGAAAATATCTCAGTCCCTAAATGAAATATTTCTCTGTGTTCTGAGACATTGGCATTCTTTTTTTGGCACAGCTGGGGTTTGAACTCAAGGCTTCTTGCTGGGTAGGTAGGAGGTCTACTACTGAGCTACACCTGTAGCTTTCAAGATGCCTATAAGGATATAAGCAGATCATGACCTTGAATATAGGCTGGCTCCAGGGTTTGTTAGTACATTCCTTAGTTTTTATCCTTTTCCTTGTTTGCCCTGCCATAATATTTTAACAGGGAAGTTTGCTTAGCAAGTCTTAAACAGTGAGTTTGGATTGAACCTGTTTCTTGTTTTGAAAGCTGTCTGGGTAAAATCAGATACTACAAATGCAGGATCAAAATTTCTTTTTTTTAATTGTGAAAATACCGAATAGAGGGGTTACAATTTCATGGGCAAGATAATGAGTACATTTCTTATCAAGCATTGTAGCCTCCTCCTTTGTTTCCCCTTCCCATCCCATCCTTCCCCTGCCCCCTCAAAATTTCTTGAACTTGGTTTACAGCAATTAGATTTGCTTGGCTTCTAACAAAGGGGACAAATGTTTTTTGAGACTTACCAACTCTTACAATATTTCTTATCTTGTTTAACATATTTTTTGGAAACCCCATTACTGTTAATTCTGACTTCCCACTCCAGTACTAAGGCTTGAACTCAAGACCTTGTACTTGCTCTTACTACCACCGTAGTCATACCCTTATCCCCTTTTTATTTTTTCACAGAAAGGATCTCATAGCTTTTCCTAGGCCTGGTCTTGAGCTGAGTCTCCTGATCTCTGCCTTCTGAGTAGCTGGTATTATAAGCCTGACCAACTATGCTTAAGGTGTTCTTTAAGGATGAAATAGACTACTATGAATTAGTTTAAGATCCTTTTTTTTCTGAGATAGGGTGTCACTGTGTAGCATAGGCTGGCCTAATTCTCAATCCTCTTGTCCCAATCTCTTCAGTGCTGAGACTACAGGTGTACCATTATGCTTTCTTTGAAAAGAAATATTTTTTCATAGTATGTTGGCTTAACTCTAGAGCATAATAATATTTTGGCTGATGAATATGTAACTGAATATGTAACAGTTAAAAAGAAAATAATTCGTATTTTTAAAGACTTACGTTAACATCTCAAATCAGTGATATGAGGTAATGTTCCAGATATTTCTGCTATGATGTAATGCTGATTGCTTTAGTATAAAATTAGATTCTGTCCCCATTCACTCTATCCATGTCTCCTTACAAGAATTATGGTCTGTAAAGCCAGGGAAATTCTGAAAGATTCATATTTTGAGCAACCAAAGCATGCCAGTTTTTTCTGTAAGTTATAGTCATCAAACCAAATAAAGGAACATTTCAGAAGGTCAAAGTAGTATAATCCATCAATGGGTTTTACAGAAACATATGTAGCTCTTAAATTTCAATTCAGTGGACTTTTGGCTTTGACAGTGGGGACAAGGAAAAGAAATTGGATCACACAAATCAGGCCTTGTGATTAATCCTGTACTAGAAGCAGTAAATCGTTTCATCCTGAGATCTCACCTTACTCTTGCTTCATTACATCCACTGCTGTGTTTAATGACAATCCCAGCTCATCATGAAAGGTCTTGTCTTTTACTTCTTCCCCCTCAAGATGAATTTCTTATAGTCCTTGATGGGGACCAACCACAATATGGTTTAGAGTATTAGAACTGATCTATTCAGTTTATGTGCTAAGGTTTTATCACCAAGCTCAATTCTGAGTACTGAAGAATTCTTCCTTCCCCACTCCTCCTCCAAAATACTTCCTGGTAGTAATAATGAGCTTGAAATGCTATGAATTTTAGCTATATTGGTTGGGATTTATATGAGACAAAATCAGGGTGAATAAAACAGCTTGTTCATCAGGCTAAGGGGATTTCCCATAAAAGGCTGACTCTGTTTCCTTTCCTTTCCCATGGCTTCCTGAACTGGGAGGCTCCTGTGTGGTGAATAGAGGCTGTCATGACCATTTCTGTTTTTTTTTTTTTTCCTTCAAAATGGCTGACTATAACACTTGAATTGTCAAAATGTTTCATTGCTGTTTCATTTTTGGCCGAAGAATAGGAAAAAAAACCCCTTTAAATTCATTATTAGTTCAGCCAAACTTGTACTTCTTATGCAGAATGATTATTGCATTGTAGGGTTAATATTCAGAATCACAAATGTTTTGGTCACGAAGGATGATGACTTGTAACTTGTGATCTTCCTTTCTCAGCCTCCCGATGTTCTGAGATAACAGTCAGAATGTACTATGCCTGGCTAATGGTTGGTTTTAATTTTTTAAAAAATAAAATGTGTTACTTTTATTTTAATCACTGAAAAATTGTGCATTAAAGGTTTATAGACTTGGTTGTAGTAAATGGTTAGGTAAGATTGTCCTTCAGAATGAGAACAAAGTCTGACGTTTTGCTAGTCATAATCAAGTCATATGTCCTAAGATCACTTTGTGTTTAAGAGAATAGGAGGAATATATGTAGGTATAAATATGTTCATATCTATATGTACTTACCTAAAAATAGCAAATCTAAATAATGGCATGGTTTGTAATTATCTGCTATTGTAAGGATTGCAGTAATTTTATTTTTGAAGAACTCTGGCAGTATGTGCAAGAGTCTGCAAGATGCATCTGAAGAACATTGCTTCCATAATGTAATTATCCTCAGCATCCATTTGAGACACAACTAAACAGTGTGCAGGAAATTTTTCATGCTAACCCAGATATGGCACTGAAAATTGCTTTTTCATTTTGAAATTCAAATGCTACTCACAGCTTTGCCACAGAAAGACTCATTTTCCAAAATAGGTCTCATCAAATTATGTACTAGAACTTTAATTAGTTTAATTTTCTACAAGGAACCTAAAGCCAGCTACAAAACAAGTTAAGTATGCATCCAAAGCCTTTGGATTTTTGCGTTCCAAAAGGAATCACAATATATAGGAACACTTAGTCAAAGAAAAGTTTTCCAAGTTTCCTTGTTTCTTCTGCATAGTTTGAAACAAAAGCACCATGTTTACTTGATAAGAAACCTGTCAGAGAAACATAACAAATGTACTAAAGGTAGATGAAAATCTGCTCAACATCATCAACCATCAGGATATGCAAATCAGAATGGCAGTGAAGTAGCTGCTCTCACCTGCTATGGTGGTCATTATAGAAAAGACAAAAGAGAAAAGACAAGTGTTGAAAGGAACGTAGAGAAGAGGGAACCCTTGTATGATACTGGTGAAATGTGAATTAGTACAGTCATAATGGAAAGCAGTATGGAGGTTCTTAGTACTATATACCACCCAGCAATCCCATTTGTAAGCATAAATTTGAAGAAAATGTTGAAGACATATCTGAACTACTAAGTTTATTACAGCATTATTCAGAACAGTCGAGATATAGTATGAAGATATAGTGTGAACCTAAATGTGCACCAGTGGGTGAATGGGAAACACACACACGCACACACACACACACACATACACACACACACACACACACACACACACACACACACACAAAGGTAGATGCACAACAGAATATTTGGTGTTAGAAAGGAGGGATATCTTGACATTGGTAAAATATGAATGAATCTGGAAGACATATGTTAAGTGAACTAAGAAAGACAAATGTTGCATGATTTTACTAAGAAAAAAGTTAAAAGTTAGCCAGATGTGTTGTCCTGTGCCTGGGATCCCAGCTAAGTGGGAGGGAGAAATTGGAAGGTAGTTATGCAAGGCTAGCCTGTGGAAAAACGTTAGTGAAATCCTGTTGCAAAAACACAAGTTAGGTGTGATGGTACACTCATAATCCAGCTAGATGGGAGGCAGAGGTACGAGAACTGTGGTCTGAAGGCAGCCCTAGGCAAAAGTGTGAGACCATTTCTGTGAAACAGTCTAAGTAAAAAAGGGTGAGTGGTCATTGAAACAAGCAATTACACTGTGTAGAAGAACTAGACAACTTAGAAACTATTCTTCCACAGGTGGTACACCCAGTGTAAAAGATTGCAATCTAAAAATACGAATGATAGTGAAATCAGGACCCTTTGTTCATTTCCAGGACTGTTCATTTATTTCCTTCAGCAAATAAATGCATGGTGAAAAGTTTTGCTTGCTTTGGTTATTGCATATTTGTTTCTCCCTTTTATGAAAACTTGCACCAGATGAGATTGGCTTAAAAGATCAATGACTCTTCTTGACTTAATTTTTTGTCATGATTGTTTCAGTGCTGGGATTGGTGCTGAGGGACTCTTGTTTCCTGGGCTTAAACAAGCCCAGGACAGCTCAGCTGTCACTCTAATGCTTGAGCCACGCTTCCAGCCTCTCCCCCTTTTATTGCTAGTTATTTTAGAGGAGTCTGTCTCTGTTCAAGCTGGCATTGACACTTGATCCTCCAGATCTAAGCCACCTGAGTAGCTAGGATTACAGGCCATTGGTATCTGGCTCATTTTTAAAAAAAATGCTAACATCTTGAATATATCACTTTACCACTCTCTGGACTTTGTCATCTGCAATTGATTTTTCAATGCTCAAGTTGTTTTTAAACAGAATAATTTTCCCATTAATAAACATTCATCCTTGCTGCTGCAGTGTGCTCTTTCCTTTCCCCAGGATACTGGGGATTGAATCAGGAAACTCCTGCATACTAGACAAGCAATCTAGCAGTCTACCATTTTGTGTATCTTGTTTGTGAGACAGACTCTCCCCAGGTTTTCCTAAACTGGTTTCAATTTTTTGACATTTCTGCCTCCATCTTCTCAATAGCTGGGCTTATGGTCATGTTCTACTATATAGATTTTTTTTCCCAATCTGCCTTATTTTAGACTAACTATTTTATGGTAACTCATATTAAAGGAAAAAAACCCTGAATCTTTCTATTTCTATTTGGTTAATTATTTCTTTTGCTGATTCCTGATATTATATACTAGCTAGATGATAGATATAAACAGTATGTACAGGCTGACAAATATTTCATGAAGCAACTCATGTCTTGAATTTCAAATTGTTAAACTATCAGGGTAGATTCTACTTTTCCTTGTGCTACATGAAAGATCTGTTTTTGACATCAAATAATTGTTTCTCAGGTACAGTAAGTGATACATAAAACATAAGCTTTTGGGATACCACTTGGAACTCCTGTGAATTCACAGTAGTCTTAAGTGATGAGAAAGGTTACATGTTAGGTGTAACTGGCTGAGACTGGAATATTACTTGCAGTGGCAAATACTATGTTTATTGGTGATAAACATTCCCAATAAAAATGAAGGCAAAAATGGAATCACATGTTTGATTTATATAGATAAATATGAATTAGAGTTTGGCATAAATTGTTGACAGTCTATTTAAAAATGCCACCGCATAATGTTAGCTAATTATTCTGACTGAAGCTTTTGTAAAGTCAGATGCCACTTGAATGTTGTTTTGATTTTTCAAGATACCTTTCTTGCTTTGCTAACTCCTAATAGACATAAAAAAATAGCAATAGCAGATTAGTGCTTGGCTCCTAAATCACTATTGGTTGAAACGTATTACCTTCATGTGTGATGGAGAATAACATTGAAATCATGTGTCTATCTCCTTTTCCCCACCAACCATGAAAGGAGCATTCCATTCATGCTGCATGGCTCCAATGTCTCAGCCATTCTCATCTACTAATGGGTGGAGAACAGGAAGGTCAAATCTACCCATAGAAAAAGAAAATACCCAGCTGAAGAAAGGGTGATGAAAATGGGGGCTGGAGAGGAGAGCAGGATGCCAGCTTAGGAACCTGGGGAAATGACTCAGTCAACTGAGCTGGGAGCTAGTGGGGATTTGTGTGTGTGTGTGTGTGTGTGTGTGTGTGTGTGTGACCTCAGTGTACAATTTTACATTCTAATGCTTCTGGAACCCGTTTTTGTTTCTATTGATGTGACATCCTGAGTAGAGATGGTTCAGTTTTATTGGTATTATGTATATTTTTGAGTAGAACATGATTTATAATAATAGGGAAGTATGATTAAGATATATGCAAGAGAAATAGGATATTACTTTATGATCCTTGATATCTACTGTGCTTTGACTGGTATAAAACTATTAAGTTGTGGCATTGCTCAGAGTAGATTTATGTTGGAGACATATGGCATCGGCAGCTGTATCATAAATATGGTATTTTGTGTGTGTGTGTGTGTGTGTGTGTGTGTGTGTTGGTCCTTAAACTCAGGACCTGGGCACTGTTCCTGAGTTGTTTTTTCTCCTCCTTCCCACCCCCACCTCCTTCAAGGCTAGTGCTCTACCACTTGGGCCACAGTTCAACTTCTGGCTTTTTGATGGTTAATTGGTGATAAGAGTCTCATGGACTTTCCTGCCTGGGCTGGCTTTGAAACATGATCCTCAGATCTCAGCCTCCTGAATAGCTAAGATTGTAGGTGTGATTACTGGTGCCTAGCTCTAAGTAATTTTTATAGTTCTGTTATTGGGTGTTGAAATTAACAGGGAAATTGAGATGTTTAATTTTAAACATTCATCATTCATCTGGGGAATCAGGGAGAGAGATCAACACATTTTTATACATTGCTTGTTATTCAATTGCTTACCTAATCTTCCTAAGATTCATTCAATTTAGGGATTACTTTCCTCATTAAAATAATAAATTACTTTTGTGCTGGTATTGGGGCTGAACTCAGGATCTCATTCTCTCTCTTTTTCTCTCAAGACTGGAGCTCTGCCACTTGAGCCACAGTTCCACTTGCAGCCTTTTGCAGAAAGATTTTGGCATAGACTCTAAGGGATTTTTCTACCTAGACTGACTTCAAATTGTGGTTTTTCAGATCTCAGCCTCCTAAGTAGCTAGGAATAAAAGCATGAGCCATCACCATTGGATCTTACTTTCCTCTTTTGTAGTAGTGAAAACTGTAGTAATGGAATTATGGCTCAGTTGCTCAAGGAATCAATCCCAGGTAGCAAGCAGTGGAGCAGGATTTAAAGCTTCTCTCTCTAATACACCATGTTAGTGCTCTATTGCCTGAAACAGGAACAGTGCTTACTAAGGTAAACATTTAACAGGGGAACTTACAGTATTGCCTTTTTACTTTTCACAGGGTTTTACACTCTTCTGAGATCCATGATTAGCTCTTTTTACTTCTTACAGGTTTAACATTTGATTTTAACCTTTGAAGGAAGCTTTGAACCAAGCTTTCAGTACCTTTGAGAATTTAGGCCTGGGATACTTTGACTATAAGCAAGGCTTGTTCAATCTCAGGTGGAGAGGATGGAAGATGTAGTGCCAGGAGATGCCAACACAAGCCTAGAAGAAAGGTGATACTTTCCTGTTGTCCTATCAGCCTGCCTATGTTTTCTGTGTCTACTGCCTGAGGTGCCTGGGCCATGCTGAATCTTTAAGATTAATGGCTGCCATTTTGGGCCAGGACTTACCGCTTGGATGTGGGAAAAGCTGAGCAGGGTGAGCTAATTGTTCCTTTTGAGCAAATCTTCAGGGAGAAAGCTCAGGGATGGCCAGGCCAGTTCTCATCATAAGCTTTTCAAAATGTCAAATAGTATTGTCTGAAGGATTCAATCAATATCCAGGTTTACTTTTCATTATTTAGGATACACTTTAAAAAAACCACCAAAATGACTCAGCTTCTGATTGTTTTCTTGTTTGCTCTTTCTAAATGCATACCCATTGTATACAGTCACATATTAAAAAGTATTTATCTTAGAAGATGCCACCATCAGAAAGAATGACATCGTCCCATTTGTTAGGAAATGGAAAGATTTGGAAAAAATGATATTAAGTGAAGTAAGCCAGGCCCAAAGAAACATAGGTCCCAAGGTTTCCCTTATTTGCAATAACTAGTATATGTCTGAGTCAAGCAGAAAAGGTCAGATAAGATGATGTTAAGCGAAATGAACCCCAAGATAGGGACACAAGTGATTTTTTCTTGCTATTGTTTCTAACGTATTTATAAGGCATGATTTTCTTTTTTTGTTGCTTTGTATGTCCCTCCCCCACGGTATAACTCCTGTTTTCACTGTATTTGATGTTGGTATACTTTGGGGAGGGGAAGGGAAAAAACAAATTGCTTAAATAAGGATACAGGTGGACCCATTGCAACAATGAGATGTATAAGATGCTATGTTGAAAAACGAACTTTACAATTTAGGCGGGGGTGGGGTAGAGGTGGGGGGTTGGGGGAGGT
>NW_012267233.1:26626240-26636135 GCF_000151885.1 Dipodomys ordii
CTTATCTGACCTTTTCTGCTTGACTCAGACATATACTAGTTATTGCAAATAAGGGAAACCATGGGACCTATGTTTCTTTGGGCCTGGCTTACTTCACTTCATATTTACATCTCTTAAAGCAGGCAATGCTCTTATGAGTGATTGCCTACTAAATTATGATCTTTAGTCCATTCTGTTCTTATTCTCTTTCTACAAACTGTAACTGCCTGCTACATCCTTTCTACTTTGTGCTCTTGACTGGGTTGTTGAAGGCTTTGACTTGGTTCAGAAATATCAACCACTACCTATAATAGCTATTTCTGTGAAGCTTTCTCTTATACAAAATGTAGTCCTTTACTCCTTTCTAGTATTTTTCCTTCCAGAAAAAGACAAACAATAATTTTCTTAACAAAACAAACAATGAGAATATCTTGCTTTGGCGTGATTCCATTCCTTTATGAGTATTAATCCTAGTCTTAAAGCCTTTAAACTATGATTATAGTTCAATGAAATTTGTTTAAAAAATAGACTCCATGACATTTATAGTACATGTATCTATGTATTTAATACATCACTGATCCTTTAAAAGTCAGTTGCTTGACCTATATTTTGCCTCTGATTACTTTTCTAAATCTCTGGTAATCTCTAAAAACATTTAGAGATTTCCATACTTTAGAGGTTTTTTGTTCCCCCCCTTCCTTTATTAATCCCTTCTATCCTTGATTTTTGCTCTGAGTAAAGGTTCCCTGGTGTGATCTGAATTTTTGTAAAAATGTCTCCAGTAACAATACGAACAAGCAACTGGTGTAGTTGGTTATTGGTTGGAAATCTTTTATTTTAATTGATATTTGAGAGTTTATGCTTTCCTGAAGTATGGAGCCCTTGTTTGCCTCGCAGAAAGACATAGCTTGAGTTTCTATTGTTTGTTTATTGTGGGACTTTGTAGGGCTTCTTTAACCTATGCAGGCTGTGGCTGGACTTGGCTGATGAACCATGGAGGTTCTTTTAGGACAAAGAACCACTGAACAAGTGAAGGAAAGAGTGAAGTAATCAGTGGTTGGAGGCAAAGAAAAGAGAAATAGTTTTAGGTCATCTGAGCAACTTTTATAAGCAGGAACTTAGCTCTTAGATTCAATATCATTTCATTTAAAAAGGGTTCTACCAATCTTTAGAAAACAAAGCAAATTGATAATCTCTGGATGGTAGGATTGCAATTGATTATTTTCTTTTTATTCTGAATCCTTTTCAGGTTCTGACAGTGAGCATGTATTACTGTAACAATAAGAAAGAAACATTTTATAAAGTGTGTTGAGCCTTCTTTCTAGGAATATAATATTAAAAAATTTATCACAAATCTACTAATAGCAGAACAATAATTGAAAAAAAAAACAGTGGCTCAACAAACAAAAGACTGTCTTTTATAATGGAGAGCCAGCCTCTGCATGGCCGCAGGAAGATTGGTCAAGGGATGGCGGGGGGGGGGGGGGGGGGGACAAAGGAGGAGGCAACAATGCTTGATAAGAAATGTACTCATTACCTTGCTCATGTAACTGTAATCCCTTTGTACAGTATTTTCACAATAAAAAAACATTAAATAAAAAAGAATAGAAGAATGGAAGCCCTCGCAATAATATTGCACTTGACAGATACTAATCTCTCTCCCATTTGCTTTCTTGGTCTTGATGAGGACTCTTTCTGATAGGACCAATGCTGATAGATTGGTACTGAGTGACAGGTGCAGAGAAGAAAATCACCTTAATGCAAATCAACTAGGGAGAGTAAAGAAAAACCTTAGGTCTGCTGACTCCTCTGGTCTCTTGTCCGTGTAGCATCACAGCTCTGGCAGAGACATGCAGAGATGTCAAGGTCTTGGGCTTGTCTTTGCATCTTGTTGCATTAGACAGAGGAGGTAACTCTCCTGCTAGGAAGCCATGTTACCCTGGCCACCCCACTGGGCACTGCTCTGCTGCTTCATCCAAGTGTGATTCTGGCTAGCTGCATCAGCACCACCTGGGAGCTGGTTTGGTAGGCAAGTTCATGGGCCCCGGTCTCACGCACAAAATCACGACATATGGGAGTAGGGCCCAGCCCCTCTAAGTGCTGCTGATGGTCAGGATGGCTTGAAAAGGATTTTAGCTAAAAGATGCTGACTGGATTGGCTAGTTGTTTAAGCCATTTGGTGCATTTTAGTACTTCCTAACTGACTTTTTTTTTTATTATAACGTGCACTGTCTTGCAGGATAGATAAAATAGCATAACAAAAGTGAGACCTTGTATTCTTAGGTATCATTTTTCATTATTGCTATTCTTTTATTTTTGGTATGTAGAAGACCTCGTTTTCTTCAAAAAATTAAATTTCTCAATGGTGAGGGCTGTGTTTATTTATATTCTTAAAATATCTAGCACTCAGTTTTCTTATTGTGCATGTTTAAGTATATGATAGGGGATGAGTTGCTCAAACTTATCAGT
Source organism: Dipodomys ordii (assembly GCF_000151885.1). NCBI lineage: Eukaryota > Metazoa > Chordata > Mammalia > Rodentia > Heteromyidae > Dipodomys > Dipodomys ordii. The sequence goes on from NW_012267233.1 coordinate 26,628,689, forward strand.
TTCATATCTATATCTAATCCATATTGAAAAAGATACCACCCCTTTTAAGTACTGGTATTGGAGCTAGAACTCAAGGCCTTCTGTTCCTGCTTGGCCTTTTCATTCAAGGTTGTCGCCATTTGAGCCATACCTCTACTACTAACTTTTTGCTGATTAATTGTAGATAAGTTTTTCCTAAAGTTTTCTGCCTGAACCTTGATCTTCAGATGTCAGCCTCCAAAGTAGCTAGGATTACAGGCACCCAGCTTTATATCTGCCTTTAGTAGACTTTCTAGATTTGGCCCTGAAGCTTACTCTGTGTGATTTTGATTGAATGAGGTATTTGCATACGCTTCCCATCTCATAGGGGAGGATATAAAGATTAAAATAAGGTGCAACTAACAAAATAAATGTTTTCTAAAAACTACTAGGTCCTCTATAGCTATATCATGCTGATCGTTCTCAGGGAACAATGTTCAATCTTCTGTGCTTATTGGCTCTTTAACTATAAGAGGAAAACGTCGTTGTTCTAAAGTAGAATTAAAAATTTCAAAGTGATGGGAATGAGAATCATGTGATATAAAAAGAGTAGGCTTGGATAATTTTTCATGTCTTAACAATTATGAGGAAGACATTAACTGGAATCTTGCTATAACACTTCCCAAAACAATAGATGCTTGCATTGGAAATAAAGAGAATGATGTAGTAGGAGAGGTAATTATGTCCAGAGGCAAGGCTCCCAAGAAGGGGGCAGTAAGTCCAGTTATACTGGGTCTGTAAACTGCTGGTAGTACTCAGGCTGAAGTGGTAACAAAGCCATCTTGATGGGACTTTTCTTTTTTCACATCAGTTTTCCTTTACTAAGAAACCCAAACTGGAAGATTATACTTAAGTTGACTGTAAGCAGTTTTCATGGAAATTAAACTTAAGGTTGCAATCATAGAGGAAAAAACCTCCAAAAATGTGAAGGCTAATAGAAATACAATTGAAGTTTAAAATATCTCTTAACATTATTTATGGGACTAGATTTAGACAAATGTCCTCCAGTTGTCTTTATTCTGATACAGACATATAACTAAAAGATTGACAGATACGTGTTACTGATGATCTTTTGTTCTGCTTACTACTGAGACAATGGAGAATTGTGCAAGCTCCAACCTCCTAGATTCAAAGATCTAGCTTAAAGAGCTGTTAAGTGGGCATTTTGCAGGCACTGCTGTATAGTGTTGGTTAAAAAAAAATCATTCTTAGATAATAATCTCACTCTATAAACATGAATGACTTTTAATGTTTTATTGGACAGCTATAATTTTATATATCTTGTCACAAAAACAAAATTTAGAAACTGTAATTTTTCAGAGTATTAAGTATTTTAGTCTCAGGGTCAACATCATTACAAGTAAGAAAGACTGTAAACTGTTTTTGTGATGATTTTACAGTATAATATGGAGCTTCTCTTAAGTACAAATCTCAGAGAAGCTGTATTTCGGACGACTAGCAAAATGTGTGCTGGATGCATTAATTAACCTTTATATTCACATAAAAGTGTTTTGTGAGAACAAATGCACACAAAATGTTATCTTTAATCATGACTAATAAAACTGGGTTATCATAAACAGGTTTTACTACTGCAAATGTCTTCTTGACAAATGACAGGGCCTGATTCTTTTATTAAAGAAAATTAAAAACATTTCACAAGGGATTCAGAGCTTTCCCAGTGATCTTTCCAGCTTGCCTGCCTGCTTTTGAGGTAATAAGATGAAGAACATATTGAGTAATATTTAATAGTTATATTAAAAGTGGATGCCTGGGCTGTATGTCTCTCTTTTGGGTCTAAATTTAATTCATAAAACGTAACATCCAAATTAAATATCTAAGGCCTATGAAAGGAGTTAAGAATCCATTTTGAAATGCTAAGCTAACCATGATGAGACTAAGGAGATTAAATCAGTGTTTTATTTTTCTTTTCTAGAACAGTTCACCATTCACACTAGAAATCTCTACTGTGCTCTGAGCTGAGTCTACGAGAATCATGTTGGTTCCACGAATTACTACCTCTGATGTCTAAAAACTCTCTTCCCCCCAAAGTTCAAGTGATGAAAATTAGCTTAATAAGCCTTGGATAAACTACCAATCCTAATCATCCTTTTCAAAGTACTTCTTCAAAGTTGAGTTTACTGCCAGAAAGGCACAGAGCATCTCCGTCTTGTTAGGCTACAGGTCTGAACTCCATGGTGGGAACAGAACTAAGGCAAGCGGACATAGCTTCCGCATAGGATTCTGCACTCAGACTTGGGCAAATCGCCTTACCTTTCTGTGCCTCGGTTTCCTCAGCTGTACTAGGAGTGGTCTTGTTAAGATTGTTAGGTGATGAACACAGCGTGTGTGAAATGTTTAGCCTTCTACGTATGTGTGCTACATAAAGGTAAACATAAATAAGTCAGTTTTTTTTTACAGAGGAGGACAATTCATATCTATACTAGAAAAACGATTCTTAAAAAGAAAGCAAGAAAGCTGTTGATTAAAAGATGAATTAGGACGACTTTCTGGTTCAAGATTTTCATGTTCAGGATTTTTGTCATTTCCAAATGTTATATACATAGACTGATATATATATATATATATATCAATTATATACATAGACATATATGTATATGTCTATATATATTATATGTTTTATATATATATCATATATATATATAGACTGCTAGGAGTAAGCTTTAAACCATACAATTCTATGGATAGGGATGGGAGGGAAAAATTAGGAGAGAGCAAGGGAAGGGGTGACATTGTCCAAAAAGAAATGTACTCTTTACCTGACTTATGTAACTATAACCCCTCTGTATTGTAATTACCATTACAACAACAATTAAGATTTTTACAATTAAAATAAAAAAACAAAAAATGTAAATTCTTAAAATGCTGTCTTAGCACATCTTTCTTCCTTTTAACATGATGGAATTACAACAATTGAGTTTTCCAGCTTTCCAGAGAGACTGTAGTAAGCTATTAAGAAACAAAGCAATGTATAACCTGGGGATCTAACCCAGTTGTATATTCTACTAACTCTCTACTCAGTTGTCTTTAGGATGTTGTTTTCAGTGCCTTATTTGGGAAATACTGTATTTCTAATTTGAGATGTTTCATGGAGAGTACCATTTTTGCAGGGTAACATTTCAGGAAATGTAGTAATGTTAGCATGGTAAAGTTATTGTGGTCAGCCACCCACCTATTGCGTGGGGAACCGACATATGATATTTTTATTGATATTCTTAGAAGATTTGTTTTCCCCTCTCTGGGTTAACTTTCATAGAAAAAAGTGATTGGATAATGGAAGTCTTTTGAGGATTGAGTAAGCAGAGGGAAGAAATAAAACATAACCTGTACAAATGTACAACTGTGCTCAATAAATTCTTATTTTTACACTATGTTGAAAGGGAACTTTACAATTTGGGGGTGTGTGAGGAGTGGGGAAAGTGGGGGGAAAGGATAATAGGAGAAAAAGGAGGGGGTAACAATGTTCGACAGGAAGTGTACTCATTACCTTATTCATGTAACTGTAACCCCTCTGTACAGCATCTTTACAATAAAATAAAATTGAAAAAAATTCTTATTTTTTCACATGGTGTGTAGGAAAAAATGTTGTGGGAATAGTTTAGTAAATAATAAGCATGGATTATATGCATTTTAGTATGGCTCAAACCTGTTTTGAACTAGTTAACCATTTGATCTAATTAACTAGTAAACCTGTTTTGAGCTAGTTAACCATTAATGGTAAATGGAGTTATAAGCTTTGACACATTATTCCACATCTAGAAGGCTTTGGATCAAATTTTCACTCTGTATCATGCTAGTAAGCTAGACTTATTGATTTGTTATCCTTGCTCAACTGTGCCACTAGCTACAGATAAATATACAAACACCAACTCAAATTTATGTATCCACATTTCTGTCGAAGGTCTTCTGTTATGTCCTGCAACATCAATGTGTTTGGAACTGCTTAACGAAGAGAGAGCAGTGACACAGAACATAAGCCCCCGAGGAATAAAATCCCTCCAGATGACTTGGCATGTAAATATTCTGCAAGATTGCCATGCATTTAAAAATGTTACGGCATGATACTAGAACTTATTATGAAGGGTACATGCATATTATAACTTGGTATTTCTGGAACTGATGGTTTGGTGGTTAGCATGAACTTCATATGAACGTTTGTCAGGAATGAATTTTATCTGGCCTTAACCCAGGTGTACAGAGTTAGATTTTGGATTTTAATGAAAATCACGGTTAATTCATAGTACCTCAAAGTTCGGGGAACACAATAATAAGGCATAATTAAATATTTTACATGTAGATTATAGTTATATAAAGTACAAGAGAAAAAGAATTGTTCTTCTAATGCAAACGTTGAAGAGTTTACTGTAGATGATCCTAAATGTTAGTGTATGTTTCCCTGTTTCTTCTCTCTTAAAATTAACATCAACTTTTGATTAGAGTAATAAACCTACAAGGTTATTTTATTGATAAATCCTAATTTTTGTCAGCATTCAATACTTATCAGGTACACGTGATATTTATTGAGTGTTGACAAAATTAGAATGAAACTACACTGAACTAGGTTTAAAAAGGCATCTTTTAAGTGGAAAAGGGAAATGGAAGATATGATAATCAGTAAATTCTTAAACCCCTCCTCAGTATCATTATTTATCTACTCATTTTCACTCCTGTCCTGGAGCTTCCCTAAAGGAGATAACTCTGACATCAGTTGTGATACAAGCATAAGGTACATTTAAAATACATGAATAAATAAACTGATTTTAGTGTTCCTAAATAGCATTGCTATTGCTGCCATTTATTTTATTGCCATTTTCTATCATTTAACTATTATAAAAGCCCCAAAGTAACATAAATGTCATTATAATAGAAAGGCAATTAAACTAGAAAGTAAAATCATAAGGGGATAAATATGCAGAGCCATGCCAACTTGTAGATTATGATCATTCATATTATCTCATTGAGAAGATGCAAATACCTTTTTCATCCACTATGGCAAAACATGGCATTATTTTATTGAATAAACAATTGAATGATCCCAATAAAAGATTTTTAAAACCGTGAATATTTGAAGCTAGGTTTAAATCAATCTTCTACTTTAGAAAAAAGATTGCCCCCTAGTGAGTAGAAAAGTTAATGCAGGCTCCGAGGTTTTCAACAGAAAGAGCCAGGAAATAAGCCTGGGTTCTGAAAAAACGCACAGGCACACACAAAAACAGCTGGGTCACTAGGTAATCCTGTCTTATCTTCGGGTCTTGCCAAATCTTGCCCCTTTCATATAAAGCCATAGATTTTGTAGTAATAGGGGAATGTGTGCCTTTATAAACCAAAAGGAAATTGGCGTTACTTTAGGGCTGGTTCTCAGCCATGAGGGATCGACCACACCCAGATCCAGGTTTATGCTGCTTTATCCTGCAGTGTGCAAGGAAAGAGCTACTGGGTGAAGGAACACACACACACACACACACACACACACACACACACACACACCAATATGGCGGTCGACAGCTCAGGAATTTTCCAATCAAATCTTCAATGTGTAAATTCATCCACCTTCCATTTCATTTTCTGTCATTCAGATTTAACTTAAAAATTCTCTTTGAAATCTTCTATTAGATAGTCACGGAACTATTTGGATCCTAAATTATAAAGAAGAAGACTATTTTATTGTATGACTTGGCATTATGGCATTGAGAGGACATTTCTAAATATAAATGCAATGTAACTGTAACTTCTTGAAGCATTTCTACTGCCATTGAGTGATTTGAGGTTAGTTATATTGTGCCAAATGATCATATGCTCATTTCACAATCTGTCCATTAGCAATTAAAAACCGAAGGTAATAAAAACTCTAATGCAACAAAATTGTCATGACTCAGTGAAAAGGCAATTGTTCTAACAATAAATCACTTCCCTATCCCTTAATGTAATTTAGTATACTAGGTAAGTCATATTGTAAAACCACTCTGAATTTTGTCTGCAAAGTTTTGGGTTTTTAATATCACAGATTATCTAATCTGAACCATCATTTAGCACTATAATTTCTTTCATGGAATTGCAACATGCAGAGACAAACACCAGCAAATCTGTTCCCCTATATTCTTACAGGGCTGCCGGCTTGGTCACGCCATTTCCTCTCGTCCCCTCCTCGTCCCAGCTACTCACCATATATTATGGGGATCTATGCCATTAATTGACAAGCTTCCTTTATTTCCCTTTCCATCTGATCAGGAAATCCTGATCAGACCATCAGCTTTTTACCTCGTTATTTGCATACTCATTTAGACAAGGCCTACTCATTATAGAAGAGAGAATAGGCAATATTTGTACTTATATATGATCATGCTGAATACAATAATTGTTTAATGAATCAAGAAAAAATTCATTTTGGTGATTATGTTTTGTAATCGGAATGATTTCAATGGCTAGCACTGTAACATTGTAGAGGTCCTGCTTCTTTTCATGATTTGCTAATGAAGCTTAATTGTGGCAAAAAGGAGCTTTGCATTTGTCCTATTTAGGGTGAGATTTTTTTTTTTTCCTGCATGGCAGCTACCATTTCACCATTCCTGTTTCTGTGCAGAAAAGAGACCTTATCAAAAACCAGCAATTCAAAGAATAGTTCTTTTTCGGGGGGAGGCAGAGAGATGAAGAAAGTTAAAAATTTGCATAGAACTATTCTGAAATGTTTATAAATATAACCCCATGTGGAGGATCGTGGCATCTCAGTGACATAGATGGTTAAATTTCACCCCCAGCATCTACCAGCGCTTCCCTATGGGGAATTTTCTAGCCATGGCTGGCACACACCCTGCCCTTAGTAAGCACCTGCAGCCACGCGAACGTCCATAATCCTGGCTAGAAGCAAAAATGAATTTGCTTTATAACTTAAGTGAACAATCCTGGTGGGGATTAGAAGGAAAAAAAAGTGGGTGCAAGGGTTAACTTTTAACTCAAAGCAGTCCATGGCTTTTTCGCTTTCTTTCTTTCTTTCTTTCTTTCTTTCTTTCTTTCTTTCTTTCTTTCTTTCTTTCTTTCTTCCATTCTTTCTTTCTTTCTTCCTTCCTTCCTTCCTTCCTTCCTTTCTTTCTTTCTTTCTTTCTTTCTTTCTTCCTTTCTTTTTCTTTCTTTCTGTCTCTGTCTCTCTCTCTTTGAGAAAATGAGAACAAATAAAGCTGTGTCACGGAATCACAGTGATTTGACATAGTAACAATGCTGGTGCTGCTGAATTTGTAGCCGCCCTTCTGCAGCAGAAATCTGGGTGCAGACCGCAGACCGCGGAGCGAGGCCGCCCCCACGGGCCCCTCTTGCCCCATGTAGAGTCTTTCTGGACGTGAACCGCGAATCGCGGCCAGCCAGGCTAGCTCAGGACACTGCGCAGAAATCCGGCTCTCCCGCTGCTCCCGCGGGGGCG
>NW_012267233.1:26648413-26649944 GCF_000151885.1 Dipodomys ordii
GGAGGAGGCTACAATGCTTGATAAGAAATGTACTCATTATCTTGCCCATGTAATTGTAACCCCTCTGTACAGTATTTTCACAATAAAAAAATAACTATCAAAAATCAATGGCTTATCTGTATGCCAATAATGAGAAGAGTGTGGCTGAAATCAGGAAAGCAACTCCTTTTGTAATAGCCCCACAAAAAATAAAATACCTAGGAATAAACTAAAGAAGTGAAAGACTTCTATGATGAAAACTTTAAAAACCTGAAAAAGGAAATTAAAGCAGAAATAAGGAAGTGAAAAAACCTCCCATGCTCCTGGATTGGGTGATTAACATCATGAAAATGGCAATACTTCCAAAGTCTATCTACAAATTCAATGTGATACCCATCAATATCCCAACCTCATTCTTCAGTGTAATAGAAGAAACAACCCAAAAATTCATATGGAACAATAAAAGTCCCTGAATAGCAAAAACAATTCTTAGCAGAAAGAACAGTGCTGGAGAAATATCAATACCAAATTTCAAACTCTACTACAAAGCCACAGTAATCAAAACAGCTTGCTAGTGGTACAAGAACAGACCTGAGGACCAATAGATAGAACTGAAGACCCAGAAATGAATTCACTGACCTACAGCTACCTAATCTTTGATAAGGGAGCTAAAAAAATAGAATGGAAAAAAGACAGCTTCTTCACTAAATGGTGCTGTTAAAATTGGTTAAACACTTGTAGAAAACTAAAGCTAAGTCCTTATATATCACCCTGCACCAGAATCAACTCCAAATGGATCAAAGACCTTGAAGTCAAAGGAAGGAATAGGACAAACTCTAGGGCTCCTTGGCACAGGTCTCTTAATAGAGACCCAGAAACACAACAAATCCAAAGAAAGGTTGGAAAAATGGGATTGCATGAAACTGTAGAGCTTCTGCATGGCAAAGGACATAGCAAGCACACGGATTGGGAAAAGATCTTCACTAGCCATACAACGGACAAAGGTCTCATATCTAAAATATACCTGGAACTCAAAAAATTTAATCCTCCAACAACAAATCCTGATTAATATGTGGGCTAAAGACTTAAAGAGAAACTTCTCTGAAAAGAAAATAAGAATGTCCAATAGACACATGAAGAAATGCTCAACCTCTCTAGCCATCAAAGAAATGCAAATCAAAGCAACATTGAGATTCTACCTCACTCCAGTTAGAATGGCTATAATCAAGAAATCTAATAACTGCAGATGCTGGAGGGGATGTGGCCAAAGGGGAACCCTACTGCATTGTTGGTGGGAGTGTAAACTTGTTCAACCACTCTAGAAAGTAGTATGGAGGTTGCTCAAAAGAGTCCACATAGAGCTCCCCTATAACCTAGCAATCCCACTTTTGGGCATTTACCCAAATGATCACAAACAAGGCCATACTAAAGCTACCAGCACAACTATGTTTATCACAGCATATATTCACATAGCTAATATATAGAACCAATCCAGATGCCCCTCAGTAGATGAATGGATCAAGAAAATGTTATATATATATATATATATATA
>NW_012267233.1:26649994-26663355 GCF_000151885.1 Dipodomys ordii
GTCCTCCTCCTCCTCCCCGCACCGCGCCCCAGGACTAGCGGTTTTCCCAAGGAGACAATACCATAAAATGCGCCCGGGTCCCCCGCCGCCGTCCCCACCCATCTTTCAAACAGCATCCAGGGGACCACTTTGACTGTGCATTCCCCCCCCCTTTCTCCAACCTCTCTCAATCCCATTCCCCATTTTCTTTCTTTCTTTAAACTACAGAAGAACTGCAGGACGTTACAAAGCACTTTCTGAAATGTTCCTTAACCTCACGGAAGGCAGTGAAGGCAGCATGTAAAGAAATTAAAGCTTCCGATTGAGCTTGAACGTAACCTATGGAAACGCAATACATTCCCTGTCCAGGGGGAAGGGCCACCACTTACCTGCTTTGATCTCTAAAAGAAAAAGAAATTCAATTTAGATTTCCAAGGATCCTTTTTTTTTCTTGCCCTCCTTCCACCCCACCCTTCCTCCTAATCGTCCTAAATCCTGTGCCACATTCACGTTCTTTTCTTTATAAAAGACCCCCGAATGCCTTCAAAGGTCTGAGAGGTTGAAAGGTAGGCTCGGGGTCGAGCCCAGGAAGAACGAACGAGGCTCGATGCCTTCCTTACCCATTGCTGTTTTAGCCATTGTAGCGGGCGTGCGGATGCCGAGCGGTGGCGTAGGCGAAGAAGGGTCCGGCTTCAGCAGCGGAGAGAGCGAGAGAGGAGACTGAATAAGGCACTGAGTCTGCAGAGTGGGACCGTGCTAGAGAAAGAGCAAGAGGCAGGAGCCCATGAATAATTATCACTCAGAAGCTCAAGCAGATTGGCTCCCAAGGTCCCCTGACACGACTCCCGCAGAGTCAGAATCTCCAAGCATTAAATATTGATCGGCCAATGGTGCTAGAGTACAAAGTACCAGCATGCAGTTTGAAATGGAAATCAGTCCTTCCCTCGCAGCTCCCCCTATTCTGGGGGCCTTGATAGTACAGTCCAAGTACAGTGGAGCCTTATAGCCTCCAAGCCTCCCAGGAGCCAGGAACTGGGCTGTGTCTACCTGTGTGTCAGGAGGCTTGATTCTGCTCACACGTTTCCTTGCACAAATAGGCATAAAGAAAGGGACAGGAATCCAGAGGCCGGCAAAGTCCTCACAATACACAGGCTGGTGGGGAAAAAATAGCTTAAATATTGTTCATGACTTTTTCCCTTCCCTCTTGATGTTTTCTTTCACCTCTGGCGCTGTCCTTGGTCTCGCAGGGAGACCCCAGGTCTGGCTGGAGTGGCAGTTCAGAGCCAACTTGCACTCTTGTTCTGTACTTTCTAGCTCAAGCAAGATTTAAGGAATCCCTGAACTCACGAGTGTCTCTCAGAAGAAGAACCTTAGAAAAGGGAGGCCTACTGTTTCTCCCTTTGGCCCAGGGAAAGGGGCTGCTGATTGCTTGGGAATAGGGACAATAATTATAATTACTTTCACCTGGTAGGTGAAAGTAAGCCTTTAGCCTCTTTTATCCCAGGCCTGTCCATCTGGTAACAGGGCATTGGGGGAGCCACACAGGTGGAAGCCCTGGCCCTCGGGAGGTGCTACCTTACACGGATTGAAACTCCAGTGACCTTCCCAGGGCTCTAAGGGGAACTTTATAGAGATGAAGCCATGGTCTAGGACATGATTTTTCTGAGATCCAGAGAGACTGCATTGATTTATGTCAAGAAAATAATATGTTCAAATTTCAGATTAAGCAGTGTGGTACCTGAGGATCTTTGAGACCAGCTGTAAAAAGTGACTTTCATTACAGAAAGTCCATCCCTTTACATTTAATGAAATGCCAGGCATTAATTCATTTTTCGCTCATTTAATTATTTATTGAGCATTTATCATGTTCAGCACGGAGGATACAGCAATGGGCCTATTTTGGGACTTGCTCTCCTAGAAGTTTTAATCCCTGTTAATTTAACTCTCTGTAATCTTTTTGGATCTGTCTAAACCCATGCAGAAATTTTGGTTTTGACTATTAAAAATAGGTAAAGGAGTGCTCATTATGCCTTTAACTGAAAGAGCAGTTTCAATCACCAACATATGTGAAACACTGTTAAAGTTTCATGTTATTCATAATTAAGATTTTTCTCATTAAGGAAGTAAGTTTTTTCTTAGCAGCTTTCTATCAAATCACATTTCAAAATTTCTTGTGTATTTTTTTTCTGTGTAGGCTTGCTTCAAAGGTATGATCCTCCTATCTCAGCCTGCTCAGTCTTGTTATTACAGGAATGTACCACCATATAAAAATCAAATCAAAATTAAATCAAATAAAAATTTCACTTGAGGATTATGCACCATCTATGCTTTCAAATGTAATTGAAAGCAACAGAGCTCTCTCCTTGGTGCTGAAATAAGCCTATTAATTTGTAAAGATGGTTTTAATGCCATGGTCATCTTGCTAAATGATGAGAACCTACTGGAATGGGAGCAAGTCTGACCTGCTGAATCATAGGGAAAATAAAAAAAATCTGAAGTGGAGATCAATAAAATTATTTCTTGAGCAGGAATATTAGAAATTATTGTTCCTGTCATTGTAGAGGTCTGGGGCTATGACACAGCAAGAGAGCAATATGGAAATTGGCAAGGTCTAGAAACAAATAACCATTTTCTCCTTTCTCTGTAGTCATTTCCCAATATAAGGTGAGAGCTAATTCCCTCCCAGTCATGAGATGAAGGAACTTCAGTATGTCTGGGTGACTAATATCTTTCAAGAATTCCTTTTCTCCCCACAATACCCTTCTCCCTCAGGCTGCATATCACCTCTATACATTTGTCAGCTGCATTGGAGAAGAGACTCCTAAGTCATGACATTTGTGTCTTTAGCAACTGCAATTGGCAAGTCAACGAGATGCATTGTGCTTCTGATTGCTGTGAGGGAAACAGAACAAAACACTTATCCTACTGTCCTAATTTTTTATTTTCTGGTGAATATTACTGATGCATAAAAATCTGAGAAGGCCAGTATACACAGGGACAAATAGCATATGTCTGGCTTTAATTTTTCAGTTTCTGAGTACTAGCCTCCTAATTTTATAATTTTGATATTATTTTATTATAAAACAGGGATTAGGTGGGCTAATATGACTTACTGTAGAATATAAAGATAAAAATATCAAATGGCTAGGAAAAACTAAAAGGACTGGATATTATTAATTATTTGTTAAAATTTTCTTTTAACATTATAACATACTGTTATGTATTTTGTTTTAGGAGAATAATGAGAGAATGGAAACACAGAAGTCATTTCACAATACTTTGGTCACTTATTTGTTTCTTCAGCCAACAAGTATTTATTTCTTTAAGTATGAGGCTTATATATTATGAAGCTAGCCAAGTTTCTTCCTGTTGTGTAAAAATGAAGAAAAAACAACTCATATTTACTTATGAAGCTATTAACTTCAGAAGAAGATATCACATTTTAGTTAGAGGACTTTTGTTTGCAAATAACAGAAAAAGCCAAATTGGCTGTGAAAGCAAAAAGTTATTTGGTAGCTTATCTCACAAAAAAGAGAAGAGCTTCCAGTCAGTTTTCCCTGAAAAAATTTTTAATGGTATCAGTGAACACCCAAATTATAGATCCTCAGGAAATCCAGTATACAATAAGGGCAATAGTACCTATCTTGTAGGATGTGGGTTGACCAAACTGTTATCATATATAAACTGCCGTGGATATTTAACAAATTGATGGTTTGGTATCTGTGTTGATGACAATCAATACAAGTAAAACTTTTCAGAGTAAGGTCAGAGCCAGGCATCAGTAGCTCACACCTCTAATCTTAGGTACTCAGGGAACTAAGATCTGAGGATCACAGTTTGAAGCCAGAACCAGGGAAGGAAGTTCCTGAGATTCTATCTCCAATTAATCACAGAAAAAGCAGGAAGTGGCACTGTGGCTGAAGTGGTAGAGTGCTAGCCTGGAACAAAAGGAGCTCAGGGACAGCACTATTCCCAGAGTTCAAGCCCTAGGACTGGCCAAAAAAAAAGTCAGAGTAGTATAACTCTTTATATCCTTTCTTTTAAAAAAAGTTTTTTAAAATTATTAATAAGTTTTTTTAATTTTGAAAATAACCGAACAGAGGGCTTACAATTACATGAACAAGGTAAATGAGTACATTTCTTATCAAGCATTGTTGTGTCCTCTTTTGCTACCCCTTACCAACCATCCCTTCCCTCCCCACACCCCTCCCTTCAAAGTTGTAAAGTTCTTTTTTGACATAGCATCTTGTACATTTCATTGTTGCAATGAGTCCACCTGTATCCCTATTTAAACAATTTGCATTTTCTCTTCCCCTTCCCAAATTATACCAACATCAAATGCAGTGAAAACAGGGGTTATATCATGGGGGAGGGACATACAAAGTAACAAAAAATCACCTTATGAATATGTTAGAAACAATAGCAAGAAAGAAAACCATTTGAGTCCTTGTCTTGGGGTTCATTTTGCCTAATATCAACTTATCTGACCTTTTCTGCTTGACTCAGACATATACCAGATATTGCAAATAAGAGAAACCTATGGGACCTATGTTTCTTTGGGCCTGGCTTACTTCACTTAATATAATTTTTTCCAAGTCTTTCATTTCCTAACAAATGGGGCACTGTCTGATGGAGGCATAGAATTTCCATTGTGTGTGTGTGTGTGTGTGTGTGTGTGTGTGTGTACATATATATATATATATATATATATATATATATAACATTTTCTTGATCCATTCATCTACTGAGGGGCATCTGGATTGGTTCTATATATTAGCTATGTGAATATATGCTGTGATAAACATAGTTGTGCTGGTAGCTTTAGTATGGCCTTGTTTGTGATCATTTGGGTAAATGCCCAAAAGTGGGATTGCTAGGTTATAGGGGAGCTCTATGTGGACTCTTTTGAGCAACCTCCATACTACTTTCTAGAGTGGTTGAACAAGTTTACACTCCCACCAACAATGCAGTAGGGTTCCCCTTTGGCCACATCCCCTCCAGCATCTGCAGTTATTAGATTTCTTGATTATAGCCATTCTAACTGGAGTGAGGTAGAATCTCAATGTTGCTTTGATTTGCATTTCTTTGATGGCTAGAGAGGTTGAGCATTTCTTCATGTGTCTATTGGACATTCTTATTTTCTTTTCAGAGAAGTTTCTCTTTAAGTCTTTAGCCCACATATTAATCAGGATTTGTTGTTGGGGGATTTAATTTTTTGAGTTCCAAGTATATTTTAGATATGAGACCCTTGTCTGTTGTATTGGTGCCCTACTTCTTGTGTATAAATTTTTCTAATTTGGGGAGGGGAAGGGAAATAACAAAATGCTGAAATAAGGATACAGGTTGACCCATTGTAGCAATGAGATATACAAGACATTATGTTGAAAACAAACTTTACAACTTTGGAGTGGGGGAGGGAGAAGTTGGGGAGGTGGGAGGGAAGGGATGGTAGGGAAAACAAAGGAGGGCGTAACTATGCTCCATTGGAAATATACTCATTACCTTACTCATGTAACTATTAGGCCTCTGTACAGTATCTTTACAATAAAAATATATATTAAAAAAGCTAGCACTCTACCACTTGAGTCATAGCTCTACTTCTGGCTTTTTTTGTAATTAACTGAGATAAGAATCTCACAAACTTTTCTTGCCTGGGTGGTTTTGAACTGTGACCCTCAGATCTCTGCCTCCTGAGTAGCTAAATTTATATGTGTGAGTCACTAGTGCATGGCTATTGTTTTATTTTAATTTTTAAGCAGAAGTCATAATATGAAAATTGTGATATTCATACATTGAACATTTGCGACCTAAAAACTAAGTTCTTAGATCTAAGTTCTAAGAGGGTGGAAGAGGATTTAGGGAAGAAAAAATATACATACACACATATATACACACATACATACACACACATATATATATATATGTATGTATGTGTGTATATATTTCCTTCTAGAAAAGTTTTCCCTTGAATCATTTATTAATTCTTCCTCAGGCCTTCTGAACCTCCTCATCCTTCCAGTATTGCTTACCATACAGAATTGAATTAATAGATGAGGTAATATTTTTAAAAGCTGTTTCATCAAAAATTCAATTTGTTAGTAACACAGCCTTAAACTTAATCATAGAAAAGAATCTCCTTCCTTTTTTCTTAGTCCTTTACACCTTTGATGACTGTTTCTTCTATTGATTGTCTTCTGAATCATAGGCTAAGAAGCCATACCTAACTTTATAGGATTCAGTTTAACAAAAACAGCAATGTATGGTTAGGCAATGAATACTGTTAATTGCTGAAAAAAATTACCTGTAGGGTAGCAAATATTGTATTACTAAAATGTGGAGAAAACTTTCTGGAAAGAGAATTCTAAACAATTATGCATACATCAATTTTTTATCTTAGATATTTTCATCAAAATATACAATGTCATATGTAAGTTTTTCATTATCTGCTTCAAATGGACACTACAGAGACAGAAAGTAATGCTCCTGAATCAACCAAGTTAAAAAGACATCAAAGTTTTATTGCTTTTTCTTACCTTTGTTATCTTTGCTGTATAGTATATTTCTAAGGAAATCTCAGACATTTAAGTTCACTCTTACATACTGAAATAAATAGTTCTGGAAAATATGAAGCTTTCCTTACACAAATACAATTCTATCATAACACTTTATACTATAACAATGATATTTTATATTGATGCTGTTTTATAATAGTATTTTCATGATTGTCTCCAGAATGTCACATGTTCTATTTGTCTTTATGTTTCTCAAATCTTGTTTGTTCTATTCCATTTCTTCCTTCAGTTGTTTATTACAGAAATGGGATCAATTGTTCTATGAATTTTCTCACATATGTGGATGTGGTTGCTTTAACATGGCTACTTTTCCTATGTTTCTGTAAGTGGAAGACAATGTTTGAGGCTATGCTAGCCTCAGGAATATCTATCTTGTCAAACAATTTTTCAGAAGTAGTCTGTTTCATTAAAAACACAGCTGATGTTTGTTCATGAAGTTTGCTGAAGATCAGTCATGAAACCAAGGCATGGATGCAAAACTCCCCAAAGTCTTAGGAACAGTGAAATGTTATTATTGTTATTATTTTTTTGTTGTTGTTTATGGACAATCTTTTTAGTTGAATATCATCAATGGAGGCACTGTCTTCAAAGCAGACTGGCATTTATCAGCGAGTTTTGAGGAAAAATCTTATGTTACAAGAATCTTGTGATAGCTCAGCTATGGCTGAGCTCAGGTAAGACCTCATCATCCATCTTAACATTTTTCCCATTATGGTCAAAGTCTGCTTTCAGTTTTCTTCATTGCATAATTCTATTGCATTATTGCAATAGAATGAATGTTGTGTCCCTCCAAATTTGTATGTTGAAATGCTAGGGTAGCAATGTTAGCAGGTGAAGGTACTAGCAAGTGATTAGGTTATAATGGCAGTCCCTCTTCACTGTGTAAGGATACAGCTAGAAAGCAAGTGCTCACCAGACATGAAATCTGCCAATGTCTTGGCCTTGGATTTCCCAGCTTCCAGAACTATGAGAACTAAAATTCTATGAACCACTCAGAAATGGTATCTTTCTTATAGCAGCTCAAAGGAACTAAAACTTAGTTAAAAATCAGCCAAGTGCAATGGCCACACAGTAACTTTTTAGTACATCCATATCATTTGCCAGGAAATGTAAGGACAATTGTGTCAAGAAATATTTTAATCCCATTTTCTAAGATTTTTAGTTGACCTAGATCCAAACAGAAGAATAGAAATTTTCATGGAATAGCCTTGCCAACTATAACTATGTGTTTTTTTTCTTTCAAATTAATGATTCTATTTATCTTGAAGTTACTATCCAGGTATTGGTTATTATAATAATTCAAAAGGTTGTTGGTTGGTCAGTAAAAAGGCAGGGTCAGTTTTATTAGCTAGGATTATTCTAACCAATAAATGTATGCTTGGGCCTGAGCATGTGCACACACGTGTGTGCGTGCGTGCGTGTGTGCATGTGTGTGTGTGTGTGTGTGTTTGTGTATGTTTTCACCTTGAGTTGTAAATGGTAAATCACATTCCGTCTGAAGAAGAAACCCTAGTGCTGTTATGGATTTTCCTGATAAATTCCCATGTCAGGTGCTCTGAAAAATAAAGAACATACCGAGAGTTGCTTTCAGTTTTTGCAAAGGCAAGATGGACTTGACGAAGTGTAGGTCACAGTTTGATGACAATCATCTGGAGGCTCATCTAATTATACAGGGCTCTAGGGTGTATGTTGAAGGAACAGAAGACAATCACTTTGATAGCGTTGCTTTCTGAACATATTTGGTCTAATTGTAAAGAAAATGCTGGATAGATTTCAGCAAATCATATGATGGTTCTGAATTGATTTGTGACAGTTGTTGGATCATAACTTCCCTTATTAGTCAATTGTCCCTTTCTTTCCTTGACATTCCATGGGTGACTTTGAGGCTCTAAATATAGAAGACTAGTTATTGAGATGGGGCTAGAATTTATTTGAGGTTTGTGAATTAGCTGTGTTGGAGTTAGTACTTTCTAGAAGGGTCTGAGAGATGTAAGAAATTCCATAATTGACAGTGTTGTTATCTGTGGTAATTGTTTCCAATGTGTGTTTCTGTTAATATACAGTTTCTGGAGGACTTTGAATGAACTAGGGATTAGATGGCCAATGGGGCTGGCATTCACATGGTAAGATTCTTAATACGTTTGCATTGAGAAGTTGTATGTTCTAGAGTTTAAGAGCAGCATTAGTGTTCAGAAATATCTGAATATGGTTCTAAGACTGGCTCTGACTGGTGGCTACTGGTTGTATACTTTGTGGTGGTTCACTGGAATCTCTAGGAAATGTAGATTTTATGTGTTGGATATGATTTTCCTTATGACATGAGGTTTTGAAATCTCCCAACATGACTAAAGCATAATGTTGGCCAGTTAAGAAGAAAAAGTTTATGTAGATTTTGTGATGTATCTTATATCATAAATGAAATCAGGATAGAACTGTAGGATAATATATATATTCATATACATGTATACATACATATATATATATATACATATATATGTATATCTCAGGTGGCCCTTCTTAGCATACATAATCAGATGAGCTAATTTTCTAACCATTAAGTATATTTGAGAATACTTATCCTAATGGGTTCAGGTGATAGCTCACTGTGATTTTATTTGCTTTTCCCTAGTGATTCATGATGTTGCCTACCTTTTCATATACCTGTTGTATACTTTTCTTTTGAGAAATACATATATTGAGATACTTTGTTCATTTTAAAATCAGATTGTTTTCTTGTTAGTGAATTGTCTGAGTACTCAAAATGTATTTTGGATGTAAATCATAGATGCATGATTGTAATTTTTTCTGCTATTCCTAGGTAATTTTAGTATTTCCTCCATATTTCTTTGCTCTGTTGAATGTTTTCCTTTGCTTTGTAGAAGGTTTTTAGTTTGTTGTGATGTGATCATCTGTGTTTTGAGAATCATATAAAAATAATTCCCTAGACCAATGTGAAGCATCCTTTCCCTAGATTTTCTTCTAGTAGTTTTATGATTCACACCTTATATTTAAGTTCTTTAATCCATTTTGAGTTGTTTTTGATGGATCGTGTGAAATAAAGATCCAATTTAATTCTTCTGCTTCTTTATGTTGTTTTCTTGCTACTATATATTGAAGAAACTTTCTTTTCCCCATTCTCCCTCTCTCCTCTCTCTCCCTCTCTCTCTCTCTCTCTCTCTCTCTCTCTCTCTGCACTTCATTACATGCGGCCTCTATTCAAGATTAAAGGACTGGAAATTTGCTCTGAGTTTTCTTTCTTTCTTTTTTTTTTGTCGGTCGTGGGGCTTGAACTCTGGGCTTGGGTGCTGTCACTGCGCTCTTCAGCTCAAGGCAAGCGCTCTACTGCTTGAGCCAAGCGCCACTTCCGGTTTTTTAGTGGTTTATTGGAGATAAGAGTCTCATGGACTTTCCTGCCCAGGCTGGCTTTGAACCGTGATGCTCAGATCTCAGCCTCCTGAGTAGCTAGGATTACAGGCGTGAGCCCCAGGGGCCCGGCTTGCTCTGAGTTTTCTATGTCCACATATCTGCCTTTCTGTCACTACCAGCTTGTTTTGATTACTATAGCTATAATGGTTGATTTCAGGTGGCAACTTGCCTGGGCTAAATGATTGGTAAAGTGTTATTTCTGTTAAGGTATTTCTGGAATAGATGGTTATAGTAATTGGTGGAATGAATGATCTACACTCCTTGTGAGTAGGTCCCATATAATTGATTGGAGACCGAGGAAGAATAGAAAGGCAAAAGAAATGTGATTTTACCCTCTTGTGCTGGAACCATCTGCCAAAATCAGTGGTTGCTCCAGTTCCTTACATGAACTGGTTCGGTATCTGCATGTAACTTATGCACATTACCTTATCTAGTGAGATCATCCATCCTATATCATCTCTAGATGACTTACAACACTTCATATAATTTAATTGATATGGAAATTGTTACTAGGTTATACTGTTTGGACAATAACTACAAGAATGAAAGTGTCTGTACGTGTTCACTACACATGACTGTCGTCCCAAAGGTTTTTGATATGAAGATGCAGAACTTATGGATCTTGAGGAACAGCTGGATTTTATAGTCAGATAGTGATGTTTCTTGTTCAGTTATACTTACTCAAGGTTGTCTTGGCTATTTGGAGGTTTTTTTTTTAGTTTTACACAAATTCTCGAAAAGCTTTTTTTATTTCTGTGAAAATTGTCTTTGACAAATCTGCAGAACAATTTTAACTTATAAACTATATTATATAAAATGTATTTATGTCACATATAAATGTATTTCATATTTTATAATATGTATGTTTGTTATTTTTTTCTTTTTGTGCTGGTACTAGATTAGGGCTTGATCTCCTTTCCTAGTACTTACATTTTTGCTCAAGGCTGGTGTTTAACCACTTGAACCACAGCTCCACTTCCAGCCTTTTGCTAGCTAGTTTCTTGCCTAGCTGGTGTTTGTGATCTTCAAGTTTCAACTTTCTGAGCAACTAAGATTTGAAGCATGAGCCAACAGTGCCTGGCTTGTCCTTTATGCTTGTTTATGGCATTTTTCTTAGTTAACATTTTTACCTTTTATTTTAGTGCAGTCAAATTTTATTTCTTTTATTGCTTATGAATTTTGAATTAGTGATTTTTATTCAACTTCTAGGATGTAAAGAAGTTCTGCATTTTATTTTCTATTGGAGAGGTTCTTTAATTTTTATATGTTGATCTCTTATCTATTAGTGTGAAATAAAGATCCAGTTTTATTTTTTATTCTTTCTTCCCAATCCCATACCACTTTAAAACATCAGTTTTTTTTCATTGACTTACAGTGCTACCTTTGTTATATAAAATAATGTATTTTTAAGTTTCAGAAGTTCATACAAACATTTCTAGCATCAGTGTTAAATTATTTTTAATAATGTCACAGTCCTAGTTATTTTTAATATTGGGTATATTTAAGTAATGTCATCTCAAACTCATCCTTGAATTAAGTAACATATTTCATGCTGGGTCTAACTGAGCTGCAAATATTGTTGATTTAAAACAGAAATGAAAATTTCCCAAACAGCATTAAACAACATCTTAATTAAGGACTTATTATATAAAAAAGAGAGATACATGATAAAATTATTTTGATATATTTTCCAAAATAAAGGTTATTATTTATCTATCCTCCACATCTGCAAAAATATGTTTGTGTATACAGTTTCTAAAAACAATATCAGAGAAACTAAGAGGAAAGCAGAGCAATTACATTCATTTCATATCTATTCAATGGTTGTTATTAGTACTGGTTGCTCTAATTTTTTTCCAGATATACTTAAAGCCTTACAAATCCAGCTAAATGGATTAAGAACATTACTTAGATATATATAAAGAAAATTACTTGTTGACGGACAAAGTCGACGGATGTTTGGATTCTGTAGCTCAAGTTTCAGGCCAGAGTACAATGTGAAATCACAGACAACTTGCTACATGTGTAGTAAATGGAAGTTTAGCCACTCAGGTAGAGTTTTCTTCCTGTTGTGAGTTGTCACTGCCAGGGGCACCAATGCCAGATGAAACAGAGCAGTTTTTTAACCAAGTGGTTAAGTGTACTTGCTTTCTGCTGGAGGCTTTAATTTTAATTGACTCTTTCCAAACTACACACTAATCAGGGTTCAGAAAGACTTTTGTTATGGGGAAAAGAGTCACATTTCATTTCCTCTAGAAGGTTAATTAAGCTTCAATTTTTATTCCTTCTTGCTTGCTGTTTGAATGATTGGAAGAGCTTTTTCTCATCTGTCAGAAGCTTAGGAAACGAACTGGAAAATGGATTCTGGGGACAAAGATGTATGAGCCTGTTTTCTCACAGAGAAGCTTTTCAGGAAGAGCTTGGCTATGCTGTCTTTTCCTTCAGAACAAATTCAGTCCTAGGCTAGTGTTGTTTAGTAAAATGCTTCCCTGGGGAGTCAGGTGATAGAAAGCAATGTTAAAGAGGTATCTTAGCCAACAGCCTTTGTGACAAATCACCTGTCATCTTTCAATCAATGTCATTCCCAAGTCCTGCAGGGAAATTATTTGTGGGGAGTGGTTATTTGACAATTCATACATCATTTTGACCCCACACCTGCCCCCTAGATTTGGTCAAATGGGTTTTGAGATTTAATTAAAAATAGATAGCACTTTTAGCTTCTTCTTTAGAATTTGGTTGGAATGTTCACATGAGCTCTCAGGCTTAGGTTGTCTTTGTAGTTATAGAATTGTTATATTCACTGTCTTTTTTGTTGTTGTTGTTGGTCGTGGGGCCTGAACTCTGGGCCTAGGCACTGTCCCTCAGCTTTTCAGCTTAAGGCTAGCGCTCTACCACTTGAGCCATAGCTCCACTTCCGGCTTTTTCTGCTTATGTGGTGCTGAGGAATCGAACCCAGGACCTCATGCATGCAAGGCAAGTGCTCTACCACTGAGCCACCTTCCCAGCCCTATATTTCCTGTCTTAAACTTAGGTGAAAAGGAATATTTGGACTCCCGTAATGGCACAGGATAAAAGTATAGGAATACTAAACAGAAAGAAAGAAAAAATTAATCACCTAATTAGCAAGACGTGTCTGCTTTCACCTTCCAACTATTCTTCTGTTAGAGGATGCAATCCTAGTTTTCTTCAAGGGTTATCTAAACCAATTAATTATTTTTAATATTGGTCTCATTAAAGAGCTGAAATAGAACCATTTCATCTTAATAAACACAGGTTTTGAGTATTTGTTTTCTTTCTTTTTTTTTTTTTTGTCGGTCGTGGGGCTTGAACTCTGGGCCTGGGCGCTGTCCCTCAGCTCTTCAGCTCAAGGCGAGCGCTCTACCA
>NW_012267233.1:26663405-26666923 GCF_000151885.1 Dipodomys ordii
CACTCCCACCAACAATGCAGTAGAGTTCCCTTCCAGCATCTGTTGTTAGAGTCCTTGATTATAGCCACCCTAACTGGGGTGATGTGGTAGGTATCTCAGTGTTGTTTTGATTTGTCTTTATATCCTTTCTAGGGTGTGGTTACAGGATTTACTTGGTAGATCACTAGTAAATGCCTTAGGAATAATAGTAATAAACAATAAGACACTGTAGAAAATGATTCAAGAGGACTGAGTTCAGTGAAGCCATACTGATACTTCCCACTGCCCTTGGCTTGATTGATGTAGAGCAAGTGCTAGACTATTTAATACTATTTTGCTTATAGGCTGCCCCATTCCTCAACGCACATAGGTGAACAGAGTTCACATTAGTAGAAAGCCCTTATTATTTTTTTCCTGTTATCTTTAAGAGTATTAAGCTAATCTTATAAAAATTAGAGATGTTCAACAAAGCTTTGAGAATTTGAAGGTTCTGGACTAATCTGTATTATCTCTTCAAGAAGGCCTAGGGTTTTGGTCCCCGTCCAAACTGGAGAGGAACAGTTGCTTTGGAAGATTAGCTGATGTCATCTAATACAGTCATATGATTTTCTGCTATTAATAATCAAATGTCTGGGGGAAAAATGCTACAGTAATTATTATAAGTAAGATATGAAAACTTTACTAGAGATGAATTAATTGCTTTGATCTGACTTCATATGTTACATAGTCTAAAAATTAGAGGCACAGAATTTTTTTAGGTGGCTAAAAATTTAGGATATTGTATAATTACAGCTGAAAACATCCAGAAATGCATCTGAAAGAATCATACACAAATAGCCAAGTGTCTACCTTTTGACCATTTTAAAATCATACTTAATTCCTTAAAGATTAATTAGAAATACAAAGGATAAGATATGCTTTAATAAGCCTGTCCAATATGATTTAATTGGTTGGAAAGTCACCTCAAGGTGAGTCACCTCTCACCTTGTGTTCTTTATTAACAATGCAATCTATAGTGTTTAAAATTTTTCCAAAGCATTAGAGTTCTTTTTGAAATGCAGAATCAACATTATTTTATCATTTCCTTTTAAAGTTATTTACAACAAAAGAATGCTTAATTATTGTCTCTTTTTCTGTCCATAGGGTTTTCTTCATGTCCAGCAAGGGCTTACATATTAATAAAGTGACTCACTGGAATTAGTAAATCCTATTGATAGTTTTATATAGAAATTTTATGGAAATGAACATATTCTAATCATAAGAAGAGCTTGATATAAAATTAATAGCTAAATCTTTACATCAAACTGATATTAGACACTATCTTGGCAACAATTGCTCTTTATGAGTTGATTTACACTTTTAGTATGAGAACATTAGTTGAATGTCTCAGAAGCCAGGAAGTTGGTTTCCCTTGGGATTCTACTCAGCTTCTTACCTTAAAAACTTTTAGTCAGAACACAATGAAGACAGTACTGAAGTGCCTGGAAAAGAAAGCTGGGAGAAGGGTGGGCATTGTGGTTTATATTTGTAATCCCCATACTCACAAGGCAGAAGCAGGATGGCTGTGAGTTGAGGTCAGCCTGGAGTATGCAAGTACATACCAAGATCTTGTTTCAAGCAAGGGAAAGTATGAATAATTTTATTTCTCTTCAAAGGCCTATATTATTTTATTTTTGCTGGTGCTCGGGCTTGACATCTGGGCTTGGACACTGTCATTGAGCTTCTATGTGCAAGACTAATTGACTTGCCCAAACTAAACCAAGATGACTTAAACTAACTTAACAGACCCATATCAAGCATCAAAATAGAAACAGCTATAAGAGACCTCCCATGCAAGAAAAGCCCAGGACTAGAAGGGTTCACTGCTGAATTCTACAAGGCCTTCAGAGCACAGCTTACACCAACACTCCTCCAATTTTTCAATAAATTGAAAGAGAAAGTTCACTACCAAACTCTTTCTATAATGCCATCATAACCCTCATCCCAAAACCAGGCAGGGGCTCATCAAAGAAAGAGAACTATAGACCCATTTCTTTGATTAACATCGATGCAAAACTTCTCAACAAAATTTTGGCCAATTGACTTCAACAACTAATCAAATAAATTGTACACTATGATCAAACAGGATTCATCTCAGGGAGGCAAAGCTGGTTCAATATACACAAATCAACTATTATAATTCATCACATCAATAAAAGCAAGGATAAGAACCACATGGTTATCCCAATAGATGCACAAAAAGCATTTGACAAGATCCAACACCCCTTTATGATGAAAGCTCTGGGAAAATTAGGAATCCATGGAACATTCTTCAATATAATAAAAGGCAGTCTATGACAAACCTACAGCCAGCTTTATACTTAATGGTGAAAAACTAAAGCCATTTCCTCTAAATTTAGGAATGAGATAAGGATGTCTACTCTCTCCGCTTCTCTTCAATTTAGTATTAGAATGCCTAGATACAGCAATAAGACAAGATGTAAACATAAAAGGGACCCAAAGAGGGAAAGATAAAGTCAAACTCTCCCTCTTTGTAGATGACATGATCTTGTAATTAAAGAATCCCATGGAGTCCACTCCTATGTTACTCAAGCTGATTTGAAACTTTGGCTAAGTAGCAGGGTATAAAAGTAACCCTCAAGAAAGAAGAATGGCCAATAGACACAACCTACCTAGCCATAAAAGAAATGCAAATCAAAACAACATTGAGATACCACCTCACTCCAGTTAGAATGGCTAAAATCAAGAACTCTAATAACAACAGATGCTGGAGGGGATGTGGACAGAAGGGAACCTTACTGCATTGTTGGTGGGAGTGTAAACTTGTTCAACCACTTTGGAAAGTAGTATGGAGGTTCTTCAAAAGACTCCACATAGAGCTCCCCTATGACCCAGTGGTCCCACTTTTGGGCATTTACCCAAATGATCACAAACAAGACCATACTAAAGCTATCAGCACAACTAAGTTTATTGCAACATTATTTACCATAGCTAAGATATGGAACCAACCCAGATGCCCCTCAGTAGATGAATGGATCAAGAAAATGTGGTATATATACACAATGGAATTCTATGCCTCCATCAGAAAGAATGACAGTGCCCCATTTGTTAGGAAATGGAAAGACTTGGAAAAAATTATATTAAATGAAGTAAGCTAGGCTCAAGGAAACATAGGTCCCATGGTCTCCCTTATTTGCAATAACTAATATAAGTCAAGGACAAGCAGAAAAGCCCAAAAGCTATGTGTATATGACCATATAAGATGATGCTAAGCAAAATGAACCCCAAGAGGTTTTCTCTTTCTTGCAGTTGTTTTAAATGTACTTTTAATGTACTATGTGATTTTTTTGTTTCTTTTGTATTTTCTTCCTCCATGTTATAACCACTGTTTTCACTATATTTCCTTCTGGTGCCCTACATCTTTTTTTTTAATTTTAATTTTTATTTTTTGTGAACATACTGTACAGAGGGGTTACAATTACATGGGCAGAATAATGCGTACATTTCTTATCAAGCATTGCAGCCTCCTCCTTTGTTTA
>NW_012267233.1:26681708-26750532 GCF_000151885.1 Dipodomys ordii
CGCTCTACCACTTGAGCTACAGCGCCACTTCCGGTTTTCTGGTGGTTTATTGGAGATAGGAGTCTCACGGTCTCTCCTGCCCGGGCTGGCTTTGAACCGTGATCCTCAGATCTCAGCCTCCTGAGTAGCTAGGATTACAGGCGTGAGCCACCAGCGCCCGGCGGAGTATTTGTTTTCTACGAGGGACTTCCTATATGCTTATTTAATTGCATTTGATCATGTGAACCATCTGAGTCAAGTACAACTCTTCCCACATTACAGTTGCAAGATCTTAGGGCTTCAAGAAATAACTTGTGCAAACTAACAAAAATCAGGAATCTTTGAACCCAGGTCCAAAGTACATGCTCTTAGTAACTATGCTTCATTTCCACGAAAACTTCAAAAAGTTTTTGGGTTTAGAGATTTACTTTTGATTTAAAATATATTTTAGAAATTTAACATTACATCGGGAAATAGTGAGATGTCATGACCAAGTAATGTTCTGAGGTCCGGACTTCTGGAGGAGTTTAGATACTAAGGTTGATGCGTAGCTGTGCATCTTTAATGAATAAAATAGACTATATTTGACTGAGAAATGACTACATATAAATGCAAGTTGTAGCTGATTGATAGGATTGTTACATGCTGGAAGCTGGTTATCAAGAATTGAGTATTTCAATACAGTTGGTGAGAGTGCAAACTTGTTCAACCACTCTGGAAAGCAGTGTGCAGATCTACCTCCCACAGTACTGAGGAGTACTTGATGGTCTTCTAGGCAGAGTTATCCTACCTGGCATTTTCTGAGATCTCAACTTAAGGTTTCCTTGGTGATTTCTGTAGTAAATGAATTAGAGCATGGGCCTTAGAGTATCTTACAGATTTTCCTAATATTCCATTTTTTTGAGGGTAGGGAGAGACTATATTTTTGTTCTGGTCAGCTATCATTTGATTGTCACGTACAAAAATACACTCTAATAATGGAAAAGATGCTGTGAATAGACAAGAGAAGTCAGATCTCACAGAGGACTGGAATCAGAAGTGGGATCCACTGTGATCTGTCTCTGTCTCTTTCTCTCCGGGCCTACATGACATCAGTATGCTCTTGTGTGGTTCTGCTCTCACCCTTTCTCCACCTTTGTTTTTCTCTTGCTCAGACAGTTTGACTTAGGCACATATGGGAAATTGGACTCTCAGTGTTTCATGCTGATAGATATAGTGTAGAATTCCCAAGTAAATTCCTAGGAGAGAAAATTTGATGGGGTTGATGTAAGTCAGATTTCCATTCCTGGCTCCACCATCTGTGACCAAAGAACAGGCAGAGTGTTGGCTGCAAAAGTCCATTACTGAAGGATCCATTGAAGCAGAACCACCAAACATTTAACTAATGGTTACTACAAGGAACACATTGTTCTAAGTGCTTTATATATATCCACTTATATAGTAGGAAGGCTGACCTATATCTCCAATTTTCCTATGTCTCCTATATTTCTTAGTGACTAAGTAGCCATGTTAGAGATTATTTTCCTATGTGTGTTCAAAACTATCCTAATATAAAGTAGGAATGGGAAAAATGAGGGTAGGGGAGTATATGGTCAAAACCCACTAAAATTTCACAAGACATTGTAGCATTATTTACCATAGCTAAGATATAGAACCAACCCAGATGCCCCTCAATAGATGAATGGATCAAGAAAATGTGACACACACACACACACACACACACAATGGAATTCTATGCTTCCATCAGAAAGAATGACATTGCCCCAATTGTAAGGAAATGGAAAAACTTGGAAAAAATCATATTAAGTGAAGTAAGGCAGACCCAAGTAAACATAGATGCTATGGTATGGTTTCCCTCATTTGTAATTAGTATGTGTCTAGGATAGAGGATCACAATAGCTCAATAGTTATTTACATATGATCATATAGAATGATGTTAATCGAAATGAACTCCAAGATATGGAAAAAACCCAAAAAATTTGCAAGAAAATTGAAAAATAGAAAGAGAAGCTTGGGGAGGAAGATAAGAAAGAGAAATAGAAAGGTTGAATATGATCCAAGTACATTGTGTGTATGTATGGGAATATCACAACTTAATCTCTTTGTACAATCAATATGCACTAATAAAAATCTAATTTCCAAAGGTCCCAAATATCCTAATACAACTCATTTGTGATCTATGTTTAAAGACAAAACTTACTGATGAATACATACACTGGATAGCCTGTGATATGTTTATTTTCTCTCAGTATTTCTAACCAGTTTATATGATTTTTTTCCTACTCACAAAAACCACAGAAGATGATGGATTCTCTTTGCTGATCTCTTGACAGGGCAGATTAGGCAAGAGTAAGGTCTTTGGGTCAGTCAGAAGGGAGTGGAAATCCTAACTATTGCTGTAGCTCTGGAAGCCTGGCCAAATCTTTTAATTTCTTGGATTCTTAGTTTTACCAGGTCAAGAGGCAGAAGTATGTGTGCTATAGGCAAAAGCCTATATTAGTATTTGTGCTAGTACTGCAGCTTGAAATCAGAGCTTGGGAAATGTCTGCTTTTTTTTTTTACTCAAGGCTAGTGCTCTACCACTTGAGCCACAGCTCTACTTCTAGGTTTTTGGTGGTTAAGTGGAGATAAGAGTCTCATGGACTTTCCTGCCCTGGCTGGCTTTGAACTGTAATTCTCAGATCTCAGCCTCTTGAGTACCTAAGATTACAGGTGTGAGCCAATGGTGCCTGGCTAGAAATAATATTTCTACAGGAGATCACGAGGGAGCATGGGAGCCAAGAGAAAATGGGGAGGGAGACAAGAGACTGATGGGGATGGATAAACTCAAACTACATTAAACACATGTGTGGACGTATCTTAATGAAACCCACCATTTTATGCAATAAATAAAAAATAAATAAGTGAAATAAAATAAAAGTAATTCTATAAAGTACCAAGTATGTAATAAACCATTGGTAAAATATATATGATGATATTTCTCACAGCACACAGATGCTTCTTCACTTATAATTGAGTTTATCCTGATAAACCCATTATAAATTGAACATGTTGACTGAAGGATAGCAGTTTGAGGCTAGTTGGGGCATAAAAGTTCATGAGACTTCATCTTAACCAATGACTTGGTGTGGTGGCACATGTCTATTATCTCCCATGAATGCAGGGAAGCATGAGTAGGAGGACTGCAGTCTAGACTGGCTTGGACTTAAAGCAAGACCCTACTGCAAAAATAACTATCTGAAGGCGGGGAGGGAAAGTAGGAGAAAAATGAGGGAAGGGGTAACAAGTTTAACAAGCAATGTACTTATTACTTTCCTGCCCTGTAACTGTAATCCCTCTGTACATCACCTTGACAAATAAATAAATATATATATATATGTATATATGTAAACTATCTTAAAAATAGGCAAAAGCTGGCTGCTGATGGCTCACTTCTGTAATCCTAGGTACTCAGGAGGCTGAGGTCTGAGAATCTCAGTTCACAACCAGCCCTGGCAGGAAAGTCCTTGAGATTCTTATCTCCAATTAACCACCAGAAAACTAGAAGTGGAACTGTGGCTCAAAGTGGTAGAGTCCTAGCCGTGAGCAAAAGAGCTCATTGATAGCTCCTAGGCCCTGAGTTCAAGCTTCATGGATGAAAAAAAAAAGAGGCATAACACTTGCTTTATACGCATGAAGTCCTGAGTTCAATCCCTCTACCAAAAGAAAAAAAATTAGTACACTGATCTTACTCAATATCACAGCTTAACAACAGAACACATTGTTTAAAGATCTGCTCCTTTTGGGGGGCCATTGCATTTTTTTGTAAAATCAAGTTATTCTAATTTATATGGTCAAACACATGCAATTAGTAATTTTCACCCCATGGGTTTATAGTCTTTAGGTGTACAGCAATGCTGAAAGAGAAGGTCTCCCTGATCATGTCCTAAAAATGACAGTAAGTCAGATACAAAGAAAGGACATTTCCTCCTGCAGGGGCAAAGGGAATTAATAGAACAAGAAAGAAATTATTTCAGACCTTTGAAGATATTGATTCCCTGTTGAAAACACAAGTCAGAAAGGTGGGCAGGTCATGGAAACCTTTTATAATCCAAGGCAGCATACGACTGGACACACACCTCTGTCAGCATTACTGTACTTTTGCAAGCAAGTGCCATTTCTTAGAGACAAGGTGAGGAATCCAGCTTCCAGTCCCAGAAGCTACCAGTTGTCTATAAGTAGAATTTGTGGCAAAGAGAACTTATTAGATACCAATCTGAGGGGAAAAAAATCTCTTTTTGGTAGGGGTGGTGGAGAGCCTTATGAGAGAGATTACAATTTTGACAACTTCTAGTTTGGGACCTTAGAGGATTATGTAATCTCTTAACATAGCAACATGCATATATCAAGCTATCATGGTGAGAAGAGAGCTGTGGAGTGGGGTGACTGAAATGGTTTCCTCCTTCACCATAACCCAGAGTTCACATAACCGCAACACCCAGGCCAGAGAACTCAGGCATCCGTGTATCTCAGCTTCTCAGACATTTCTTTTTTAGTAGCCGTAGGGACTTTAAGAAACAGTTCCTTGAATTAGAATTTATGTTATTTTATTTTCTGGGTTTGGGATTATTTTTCCAGATCTTTTATTTATTTATTTTTGTTTAATTTATTGTGAAAATACTGTACAGAGGGGTTATAATTACATGGGCAAGATAATGAATACATTTCTTATCAAGCATTGTAGCCTCCTCCCCTCCTCCTTTGTTTCCCCTTCCCATCCCTTCCTCCTCTCACACTTCCACCCAACCCCCCCTCCACCAAAGTTGTAAAGTTTGTTTTCGACATAACCACTTGTACATCTCATTGTTGCAATGGGTCCACCTGTATCCCTATTTAAACAATTTTGTTTTTTCCCCTCCCCTCCACAAATTATACCGACATCAAATACAGTGAAAGCAGGGATTATACCATGGGGGAGGGTCATACAAAGCAACAAAGAAATAATCTTATAAATGTGTTAGAAACAATAGCATGAAAGAAAAAAACATTTGAATACATATCTTAGGGTTCATTTCCCTAACATCACCTTATCTGACCTTTTCTGCTTGACGCAAACATATACCAGATATTGCAAATAAGGGAAACCATGGTACCTATGTTTCTTTGGGCTTGGCTTACTTCACTTAATATAATTTTTTCCAAGTCTTTCCATTTCCTAACAAATGGGGCAATGTCATTCTTTCTGATGGAGGCATAGAATTCCATTGTGTATATATATCAGATTTTGAGGAACCTTTTCCAGATCTTTTAAATGAAGGTTTTCTAACAGGTTAAAAAAAAACAACAAAAAGAAATTTAGGTGTGAAGCCCAGCCTTACTGAAACTCTCCTGATGCTCAGGCTCTAATTTATTTCCAGTACAAAGCTTTGACCCTTTCCAGTGAGCCGATCACTGTCTTATTGTAGTAGCAAAATGCCTTTTATTTAATTTTTAATTTATTTTTTATTTTTTTATACCATTTCCTGCATGGTTTATCTCCCCAGTCATTGTCCACAGGTGCAGACACAAAACCTGGCTTCATAGCTAACATTGTGGAAAGGGACTATACATCATTGGGCAGAGCCCTATGCTCCCCTAGACCACGAGGTCCTTTCGTTTTTATACCTTCTTTTTTATTATTATTTTAAGTAGTTGTACAAAGGAGTTTCCATTCAGCAAAGTACTTTATGAATACAATATATCTTGATCAATGCATTACTATCTGATTTTGTCCTGGTTCTCTCTCTCTCTCTCTCTCTCTCTCTCTTTCTTTCTCTCTCTCTCTTTCTCTCTCTCTTTCTTTCTTTCTTTCTTTCTTGTCTCTGTATGGTTGTAATGGTATTTGAATTCTGGGTCCTCATACTTGCTTTCATTGCCTGTTCAGATTGATACCTTACTATTTGAGCCACATCTCTAGCCTGGCTTTTTTGATAGTTATTTTGGAGGTAGATCTCATGGACTTTTCCGCCCAAGCTGGCTTTCCTCAAGCATGATCTCTGAATGTCAGCTTTCTGAGTTGCTAGGATTAGTGAAATGATTCACTGGCACCCTGCTGTTCTGCTTTCCTCACAATATTTCACTCTTGCTGTTTGCCTCATTAGCTCTCCCAGAGTCACCAGGGCCATAGTTTTAGAATGCAGACCCCCACCTACCGATTGTGGCCACATCCTCTCCAGCTGCAGACTTCCTTGGCATGTGCTCCAGTGTGCAGGGAGGGCAGCTCTGGGTGCCGTGTTACTGCAGGATGCACAGGTCAGAGGTGACTTCTGTTGTGTTCAGTTAGCATGCCCTCCAGGATCCTGCAGAGGGCTTGCCACACACCAGGTATTCAATATATTTTTTTTTCATTTTTTCCCCCTGCTTTAGTCATCTGTGCTGCTAATCCATCTTATCTTATTCTGATCATCCAATGTCTGACCCCCCCTACCCGCCTCCCCCCCTTCGTCCCCTTGCTGATTGATTTCCAATACTAACATACATAATTTAGTTGGAGTCCCACACTAATGCTAATTATTATTCATAGAAATACTTAGAACTTTTCATCATCAAAATGTCTTCTAATTTTAGTTAATTAATCAACCACAGATTTGTGTGTGGGTGACTATGAAATCTGATGTGAGGTGATAAATCACTAAACAGCAGTACTATCTTTTTTAATAGGAAAGAGATAAATGTGAAGATGATTTCACATGAGCTATTATCAGGAAGTCAGCGTGAGCAGTGACCAGGGGTCAGAACACCTGGCTTCACGCTGGAATCCATCAGTGACTGCCTAAGTGTTTCGGGCAGATTCATTAACCTAAGGCATCTCACTTGTAAAACAATACAACTGTATCAGAAAGCTGTGCAGCTTAAAAAAAATAACACACAGAACACTATATACTGTGCTTGCCATTTAGTAAGGGCTCAGGAGGTAATCATGGTGTAGCTTCCTCAACCGTTCAAATAAAAGATATAAAACATATGGAATTTTAAGCAATGGCAATTTTTATTTTGGGGAGGAGTCAGAAGACTTGGGGCTTCACTGACTATATGATGGGTGAGTCAGTGGTACTAGGGTGTAAGGCTTCTAGGAAGCAAGACTCACGTGGAGCCCCATGACAATGAAGCCCCTAGAGTTAGACCTCATTTCCTGGCACCTCAGTTTGCTTAGATATAAAATATGTGCACAAGAATTACTTCTAAGATGGGCCTTGGTAGCTCACATCTGTAAACTTAGTTACTCAAGAGGCTGAG
Organism: Dipodomys ordii; assembly: GCF_000151885.1. Lineage (NCBI taxonomy): Eukaryota > Metazoa > Chordata > Mammalia > Rodentia > Heteromyidae > Dipodomys > Dipodomys ordii. The sequence continues at coordinate 26,688,942 of NW_012267233.1, forward strand.
ATCTGAAGATTGTTATTTAAAGCCAGCTTGAGCAGGAAAGTCCATGAGATTTTTATCTCCAATAAAGTACCAACAATCTGGAAATGGAGCTGTGTCTCAAGTGGTAGGGTGCTAGTCTTGAGAGAGAGAAAAAAGAAACCTCAGCAACAGAGCCCAGACCATGCATTTAAGCTACAAGAATGGTGTGAGTGCAAGCACGCATGTGTGCACGCGCACGCACACATACTTACAAAAGAATACACACACAAGGAGAATTACTCCTAGGGATACAAGGATTGATAAAAGCAATGTTTGCAAAGCTCAATGCTTTGCATATGTTAATTTTGGGAAATTGAAACATGTAATGTTCAAACACATGATAGAGTTAGATCTAAAGTTACTATACATTAAAGAATACAGATACACATTATTCTTTACTTGATTTTGACATAAAACCATAATGCTTAGAGATATGAAGTCCCAGAAAATATTTCCATTTTATAAAATGTGCAAAATATTACAAGGTACACTTTCTCCAATTCTTATTTCTTCCTCTCTGAGCCCTTAGAAGTCTGCTGCACATGCATGTCTCACTCTCTTGATGTATAGACAAGCTCTCCTGATTCTACTTTTGAACTTTCTGATCCAACAGGCCTTTCTTTACTAACATTCCATTGTCTTTTAACTTGATTTCTTCTCTTGGCATCTGTATTTCTTCCTGCCACCATTACTATCAACTTCCCGGATTGAACATTCATTTCACTTCTGTTCTTTGTGTCTGCATTGCTTTCTGGCTTCTCACTCACATTCGCTGGTTCTTCCCTGTGCCCAGGTTGACCCATGTCAGGGCAGATGAAGGTCACATGCTTTATAATGGAAAGAGCAAGCATCCATGTTCGGGAGGGAGTGGGGCCAGAGCTGGGCAGATCACACACAGGAGCCCTGGCACTATGCTACTCCTCTCCCAAGTGGTTCCTTCTGTGTTGCTAGTTCGCTCTGCATAGGAGTGCTGGCTGAAGAGGGTGTTGGGGTGGGGGTGAAATCTGGTCAGCCCATCATCTTGAGGGTTGTGCTTGATTATGGAATGGGAGAAAGTGGCATCTGCATCTGATTCATACAGAGCTGTCTCCTAGTGCAATCTGTATGTTTCCTTCCCCTCAAATTAAGTTGTTGACATTCTCATCTCCAATATGATGATATTAGAAGGTTAGAACTTCAGGAGGCCATTAGGTCAAAAGGTTGGGCCCTCATGAGGATTGGAGCTCTCATAAGAGACTTTGAAGAGCTACTTTGTCCCCACGCCAAAAGATGGCTTACTGTGAGCCAAGAATCAAGTCCTTAAGTGACATTGAGTCTTCTGGCATATTGATCTTGGACCTGCTGCCAGAAGTGAGAAATAGACGTTTTTCTTTGATAAACCACCCACTTAGAGTAGTTTGTTAGAGAAGTCTACATCACCTTAAGATACCCTGTACTAGCTGAAATGCTGATCCCCCCCTTTTTTTTACTTCTTAGAAATTTACACGGAGTAGAAGGTTTGAAGTCTTTTCACTCCACTGTTTGGATTAATTACTATTCAAATGTACTGTGCACCTCTGTTCTGCTTTGTTGTTCTGCCCAATCAAATGTGACAAGAAAGCTGGCTATGGAGGCTCATGTCTGCAGTCCTAGCACTTGAGAGACTGTGCTGTCTCAAAATCAAACCAATCCAAGCCAAATAAAACATCCAATCTGAAAAGGGTATCTCCAGCATCATTTTAATGAAATTTTGTGGCGACACACCCTAAGGGAACCACAGGTGGTATAATTTCCTCCTCTTAAGTATAGGCAGAACTTGTAATTTGCTTTCAGCTAACAAAAAGGTGGCAGAGGTGCTGGGAGAGTTATTTCTATGGTTACAGACAGGGAAGGGATATTTTTCTGATAGCCTCAGAGAAGTCAGTTGCATTATAGTGAAAGAGAACTGTAGGAAGCCTTGAGGATCTGTGGGCAGTCTGAACCTGCCGAGAGCAGTTTTGGGTTGGCAGCTGGCAAGGAAATAGATCTACAGTTGCAAGGAACAGAATTCTGGCAACATTGCATAACCCTGGAATATACTGCAGAAGAAGACTTTGCCCACCAAATACCTGGATCTTAGCCTCATTAGACCATGAGCAGAGGATTCCATTGAGTCATGCCTGAATGTACACCCCGCAGAGACTGTCAGGCATGGCTTAAGCTGTCAAGTTTGTGAAATTTATTAGGTAGCAAGAGGAAATGAATAGGTGCTTCTTTTCCTGGGCACATTTATACAAGTAAGTCCCCAATTTCCTTCAGAGTAAGATAAAATTATTTTTATATTAATAATGCTTTTATTTCAATATCACCACACTATAGTGTTATTCACTATTGGCTGGTTTGTTTATTATATACTTTGTTTAATAATCCTAAGTTCTTTACAAAAACAGAGAATGAAGACAAAGAAAGGTATGCTCAGTTGGAGACCATTTCCAGAGCACAAAACTACTCAGTCAGATGATTAAAGATTCCATCTATATCTAACCCAGAACAGATGGACAACACTACAAGATGACTTAAATGTGTATGTTATAAAAAAGAATGTGTAGCATTGTGTTTACTGCAAGGAATAAAAGGGCTAAAAAGCACGGGTATGAATATATATAAGTATATATTCAAATATATTTTTATATTAAACATATTATATTATAATTATATTATATAACAATATTCTATAATAATATATAATACATTATAGAATAATATATTAGTAATATATATTAAAATGTATAATATAGCATATATACTATTATATAATATGTATTATATGTTATATAACATGAATTATATTATATAATGTTATTATATGTAATATATAATTATATAATATATTATTTATTTTATGAATATATTATATAATATGTATTATATGTTACTTGGAATATATTATTATATATATATGCTTCAAGCTTTAGTAAGGATTTATTTTAGTATAATAGATTTAAGAAAGGAAGAAATACAAAAAGAAAGATGAACATTTCCTGCTCTCCATGCAGGAAATAGGAGTTAAATTTTCAAAATGGAGGCTCTGAACTATACTTTTTAATACTAAAAAAGGCATATTTAATAGCTTGCATGTTAAAGGAATGTGAGAGAAATAACCTCCACAAAATTAGTAAATATGTCACTTGTTTGACAAATACCTAGCATTGTTATGAAGGTCTTTCAGGAAGGAAAAATACCATTAAAATTATTTTATTGTAAGGATGATGTCAGAGGGGTTACAATTACATGAGTGAGGTAATGAGTACATTTCTGGTTGAACATGGTTACCCCTCCCTTGTTTTTTCCCACTCCCCCCACTCCTCCTTCCCCAAGTTGTAGAGTTTATTTCCAACATAGTGTGTTGAAAGTATTGCTGTTGCATTGGTTCACCTTTATCCTTTGTCTCAAAATTTTGTTATTCTCCTTCCCTTGCCCAAATCAGACAAACATATGACACAGGATATCAAAATCGAAAGCAGTGACAACCAAATTGGGAGAAACAATGAAAGAAAAAAGAAATCACACAATACATTAAAAAACGAAAACAAAACCAACCCCCCCTTGTTTCCATATCTTGGAGTTCATTTTGATTAGCATCATTTTACATGGTCATATGTTTGAAAATATTATCATATATTTCCTCAAATCAACATCTGATTTCTATTGAAACAGTGCTCAGAATTCACCTTCATTTTTTATTTTTGAAAGATTGAAATGGGAAAATTTTTTATGGCTGTTGTTCAGTATTTTAAATGTTCAAATCTTTTCCTTCTAGTGTAAGAACCCATGATTTTTCAGTTTTTTTGTTTGATTGGTATGGTCTCAATAAATGATCCAATTTCATTACCATCAAAAGAAAAATAAAGTACCACACAACAGCATCAAAGAAGATCTGAATACTTATTCAAATAAGCTAAGTCTGAAAGAGCTATTCACTTTTATTTTTACTGTATCTGTAAAAATTCCTCCTGTGATTGGGCAGCTGAAGGCCTGTGCTTCTAAGGTAAAACAGAGAAATAGCCTGATTTCAAATGGGCATGCTAGAGGAGAGCTGCCTATGGAATTCAATGTTCCCATCTAGTGCATTATTCCAAGATAAATCTTATTTTACTCTTTCTCTGTGCAATTTGTTTCTTAATGTAAAAACAGAATTGGGAATTCTTGGCTTTTGCTTTGGGGCCATTGGTTGAAGTTTTCTAAGTTTGCATTGAGGGCAGGCAATCTTTTTTGAGGCTTCTCATTCAGTTCTATTAACTCCTCCTGTCTTCATTCAATTTGGGGTGTCCCCTATGGGATGAACATCTGGATTCTCCACTTCTTTTCTTAAAATATTCTTAATTTTAAAAAATTTTTTAATTGTCAAAGTGATGCACAGAGGGGTTACAGTTCTATAAGTAAGGTAATAAGTACAACTTGTCAAACTTGTTACCCCTTCCCTCATTTTTCTTTCACTTTCCCACCTCCCAATCCCCCCACCCCCAAGTAGTACAGATTATTTCCAATATATTGTCTTCTCCATTCCTTCTCCACTCCTTATATATTATCTGACCTAGAGACTTCCTCCTTCCCAATGCAAAGTTTCCTGTGTCTGGTCTTGTTTCCCCTGGATTTTTATCAGGTATTTGTCTAGCAATTTCAGTAGTTCATTTTGTTTTGAGAAGTGAGTAGCTTTATTCTAGGAAGGGTATTTATTTTAAGGTGGCATTTTAAAGACTACCCAACACCTACCCATGCATATCAATAACCTAGCAAGTAGATATTTGTTTTGAGGGACTGAGAGGCTAAAAGACTTCACCAAGGTTAAGCCGTAATTAGAAGAGAGGTCTTTTGAGACTAGGCCTTTTCCTTGGACTGTATATTCCCTGGCCACAGACAAAACATTTTCAGTAACAGGAGGGGCTAATGTAATTTCAGGATACTGTATTAGAGTCCAGGGGAAGTTTTGTGACTGAAAAATTCTGTTGGTGTACTTCCAGTAATATGACGTTGCTCTTGTCTTGCTTGACCTTTTTTTTCTGGCTATTTTTAGCTGGTGCATGGTCATCACCTATGATGTTAAATACAGCAGATGATGGTACAGCATCTACTAGATGGGGGAGAAGGTGGCTATGATTGTGATGTCCACCAGCGGTTAAAATCTCTTAGCACAGGTTCTGACTGACAATGACATTTGTCCTCAATTTACAGCCCAGCACTGAGGGTGAATCTTGTCTTAACCTCAGTATCCCTGACACTTTTCCCATGTAAGATACAATATCATGGCAGAGAGACAGTGGGACAATGTCTTCTGATCAACTGAAACATTAACAAGTAAGCTCTTTCCAACATCCTGTTGTTAGCAAAAATGAACAAGTGGGACAGCAGAACTTGAAGAAGAAAAATAAAGGTAAAAGGAGGAGCAAGATTGCAGAGTTTTCTCTCTCAGACTTGGTGAACAAGAAAAGTCTAGGTAACAAAGGAGATACTATATTTGGAAGAACAGAAGAGAGGAAGAGTGTTGAGAACCATGACAGTGTCCATTTCTTTTTCCATGTTCTCCCACCAGCTACTGATCAACAGATGTCATTTGAGTTCTTCATGCTGTTTTCATATGGATTACTAAATACATTTCTTTCCCCCTCTCTCTTTCCCTTCTCCTAATAAGTAGCCTATTAAATTCATGTTCTATGCTTATCTGTCATCTGCAAATATATAATTATATATGTATACGTTCATTAATATGTATGTGTTTTTACGTCTAGTGATGAATAAAAATGTGACATGATAGTTTCGAACTTGTCTTGTTCAATTTGATGTTTGTTTTCCAATCTATTTTTCTGCTAGATGACTATCTTTCCTAAGTCATTAATGAATATCTTTCCTGGTAGTTAAGTGGTGGCTTAAGTGGACTGGATTAGCTAGGATGGCTTCTTGCACTGCTTTGCAGGCTGGAGAGCTGAGAGGCTCTGCTGCATTCCCATGGTCTACTTAGTGCATTCGTTTAGGTTCTTTCCCATTGCAGTGCAAGATTCCATTTGGAGTCAGAGAGCCAGACCCGATGAGTGAAAATATACTATGTTGGCCAGAGACAGTTAAATAACAAAACTCAAGTGAAAAGAGAACCCCTCCATATTTTGATACAAAGAGAGCAAAGGGACATGCACGGTGAAATTACTGAAGTTCTCTTTGACCTACAGAGATTAAAAACTGGTTTACAGTATCCTCACAGAAAAATTTAAGTGACAAATGCCATAAAATAAAAATAGTACTGAATACAGTAGAAGATTCAAAAAATAGTTGATGTATTTATTTGAATCATTGAACAAATTTTAGTTTAATTAAATGCTTTCTCAATATTGTACATTGGTATATTTAAATCTTGCTTTTTCTAAATAAATTTTATCAATTAGCTAAGATTATATTAAACATTATTTAAATATTTCAGCTTTGAGATATAACAGGTCATGCATTGTATTAATTTGCACTACGTGAAAATAAATAGAAGTTTGCATAAATGGTTAAATATAATTCCCACCCTAGAATATTTGATCATGATTAGGGTAAATTCTGTTAAGATATAAGTCGGTCGCTTGGGTGAACTAGAACCATCAGCAGTTTAGGGCTCTGGTTGTGAAATGAGCAGCATTCACTTTTGAAAACTTCCCTGAAGTAATGAGGCCACATGAATTCTGAGCAGGGTTTCAGTTATGGCTCTGAACTTAATCCGATCTTTTAATTCTCTTCTGCTGATGAAATATTCAAGGGCTCAGTTTTGATGTATCCCATGTTTCGAGTAAGCACACCTTGCTTCTAATTTGAGTTGTATTTAAGAACAAAACAGGCAGGAAAGATGCTTGATCTTGCTCTGAAGTACAAAGTACATGAGCAAAGAGCTCATTATAGTCAGGAAATACCTTAGGAAAAATGGGACTCTATGTCTGACTTTATTTGATAATCTACTCCCTTATGATTTAAAATATTGCAAAAAGAAAAAAAAACAAAATGAACTGTTGCTTTCTTCTTCTGTACATCCTGCTCTGATTGGATCTGATTTGAGTATGTTTCCTAAAGGTTTCTGTGCTAGAAGCTTGGCCTTAGCATGGTAGTGGTGGATCTTTTTTTTCTTTTTTTTCTGTTTTATTCAGTCGTGGGCCTTGAACTCAGAGCCTGGGCACTGTCTCTGAGCTCTTTGACTCAAGGCTAATGTTCTACTACTTTGAGCCACAGCACCACTTCCAGTTTATGATGGCTATTTGGAGACAGGAGTCTCATAGACTTTCTCCCAGGACTGGCTTTGAGTCATGACCCTCAGAGCTCAGCTTTCTGAGTAGCTAGGAGCACAGATGTGAGCCAGTGCCCAGCTATGGTTGGTGGTGGATCTTTAAGAAGTGTGAACTAGTGGAAGGTGTTAGGTCTTGGTTGCCCTGCCTTTGCAGAGATCAATGCAGTTCACCCAGATTGAGTTAGTTCTTGAGAAAGTAGGCTGTAATAAAGCAAGGCCCGCTATGTGCCAGGCCTTTTCCCATTCGGACTCTTCCTTTTATCTTCTCTGTCATATTGTACCATAGCCAAGAATACCTTAGCCAGATGTTAGCCTCTTGACAAAGAGGCTTACTTCTTTTGTATATACATTACCAAGCATTAGATGTTTTGTTATAGTAACACAGAACTAAGTCACTTTCCAACTTCCCACATCTTCCATGGCTGCTTCTCTAGTTTGTCCTCCCTCTGCTATCTCAAAACTCATTCCACTTTACCTTAATCATTACTTCTATCCTCAGGACACTTATAGCTGCTCTTTCCTCTTCTTTTTATGTATCCGTTAGTTCACTGCTACAGATGTTTCTTCAGCTTCAGACTTTTTTTTTTACTATTTCAGTAGAAATGGAACTTTTCCAAATATTCTTCTTTCTTTTCCCTTTCTCCCTTCCTCTTTCCCTCTCTCCTTTCTCCTCCTTTTCTCCATCTCCTTCTCCTTCTCCTCCTCCTCCTCCTCTTCCTCCTCTTTTTCCTCCTCCTCCTCCTCTTCCTTCCTCCTCCTCTCCCCTCCTATTCTCCCCTCCTATTCCTCCTCCTATTCCTCTTCCTCCTTCTTTTCTTCTTCCTGCTCCTCCCCCCTTCTTTTTCTCTTTTTGTCTCTCTGGTCTGTTTCTCTCTTATCTCAGTACCTTTTATGTTTCAATTGTTTCCTGCCATTGATTTATTTGGACCTGATGTCCGTGCTTCTGCTCACATTACATGCTTCATATTTATTCTTATCTCCACTAAATCATTAGCAAGTTTAACTTCTATGCAGCTTGAGATGCTCCATCAAATTTCCTTATTGATGCACTGCAGTGACCTTCACTTACCCTCCTAAGTACTGCTCCTCTTTACCGCTAACTGTACTTTACCTAACACCTCAGCTCCACTCACAGGTTGTTTAGATTGGAAACAACTGAGATGGCTTTACGCCTTCCAAGCCTTCTTTTTACCCTATTCATAAATAGGCATCATTTCTTTGCTCCTTTGCCTACTTTGGCTTGGAGTGATTAGAAGATAGTCAGAAAGCCTGAATCTCAGCCTTCTACCACCACAGGGTAGGTGAATGACTGTTACTAGATTATTTGTGTATCAGCTTCCTTCTATGTGTGATGGTAACAAAATGGTTTATTCCTTCCTGAAAGAGTTGAAGTCATGATGAAGATGATAATCTTTTTTTAAAATTTTTATTTTTATTTTTTGTGAACATACTGTACAGAGGGGTTACAATTACATGGGCAAGATAATGAGTACATTTCTTATCAAGCATTGCAGCCTCCTCCTTTGTTTACCCTTCACATCCCTTCCCAGCCTCTCCCTACCCCCCCACCCAATCCTCCCCCACGAAGATGATAATCTTTAGGAATAGAATCTTCTTGATATTATGGTTTGCTATCAGAACAAAAGGAAGTGGTCATTCTGCATGCTCAGTCATAATACAGATGAAAAATGTTGACCAATTGTGGACAAGAGGAGGGTGTAGGATGTTTGATCAGTGCAGGCTTGGCAGGGTCGACTAACAATCTGGTGGCTAGTAAATGACTCACTGTTTGGAAAACATTGGCCATATGGATTTCTTTACCTTGTAGCCTTTTTGTGGAACCATTACTTGAATTTTTCTACTTGGGAAGAAAGTTTGATCTATGTCTGTTTTTGTCCTTGGGTGTTGCTGATGAAAATCACTGAATGACAAAATGATTATATGCTACTTTATAGTAAGGATACTAATTTCATCTGGGAAGCCAGAACCACTCCTGGGGAATCCCTTTTTTCTTCTCATGTTTGCTGTATAAACCATTCTTATTGGCTGACCTCCTGCTCAGATATCCAGTCTCAATCTGCCTATTCATGCATGCCAACTGACCCAGGAAAATACCCTTAAATGCTTTTATTGGTTTGCAGCATTTCAAAGTCCATGAGATTCTATGTCTAACAAGCAAAAAGCCAGAAGCAGAAGTGGGCTCAAGTGGTAGAATACCAGTCTTGAGTGAAATGTCAAGTGAGAAACTGAGGCCTTGAGTTCAAGCCCCACTTCTGGAACAAAACCAAACCAAACCAAATGAGCAAACTAACCAAACAACAATAACTAAGTCACCAGGCCTAGTGTATAAGCTTTCTTGAGAAACAACAATTGGCTCTTAGCAAAGGAGAAAGGCTAGGGATAAAAAATGTGGAACAATACAGTTTCTACCTTTTATGATATGCCCAGAAGTGTTTGCCCTTGTATTTCATAGGATGGTGGAATGCTATGAAATCTGCATTTCCTGTTCTTAATATTTCATGTGAAAAGGTTTATAGGAGACCTTTGCTTTCATCTGAGAGGTTTCTTGAAGCTTCCAATGGTTCCAATAACAAGCAATTTCAGATATGTCCACATTGAAGAAGGTCTAGGTCCACTGTCTTTCTTTCTTTTTTTTTTTTTGGTCGGTCGTGGGGCCTGAACTCTGGGCCTGGGCACTGTCCCTCAGCTCTTCAGCTGAAGGCTAGCACTCTACCACTTGGGCGTCAGGCCCACTTACAGCTTTTTCTGCTTATGTGGTGCTGAGGAATCGAACCCAGGGCCTCATGCATGCAAAGCAAGCACTCTACTACTGAGCCACCTTCCCAGCCCTGGTCAAGGTCCACTTTCTAAGGGACTGTTGCTTTATTCACACATTTTTTGACTGTAAAATCAAGTATTATTACTTTTTTTTCAAAACATTTATTGCATGTCTGTAACATACCAGGCAAAGAGATATAGGTGCTTAAATAAAATTTTTTACTCAGTCTTCTAATGCTAGAGCTCCTGTCTTCTACAATACAGAATGAAAATTTCCCCAAGAAATAAGCACATGCTCTCAAACTTATTTTTCTCTATTTCATTACAGAATAATAAGATGCTTTCCCATCCACAGCAATCATTAACTTTGAATCAAACTAATCAAATTGCAAAAGCCCTCATAGTTAAAAAGAGAAGCCAGTGCCTCTGCTTGTCTGGCAATTATGGCACAGAGCAAAGGATAATAGAGAATTTATCTCTATCATTATCCGAGATGGTTCCACTCCTCCACATTCAGCAAAGGTTTAAAAGCTTATTTCTGAACTTTGACTGTTATGAATTTTGGGACCAGGTCTCGAAGTTCAGCAATATAAACATACAATACCATTTTTATTGCTTGTGAGGAGACACACAAATATCAAGCCTACCTCCTGTTTTGAAGGAGGTTAGGATCTCATTGGTCACAAGGGGGATAATACAAATAAAATAATTAATGCACAATGGTTCTAATCTTTTAATTAAATAGTGTAGTAATGACAGAAAAAATCAATAGAAGCAAAGAGATTTAAAGAATTACAACAAAGTATGTCAGGTGATTTAGTGTAGAAGGAAGGAGAAATTTCAACCAGCAGGAGAGAATGGACAGGATTCTAATATTAAATTGTGTTGTGATCTCAACTGTTATGAAACAAGAGTTGGTTTTCAGTTTATTATATAATAAATCTGATAGGCATGATGCTGCATGCCTATAAGCCCAGCACTCAATAGGAGGCAAGAAGAGCATGAGTTTGAGGCCAACTTGAGCTAAAGAATTACTTAGAGGTCAACATGATAGAGATTTGGTTTCAACAAACACACAAATAATCAAAAAGAATAAATCCTAGTGAGTGATCTAAGATATGAAATCAAAACAATGAAGCAATGAAAGGAACAGAAGAAAATATAGAACTAAAACCTGACTTCAGCAAGAACTGAAAAGTTTGAATAAATATACACACTCCTCTACTGCCCCCCATCTAAGAACAAAGCCCACTATGAAAGACAACATAAAACGTTGCAATTTGTAGCAAGGCGCTCCTGGCTCACACCTGTAATCCTAGCTACTCAGGAGGCTGAGATCTGAACATCAGGATTCAAAGCCAGCCCTGGCAGGAAAGTCCATGAGACTCTTATCTCCAATAAACCACTAGAAAAACACAGCACGAGAAGTGGTGTTGTGGCTCAAGTGGTAGAGTGCTCGCCTTGAGCTGAAGAGCTGAGGGACAGCACTTAAACCCAGAATTCAAGCTCCAGGACTGACAAAAAAAGTTGCAATTTGTGTGACAGAACATTAATACTGTTTTTTTTAAATGATGGTCCTGGGATTTGAACTCAGGGTCCCATGTTTGCTCTTGGCAGGCAGATGTTCTATCACTTCAACCACATCATTATCGTTCTTTTTTTCTTTTAGTTATCTTTTAGGTAGGGTCTCACTTTCCTTGCCTGGACCAGTTTGGACTATGCTTCTTCTACTTCATGCGTCTTGAGTACCTGGAACGACAAATATATACCACCATGACCAACGTTTTTGTTGAGACAGGGTTTTGATAACTTTTATGTCACAACTTGCCTTGGACTTCAATTCTCCCAATTTCTGCCCCCTAATAGCTAGTATTAAAAGCATGAGCCACCTCACACAGCTAAAACTTAATACTTTGAATGAAAAAGACCAGTAAGCCATAAAAAACAAAGCCCACACTGTTAGGCAATATGGACAAGAAAAATTAAAAATGACACGTAAACATATAAAGATTTTTAATCTAAGGAGTAAGTGGATAAGATAAAAAATAAGAACATTACATTTAGTTTTTCAGATTATAAACTATCTAGTATATTTATGCTACTAGTTGATATGTTACCATAATGCAAGGCTGTAGAATAACAGTAGTATTGTAAATGAATATACTCTTGGACTTAGTGATTTTAGTTCTAGAAATATATTCCTAAGCAGCACTTAGAAATGGATAATTTATTTATTTTTAAAAAAACGTATATTTTTATTGTAAAGATATTATACAGAGAGGTTACAGTTACATATTGAGCATTGTTACCTACTCCTTTGTTTTTCCCCTACCATCCCTTCCCTCCCCATCTCTCCAACTCCTCCTACTCTCCCCCTCCCTAAAGTTGTAAAGTTTATTTTCAACATAGTGTCTTGTACATCTCTTTGCTACAATGGGTCAACCTGTATTCTTATTTCATCATTTTGTTATTTCCTTTCCCCTCCCTAAATTAGAAAAATGTATATACAAGATGCAAGACACCAGAATCAAATACAGTGAAAACAGGGTTGTACCATGGAGGAAGAACATATAAGAGAAACAAAAAAAATCACATAGTACATTATAAGAACATTAAAAACAACGGCAAGAAAGATAAAACCTCTTGTGTCCCTATCTTGGGGTTCATTTTGCTTAGCATCATCTTATCTGGTCATATACACATAGCTTTTGACCTTTTTTGCTTGTCCTAGACATATACTAGTTATTGCAAATAAGGGAAACCATGGGACCTATGTTTCTTTGGATCTGGCTAGTTCATTTAATATAATCTTTTCCAGGTTTTTCCATGGAAGTGGATAATAATTTATATATGAAGAAAGCGGTGTAGTTTGGGCTTGAGAAATAAAAACTTGACATAATAAGCATCAATGAAGAGTTGTCAAGATGTTGGTTAGTCAAACTCCAAAATTGGAAAATTTGGCTCCATTATTCTTTTTTGAGACTCAACAAACAACCTCACTTCTCTGGGTATTAGTTTTATAAGGGTAAAAATGAGAGTCAAAAAAGTACTTGCCTTGGAGGGTCAAGTCCTGGCATGGAAGGACAGTTTTAGCTCTTGCACACCATCAGAGATGAAGATTTATTAATTTATAGACCAGTAAATACACCTGTATGAGAAGGCCAGAATCCAGTTATAAAACTGTTATCCTAAGATAAGCACAACACTGAAAATGGGTAAAAAGGGTGATTACACATTTTCTTTGTTATCTCCCTCCCCCCAGGCCAGCCTAGCCTAGCCCAGGTGCACACAGAGAGCTCTTCGTGGTCCAGAATTTTTCTCTGTGGGGAGGAGAGAGGAGACTGTGTTCCAGCTTTTCAGGATTCTGTTGTAGAATTGGTTTCTGTCTGCCTCACATGGAATACTCACAGAAGTGGCACATTTCAGAAGCCTAAGGAAGCTAAGAATAAGGAAGGAAAGTGGATGTTTTGTTGCTACTAGCTCTTTAAAATGGAAAGGAAGGCCCAGAACCCTGAGATTCCTCTTGCAATAGAGAGTGAGAGAGGTGGGGTAATTTGTCAACATCCTGGGCTTTTGGTCAGCTTGCCCTCATGGCTGGTTTCTGTCTTAGATCACGCACTTAGAGTAACAGAGCTCATGGAGTTTGGTGGAGCAACTAAGAACCAAGGAAAGAGGCAAATGGCTTACTTTGCTGAGCATCCCTCTGTAAGACACTCAGAAACTAGTGGCTTCTCTCTAGGGAAGGGGGTTTAAAGTGGCTCCAAAGTCTCCCGACTCATGATACAATAGTTTGACAGCAGAGGGAGCAAGAAATTATGGAGTCATTAAAAAAAAAAAGAGATTTTTCTTTTTGTCTTTTTTTTTTTTTCTGTCAGTCGTGGGGCTTGAACTCTGGGCTTAGGCACTGTCCTTGCATTCTTCAGCTGAAGGTGAGCATTCTACCACTTGAGCCACAGCACCACTTCCCATTTTCTAGTGGTTAATAGGAGATAAGAGTCTCATGGACTTTCCTGCTCGGGCTGGCTTTGAACCGTGATGTTCAGATCTCAGCCTCCTGAGTAGCTGGGATTACAGGCGTGAGCCACTGGAGCCCTGGTGAGACTTTTCTATATAAAAATTTACCTGGGGCTGGGAAGGTAGTGCTTGCCTTGCATGCATGAGGTCCTGGGTTCAATTCCTCAGCACCACATAGGCAGAAAAAGATGGAAGTGGTGCTGTGGTTCAAGTGGTAGAGCACTCGCCTTGAGCTGAAGAGCACAGGGACAGCGCCCAAGCCCAGAGTTCAAGTCCCACAACTGACAAAAACAAACAAACAAACCAAAAACAGAGGAGCCTAGGAAATGAAAATCTATGAATTGCCTGGGAAGGCATTGAAAATAATTATCTTGAAGCTCAGGGAGGAGTAATAGAACACAGATTAACTGAACAAAATCAGAACATGGATATATGAGCAAAATGAAAATATCTGTTTAGAAATAAAAACTGCAAAAATAGTGAAGCATAGGTCTTGGGGTTGGATAGTACAGTGCCTGAAGAAAAAAAAATACAAGAAGTCCAATATAGCTCTTCAATAGCAGACTTGACCAAGTGGAAGAATAATGAACAATTTCAATAAGTAGTTTGAAATTAGCACAGGAAGAATAATGAACAGTTTCAATAAGTAGTTTGAAATTAGCACAGGAACAAACAGAAAACAAGAATAAACAAGGAAGGAAGAAAGAAAAGAAGGAAGAAAGAAATGCTGAAGAAAGCCAAAGAAAAGAAGGAAGAAAGAAATGCTGAAGAAAGCCTAATGTACTTACGGGACATCATCATATGAACCATTACCTGCATTGTGGGGAGCCTGGAAGAAGAAAGAAGACAGTAAATGGAAGGAAATGTATTTAAAGCAGTAGTGACCTCAGATTTCCTAAATCTAGAGATGGGCATAGACAGGCTAAAAGAAAAAATAAGCTGGGCGCCAGTGGCTTAAAACTGCAATCCTAGCTACTCAGGAGGCTAACATTTTGATGATTGTGGTTTGAAGTCAGTGTGGGTAGGAAAGTCTATGAGATTCCTATCTCCAATTAATCACCAAAAAATCTGGAAGTGGAGCTGTGGCTCAAGTGGTAGAGCGCCAGGCTTGAGCAGAAAAGCTCAGGAACAGCACCCAAGCCCTGAGTTCAAGTCCCAGAACCTGAACCATAAAACCCAAAACCAGAAAAACCTCCTAATAGTCAAGAATATTACAAGGCAAAGCTGTTCTTCAGAAATAGTGGAGAGAAGATTTTCTTAAAATCTTTCAAACTTAGGGAGCTCAGAACTAGCAGAGCTGTTATATAAGAAATGTGAAAGGCAAGTCTTCAAATGAAAGTTATGTAAAAATCATTTTTATAGTCCATTTATTTTTATTTTAAATTCAGTTTTAATTATATTTAAATGATTGTACAAAGGAGTTTCAATTCAACATGTTAGTTCATGAGTACTAACGCATCTACATCAGTATCATCCCTTTCATGGCTCTCCTCCATCTCTCTCAACCCCATCTACCCCTTCAGACGTCATTTTCACATCTGTCCATTGAGTAATTGTGATTGTATTTTACCACCAGCTCTCTTTCTATGTATTCCCCACACCAAGTCCCCTTGAGCCCTACAGACAAGATGTGCTTCCTGGTAATCGTTTTGTTAAGTGTCTGTTAATTGTTCAATTATTTATTATATGATCTTTTGAGACAGGGTCTCACTATATAGTCTAAACTGGCTTTTTAACTTGTTATATAGCCCAGGCTGACTTATTTAGGTGCTTGAATTAATGAAGAGGCAAATATCTTTGTTTTTCTATCATTTTTTCTTCAAGAGGTAGATATAAGGTTTATTTTTCCCTGGCAATTGCAAGGCATGGAGCTGGAACGAGCAGTTTAAATATTACAAATGAATCTTATGTCGTACTTTTATTACCTACTCAATAAATCAAGTCACGGCTATACTGTAATCACATTACAGAGGTTTTATATACTGAGATTTGATAGAGATGATGTAATAAAATTTATCATACAAATCAAATGGGAAGACCTAAGATACAACTTACTAAAATTGCTTTTAATAAAGAAACTATGGCTGAATAAGAATAAATATAATAAGATGACAGCTAGTACATATACATTAAAATTTTGTCTTAGTCGTCGATCTTTGTTGCAGAGGCTATCTATAGCTATGAGTTATTTTAGCTTATAGGTTATTCAAGGAGAATAAGGACACAGAGAGAATGAGAGACAGAGAGAGGGAGTGTAAACAGGCATGTGTGTGTGCCAATATTAGGGTGTGAACTCAGGCCCTGGGCATTGTCTCTGAGCTTTTTACTCAAGACTGGTGCCTCTCCACATGAGTCCCACCTCCACTTCCAGCTTTTTGATGGTAATTAGAGACAAGAGTCTCTCAGATTTGTCTGCTTGGGTTGGCTTTGAACTGTGATACTTAGACATCATCCTTTTGAGTAGCTCTGATTACAGGCATGAGCCCCTAGCTCAGGCAAGACTGAGGTTTTGCTGCACATTTACATAGTTTCTAAGATGACCAACCAAGATGAACACAGGATTGCTCATGTGTGTACTGTAGAGACCCGTAACAAGCTGGGAGACTGATAAAGGAGGGAAAGGAAGAAAAATTTGGATTTTCTTTATTTTGGATTAGTGGAGAAAGAAGTTGCTTCACAGAAATTTTAGAAATCAGTTTGTTAAATATTTTACATTACAGCAAAATATGAGGCTAATTTTGATTTCCCAGTCAGGGAATAGGAAGAAAGTCTAGCTAGTTTAAATTAATAATAATCATCTTAGTAATAATAGGACAACTAAGAATATAAATTGAGGAAATCCAATGTTTAAAAATGTTAAACAAATCAAAATATGTGAGCAATGTCATCTGATATGAGCCCTTGAGAAACTATTTTAGCAAAAAACCATAAATTATATTTTACAAGTAATTTTTGTATATATGTTACTTCTGGAAATTTTGTTATTGTATTTTCTTGTAATTACGCTTATGCTATGACTGAGCAGACTAGCAGATGTCTTAGTGCATATTTTTTGAGGATGATGAAAATACTAGTGTTTTAAAGTGAGCATTGTTTTTGATGAGCAAGCTCATGATATTTGATGTAGTTTGTAGTAGATATGTTGAAGATGTAAAAGAAACAATATACTTTTTTATAAACTATTTTTTATTATCAAGTTGAAGTACAGAGCGGTTACAGTTACATAAGTAAGGTAATAAGTACATTTCTTGTCAAACTTGTTATCCCTTCCCTCAATTTTCTCCTACTTTCCTCCAACCCCCTCCAAGTTGTACAGATCATTTCCAACATATTGTCTTGTGTATATTGCTGTTGCATTATTCCTCCTTTTCCTTTGTTTCACCATTCTGTTGTTCCCCTTCCCTTCCCTAACTCAAATAAATGTATATACAACACCAGGGTACCAAAATCAAGTACAGTGACAACAGGGGATATACCATAGGGGGAAGAACATACAAAAGAAACAAGAAATTACATAGTATATAAAAAAAAACAAAGAAAAACCTCTTGTATCCATGTCTTAGAGTTCATTTTGCTTAGCATCATCTTGTATGGTTATATATACATAACATTTGAGCTATTCTGCTCATCTGCTAAGATTATCCTAGATGTATACTAATCATTGCAAATAAGGGAAACCATGGTGCCTATTTTCCTTTGGGTCTGGCTTATTTCACTTAATATGATTTTTCCGTCTTTCCATTTCTTTACAAACAGGACAGTATCATTATTTCTGATGGAAGCATAGACTTCATATGTGTGTGTGTGTGTGTATTTCACATTTTCTTGATCCATTCATCTCCTGAGGGGCATCTGGGTTGGTTCCATATCTTAGCTATGGTGAATAATGCTGGGATAAACAGTTGTGCTGGTAGCTTTAGTATGGCCCTGTTTATGATCATTTGGGTAAATGTCCAGAAGTGGGTTGCTGGGTCATATGGGAGCTCTATGTAAAGTCTTTTGAGGAACCTCCATGCTGCTATCCAGAGTGTTTGAACAAGTTTACACTCCTACCAACAATGCAGGGTTCCTTTTTGACCACACCCCTTCCAGCATCTGTTATTAGATTTCTTGATTATCGCCATTTTAACTGGGGTGAGGTGGAATCTTAATGTTGTTTTGATTTGCATTTCTTTCATGGCCAGATCAGAGAAGTCGAGCATTTCATCATGTGTCTACTGGCCATTCTTATTTCCTCTTAAGATAAGTCTCTCTTTAAGTCTTTAGCCCACTTAATAATGGGGCAGTTGTTTCTTTGAAGAGTTGTTTTTGGGAGATTTAATTTTTTGAGTTCTAAGTATATTTTAGATATGAGGTCCTTGTCTGTTGTATAGCTAGTGAAGATCTTCTCTCAATCCGTGAGCTTTCTGTTGGTCTTGCTAGCTATGTCTTTTGCTCTGCAGTTTAATGCAATCCCATTTGTCCAACCTTTCTTTGATGTGTTGTGTTTCTGTGCATTTATTAAGAAAATTTTGGTCTGTATCAAGGAGACCTAGAGGAGAAAGAATATACTTTTTTTTTAAAATTTTATTTTATTTTATTTGTGAACATACTGTACAGAGGGGTTACAATTGCATGGGCAGGATAATGCGTACATTTCTTACCAAGCATTGCAGCCTCCTCCTTTGTTTACCCTTCCCATCCCTTCCCAGCCTCCCCCCCCCCCCCCATCCCAATCCTTCTCCTTCCCCCCTCCCCCCCCCACCGCACCGATGTTGTAAAGCTCGTTTTGGACATGACAACTTGTACTTCTCATTGTTGCATCAGATCCACCTGTATCCTTAAACAACTGGTTTTTCCCCATCTCCTCCACAAGTTATACTGACATCAAATATAGTGAAAGCAGGGGTTATACTGTGGGGGAGGGACATACATAGCAACAAAGAGATAATCTTATAAATGCGTTAGAAACACATGCATGAAGGAAAAAACATTAAAATACATATCTAAGGGTTCATTTTCCTGACATCACATTATCTGACCTTTTCTGCTTGACTCATACATATACTAGATATTGCAAATAAGGGAAACTATGTTTCTTTGGGCCTGGCTTACTTCACTTAATATAATTTTTTCCAAGTTTTTCCATTTCCTAGCAAATGGGGCAATGTCATTCTTTCTGATGGAGGCATAGAATTCCATTGTGTATATATAGCACATTTTCTTGATCCATTCATCTACTGAGGGGCATTGGGTTGGTTCCATATCTTAGCTATGGTAAATAATGCTGCAATGAACATAGTTGTGCTGGTAGCTTTAGTGTGGTCTTGTTTGTAAGCATTTGGGTAAATGCCCAAAAGTGGGATTGCTGGGTCATAGGGGAGTTCTATGTGAAGTCTTTTGAGGAACCTCCATACTGCTTTCCAAAGTGGTTGGACAAGTTTACATTCCCACCAACAATGAAGTAAGGTTCCTTTCTGTCCACACCCCTCCAGCATCTGTTGTTATTAGAGTTCTTGATTTTTGCCGTTCTTTCTGGGGTGAGGTGATATCTCAATGTTGTTTTGATTTGCATTTCTTTTATGGCTAGAGAGGTTGGGCATTTCTTCATGTGTCTACTGGCCATCCTTCTTTCTTCTTCAGAGAAGTTTCTCTTTAAGTCGAGAAAGAATATACTTTTAAGTGAGGCGGAAGTTTTTTCTTTTTCAGATTTATTGCAATATAGTTGATGAGAAATAGAAAAATCTAAAAATGTTAACCCTGATTAGTTTCAATGTGTGCATGTGTACGTGTGTGTGTGTGTGTGTGTGTGTGTGTGTACGCACACATGCTCGATGATCTACTCAAACCAGTTATTGGTACTGCTTAATGTGGAGTTTGGGGAATTCTATATGTAGTTTTTTTTCATTAATTCTTGGGCTGGAACCTGATCAGGGCCTGGACAATATGCTTAAGCTTTTCTGCTCAAGAATAGTGCTGTACCACTTGAGCCACCACTCTACTTCTGGTTATTTGGGTAGTTAATTGGAGATAAGAGTTTCACGTACTTTCCTACCCTGGCTGGCTTCTAACTGAGATTCTCTATCTCAGCCTTCTGAGTAGCTAGGATTACAGGCCACCAGCCCCTGGCTTCTACACATATTTTAATACAAATAGATTGTCAATATCTTTTCCATAGCAAACAATTTATATTTAGATTCTTTCTTTCTTTCTTTCTTTCTTCCTTCCTTCCTTCCTTTGTCCAATTTGTCCAATGACTTCTGGATATTTTATGAATTTAGATGTTATTCTTAGTTATGTAGTTCATGTAAAGGTAAATTTTTTTCTAAGCTGAAAACTGCTGGTTAGTTGTTCTGCACTATTTGCTGAAAATGCTCCTTTTCTCATTGAATTGTCTTTTTACCTTTGTTAAAAAACAGTGAACTCTTTTAACAGATAGGGCCAGAAAGCTCACAATGGACATTAAGAAATGTCTTGATAGAGGCCTATGCAGTTATACAAAAATAAACTCAAAGTGGATCATATACAAAAGCAGAAAAAGAAAACCTATAAAATCCCCCCAAAATATGAGAAAAGTCTAGATGACACTGGATTTAATATCTTTTAAGAAAACAACAAAGTAAAATTCATGCAAGAAAAAAATAAATTGGATTTCACTAAAATTCAAAATACTTGCTCTGCAAAAGATATGCTAAGAGTGAAGAGACACACTATAGACTGATGGAGACAGAAAATATAGATTGATAGAAAATACTAGCAAAACACATATCTGATAAATAACTTGCATCCAAAATATATAAAGATCTCCTAAAACTCACCTATAAAAGAACAAACAACTAGAAAGAGATGAATGATCTGACAGACACATCATTGAAGAAGATGCATAGTGGGCAAATGAGCATAAGGAAGGTTTTCAACACCATGCCTATTAAAGAACTGCAAGTGGAATCAGAAAAGAGAGACTACTTCAGGCCTACTATACCTCTATCAGAGTGGCTGAAATGCAACGTGCCTCACAACGTGGGTGGAATGTGGAGAACTAAATCTCCTTCATTTCTGGTAGCAAAGAAAAATGTAATAGCTAACTTGGAAGACAGTTTGGCAGTTACTTACAAAACTAACCAGGCTCTCACCCTGTCTATGAACCAGCAATTTCATTTTTCCCATATAGATCCAAATAATTTGAAGACTTAAGTTCACGGTAAAGCTTGAACATCACAGTTAGTATTAGGCCTGTTTGTAGCTGACAAAATTATTATTATTTGTACTTGCAACTAATTATTATTATTTGTACTTGCAAAGTCCAGTCACTGGGTGAATGGATGAGCAAATGATGGTATATCCAGATATAGATAATTCATCCAGATAACAGTCTATTTATTTCTTAGAAGATGTGAAAGGGTGGGCACCAGTGACTCACACATGTAATCTTAGCTATTCAGGCAACTGATACATGGAAGGATTACTGTCAAAGTCAACCCAGGCAGAAAAGTCTGTGAGACTCCATCTTCAAAATGGCATCATTTGCAGGAAAATGGATGGAATTGAAGGTAATCATGGTCAAGCTAGACTCAGAAAAGGAAACTTCATGTTATCTTTCATATGTAGAATCTAGCTTCAAAAAACAAAGATCTGAAAATAGGTGGAGTGTTATTCAGGAAGAGTGAAGAAGCCATTAGGAAGGGGGAGGAGGCAATGTATATGAAACTGTCATAAAAAACCATTATTTTATAGAATGAATATATACTAATTTAAAAAGAATTAACTGTAAGACAGGAAACTCTGCACATGTTTTCTTAGATTTTTTTGCAGGTTGTATAAGTAATGTTTTAGCCCTGTTATAAATCATACTGATGGCATTGTTCTCATGTTCTGTACTCTTGCTACATTATTACCAATTTTAACAACCAATCTGCATATTCCTATGGATTTGATACAAAGAGATGATTTTGCTTATATATTGGTTTATTCATTTTCTATAATCACACATATAATTAAACATATCTGTAGATGCCATAACAAAATAGCATAGGAGCTTTATTTTCTCATGGTTCTGAAGGTTGGGAGGGCAAAATCAAGGTGATAGCAAGGCTGGTTTCTTTGGACTCAGGGCTAGGACTTAGGGACAGCAGCCTGCAGATCACTGTCCTCTTGCTTTGTCCTTGTGTGGTCTAGTCTTTATGAGCACATACCCCTGGTGGTTCTCTGTGTGTCTTTATCTCTTTTGTGTATACAAACAAAAGTTACATTGAATTAATGTTTGTATTAGTAGATTATTTTAACTTAATTATCTCTTAGAAAGCACTGTGGTATGGTCATATTCCAAAGTATTGTGGGTTAAGGCTTCAGCATGAATTTCTGGGGGTAAGTAGGGATAAAGAACATGCAACTCCATCCATAACAAATCTATTTCTATATATATTTAAATTGTGTATATACATATATTTATAATTTGCCATTTTGATCATTGTTAAGTTCACAGTTTAGTGAGATTAAATACATTCAAAATATTATATAACAGTGTCAATCATCTATTTCCATGAAGAATATAGCTTGGCGCCCTCCCTTACCTCTCCCCTCTCTGCTTTCTGGCTGCCATAAGTTGTAGTCATCATAATTGGCCTTGCTTCAGGACCAAAATAATAGAGCTGAAAGGCCATGGACTGAAACTGCTGAAACAGTGCACTAAAATAAATCTTTCCTCTTATATGGTATCTATCACAGTTATATTTTCATAGTGATGGGAAAGTCATTAGAGAGTGAGTGAGACCACGGTTGACCAGATGGCTTAATTATTCTATAAAAACACTCTCTATTATAAAGTTCACTGAGTAGCCAGGTGCTAGTAACTCATACCTATAATCTTAGCTTCTTGGGTAGCTGAGATGTGAGGATCACTCACAGTTTGAAACCAGCCTGGGCAAGAAAGTTTTTGTGGGGCAAGAAAGTCTGTGAGATACTTGTCACCAATTAATCACCAAAAAGCCAGAAGTGGAGCTGTGGCTCCAGTTGTAGAGCATTAGGGACAGTAGTGCCCAGGCCCTGAGTCCAAGCCCCAGAACTAGCACAAAAATGAACAAACAAAAAACTCACTGACTGCAGTTAGAACGTTCTAGTCCACCACTCACTAATGTGAAAACTGATGGAGAAAGGGAATGAAGTACTAATCCTAAATTTCCTAAAGGACCTAGGAATCTGTATTGCACACTGCTAATGAGAAATGTTTGTTTTTAGACAGTCTCTCTAGCAAACAGTAGATTTAAAGTACTACTATTTTAAAACACTGTTAAATTGACTAATCTTTGTGCTAATCATTAATGGATACCACTAATAACATCACTAAAAGAGACAAGTGTCTATATCCTGATAGAAATATGTAAAGTACTGTTGCCTGGAAAGTCAAATCTAAATCGAATCCACTTCAGGATACAATACCAAATTTATTGACAGTATATTTGCTAATACAGGTAGTCAATCAGTAAAATTTTGATTGTCAAAAAGTTGACTAAACAAATTAACTAATTATTAAATAGATTAATTTTAAGAGGCAAAAATCTACACAGAACTGTGGATAAAAAAGATTCAAGAGGTACATAGAAATTTCAGTATGTGAGGTTTATACAGGTCTTGATTCAAATAAATGACAATGTTTTAAAATTATTATCATTAAATAGTTGTACACCTTAGCATATGAATATCATACTTCTTGATCTGTGTCATCCCTTCAACAATCCCATCCCCCTTTGATCTGCCAATTTTCTTTCTTATGTTTGTGGTATATATAATGAATTCTTGACTGCATCCTCTCCTTCTCCCTTCATTGTCCACCCCTAAACTACAATGTCTAAATAACTTAGGAGACAATCACTGTGATCCGTCTGAATGTAAATAAGGAAATATGAGTCTTGAAGGCACTTTGACATTGAGATTCTAGATTTATTTGGTGCTGTTTGTAGTAGTCTATATGATATCCTTATAAGCTATAAACATCACACTAATTAACCTGTGTTTTGCTTGACATCCTCTCCAGATATCCATTTAACTTATTGACAGAGGATTCATATATTTTAAGATTCATGTTTTCTTATTTCAGTTACTGAGTGAAATAAGTAAAATCTAACTTTATGCATCCTAATTTCTGATGCAATGTCAGTATGTGTATTGTCCTGCACTCCAGGCCATCCTCTACTGGAGACATCCATATGGTCAGCTGTCATTTAGGATAATTACAACACCATTACAGTCGTTATCCATGCAAATTATTCCTCATGGTGACAGGGACATGAAAAGCACATGGAGCCACTTGCCTGCATGTTATATAAATTCAGAACTTATGAGCACTTTTAGTCTTACTTGGATACTTTTTCTTTTAGCTTGATTGGAGATTTCATTCTTGTCTTTGGAATTATGTCTATTTGTCACAGTTAAGCACAGATCACAGTGCCCATGTGCCACCATCCACTAATTTCCCTCTGGAAAACTCAAGGATTGCTGATTCTTTTCTCACTTAACACCTACACCATCATGATATAGCATGAGGCCTACCTTGGATGGGGTTCTATCTAAAATACTTTGCATATTATACTACTTAATTATCCCAAACACATTGCCAACCAGGTGAATGCTTGCAAACCAGATGCAAGTATTTTTTTTGACCATTGCTTGATTTCTGCCATCAAGCAATTTCTTTCTTTCAAACACAAGGGATCCTAGCATCCCACTTTCTTGTTCTTGAAAATGATGGCAATAATATATCAACCTCATAATGTTGTTAGAAGCATTACAGAAAGTATTAGAAAATTCTTCTAATTGTAAATAGCATGTGGTGAGTATTCTATAAGCCTTGTCTGGTATGGGACGACATACTAGATGTAAAACAATCTAAATGATGTATTTTGGCTGACAAGGAATGTGGTATAGTAGGAATCTTGTCTGCAGTATAGACTTGTTTAAGTTTTATCACACTTTCTTCTGCCCTTCTCTTGCCATTTCTGTGTTGTTACTGAAATCGAACCTTTGTAGTACCTGAAATTATAGCAGTTATCAAAGAGAACTGAGGCTGATACTCTTCAGAGAAGTGTCAAAAATTTATAATTTCTGCCTCCTAGAATTAACAAGATTACACGTAGGCAACAAATTAAGCCCTAAATTGCAATAGCTTATCACCAAGAGATTTCTTCCTACTAATTATTGTGGATCACTAATGCAGACACAATTATGGCCCAGACGTAATGCGTGACACCATTGTTCACATCTAATTCTCCAGAAGTAGCACATGTGAATTTTATTTAACTTTTATAAAAGAAATGCAGAGAAGTCAAGGGAATATTTATCTTTGTCTTTCCTGGTATATACTGCAAATGACTCCTGATTACTCTTGAGACTTGATTATGAATGGTCCTGCATCCTGCAGTGGTTGGTTAGGAGGAAAGAGTGCTGAAATCACCCATGGGAGAGACTTTCTGATCATGGAAGGGTTGGGATTTGCTGTAATACAAGTGAATCACAAGTGAGCATCAATGATAAGTATCAGTGAATAAGATATTACCCAAAGAGAAGAAGGAATTTTTGTATTTTCCTTAGACATTTCCTTATTTATCCCTCTGGACTTGTTGGGAACAAAAGCATTTTGCCCTTCATTATAAATTGAAATTTACAATTTCCAGAAACATTTTGAGCTCCTTGGATGTCATTGTGAACTCATAATTGCAAGTCTTAAGTCTGTAAGTGTGTGTGTGTGTGTGTGTGTGTGTGTGTGTGTGACTGTGATATGGATGTGTGTGTTCATTTGAGTGTTTAGAAATAGTAGGCTCTAAGATTACATTTGGTTACAGAAGCAAAGTGAAAGTTTAGAAATATTTGTTGGAAGTCCATAGTTGGGAAAAGTCGAAGCTGGAATTTGAGCCTGGATTTTTCCTGACCTGATTAAGACCTATTTTTTGTCACCCTAAGTTACCCTATTACACTTGGGATTTTCCCTTCTATGTTCCCTGCCTACCCCTTCCCCCCCTCCCCCGAGTTTTGAGGTTTCTATTTGTTGCTGTTGCAATGTGTCCTTTGATAGAATATTTTATTTTTCATCTTTCATTGCCTAATATTCAGCACACTATTTTTCATACTGTAGAAACTGGACTAAAACATTAAAAGGAGAAATTATAAATCTAAAATTGTGAATTAAAAGTTGAAGTTTTATATTATGAACCCCACAGTCCTAGGGGAGGAAACTTTGTGAGAGAGTGTGTTATATCTATTTGTTATCTACTGCACTTGACAGACTAAGCCTCATCTAAAACCTTCCTAGGAAAGACTGCATCTATATAGGATCAGTAGCCTCTATTGAGAAAGGGATTGGATGTAAAAGTAGCAGTTAATGGCCTTGCCAGAACCTGTAAGATACCCTGGTGTGGATCTTTGGGCGATGAAAAATTTAGGAGCTTGATGCTTATGTGGAAAGACAATTGATGGTTTTATACCAGTTCTATAGTAGTAGAACTTGATTCTAAAAAGAAGACAGTCAATAAGAAAATCAGACAAGTCTGGGCAGATAACCTGAAAGAATGGAATCCAGTCAAAAGACAGTGACAGTGCACTATAGTAGGCAAGGAGAAGCAAAGGCAGACAGGAACTTCTCTTCAAGAATAGACATAAGAAAGAAGATTAAAAAATACTTTCTTTTTAGATTTGGTGCTATTTACCCTTTGCTTGAGTGACTGTCCACTTCCAATGCTGGGTTTCTTTTTTATTTTCCTGTACAATTGGATGGTCAGATTTTTCCTGGCTAACATAAGGCTGGTCATGTGATTGTCAACTCTGTCAGCCTTAATTCTAGGTCAGTTTACTGTTTCTCTGAGGGTGACCATACCTTGTAAACAAGCGAGCCATCTCCCATTTCCTGCCTAATTAACTTCTCTTTTGACTTTGAGAATAGATTCATCTTGAAATTTATTAGCTCACCTTTGTACTTCTGTACAGCTGCATTTAGGAAAGGCAAGACTGTGGGTCATATGAGTGAAGGTATGATATGAGCCTTTTATATCCAGTTATTTCTGAACAGAAATACAAAGTTCAAAAGATTCTTTAGTTCAGCAACTCAACTGTGTATTCTTAAGTGGGCTATCAATAGGTTTTGCTTCTGGTATATATATATATATATATATATATATATATATACACACACACACACACATATATACATATATCCCATATTATCTGTGGACAAAGGAAATCTTTAGATATCTTTATTTCCCAGTTGTACTTTCCCAGTTCTACCTTCTCTCTCTGTCAATTCTAGCTCTTTCTTCATCTTTTTTGTATAGTCTATAAAGAATTGCTTTCTTCTAGCCCAGGGGACATCTCACTAAATGAAATCCAGACTTAAAAAAAACTAGGTTGTGAGTCTTTATACTTGAATTAATATGAAATGGAATGAGATTTTTAGCTTATCTTGTTGACATTAAGTAACACATTGGCCGTAAAGAAAAGGCCCTTGTCTTTTTCTTCTTGCTGAGTCCTAGTGAGCAGAATAACAGTTGGAAGGTTGTTTGTTCACATTTTATGAGACTCTAATGTAATGGGGGGATAGTGGCCAGACAAATAAAGGTTTTTCAGGAACACTAGAAAGATTTGCTCATACCTGATGGGCAGTATGGGGGGCTTTGAAATAAAAAGAGTGGCCTTCAACTGTGAGTCACTGGGATGACATTTTTTTTCTAGGAAATACTTGTTTATTATATTCTGAATTATCTTACTAAACTTAGATTTTTCAGAAGTCTGACAGAACTATGAGAAATATTTCAAGCACTTGCTTGTTTATGCCAAAGCACATTTAAACATATTTTTGAAGATTGTTTATAAGCCTGTATCCAAGGATATAAACAGCTTGGAAAACACAGGGCTAAGCTCGGTGTGGTAGTAAATGCCAGCATGTGGGAGCCTGAGGCAAGGGGCTTTTGAGTTTAAGAATAGTTTTGGCTACATGAGGAGACTCTGCCACAAAATAAAAACAAAACCGTGTACTATACATTTGATATCTGCTCTGATATCTGCAATTGTAGAAAAAACATAGTTTGCTGACAGTTGAAAGAAACAAAGTTGGTGGTGTAACTCCTCAATATAATCCTCACCTAGCATGCATGAGGTCCTGGGTTTGAACTTCAATAGGGAAAGAGGATGTAAAGGACACCCCCACACCCCCACAACACACACATACTAAAAAGAGTTTTAGTTTTCCAATGAAAAAGCTTCTTATTTCAACAATACAGTAATATATGTGTAAATACATATACTTATGTATAATTTGATCTCAACATTTCATATCTGAATATACTGATGGCAATGATTTAAAATTAATTTTGTAATTTACTTCCTGAAGCATCAAGAGGAAGTCCTATGATTGTAGTCCAGGCTGGCTTCAGGCTAAAACATGAAGTCCTATCTAAGGAGTTTAATGTTGCCTGGTAAATACAAGGCCCTGGGTTCAAACCTTAGTGCCACAAAAAAATAAATATTGTTATTTTGAACTAGATTTTTAAATATTCATGACTTATTTGACATATCATATTAAGTAACTTCTAACTTATTTAATTTAAATGAATGTAACACATTTGTTGGGTATGGTACAAAGTCCCTACAAATCACTTAATCTATTAGTAACTATACACATTAAGTATTATTCAATTAGAATTTCTTAAATTTAATACTGAGTAAATCTCTATTTGATCTTTCATTACAAATACAAAAACATTGAAGGTGCTTTCTACTTCCTGCAAGCTATTCTCCTCCACCATGATCTCCCCTCTATAGTGGGCTAAAAACTCTGAAACTGTGAGACAGAGAATTAGTTACTTTATTTAAGTTGTCCTACTCAAATATTTGTTGCAGTAATGAAAAATCTGACTAACATAGAAATTGGTACCAGAGAAATGGGGTTGTTGCTATGACTATTTCTGATAACATGGCTCAGAAGTCTTTGCTTTGTTGAAAGAATTTAGAAAAATGTTGAAATATGAGCTACAGAAGTCCTACAATACTGTAAGCAGAGCTTGATGGGTGATTCTGTTAAGAGCTCAGAAGATCAGAATGCTAATAGGAATGTGGACAGGAAAGGTTGTGCTTATGAGTTTCAGATGGGAATATAGACTCTGTGGGAACTAGACAAGAGACAAGTCATGTTGCCTTCTGCTAAAGAATTTGTCTGCATTTTGCTCATGCCCTATGACTTTGTGGAATGCTGAATTCAATGGTGTTGGAGTAATTACTTTGGTGGCAGAAATTCCAAGGCAGCTTAGCATTCAGACCATAGCATGGGTTTTGTTGGCAGCTTTTAGTCAGGTTTATAGTAAAAATTGGGAGCAAAAAATAGTGCAAAGGACTTGAAAAGCTTGTAGTTTTCCCAGAATAGGAGCTAATTTAACACTGGGACCAAGGAAAGTGTGGTTGTTAAAGATGTTTATGCTACTAAAAAAGAAGATAAATATTTTGTTTTGAGATATTGGTGCTCACATCATGACATCACATTCTGTGGATGTTGGATATGGAACTATAGGACTCATTATTTGTCTTGCTGGGTTCAGTCTTTGATTCCATCTCTCCTTTCTATTCTCCAATTCTATTCTCCAACAGTTACTGTGTGCCTTTGTATGTTGGAAGTATATGACTTCTTTTTGACATTGCGGGGCTCACAGTTGAGTTTGCCTGGAGTCTCAAAGGAGACTTTGGACTTTTAAGTTTTGAGTAATGCTGAGATTATTAAGATGTTGGGTTTCTTGAGAACGGATAAATATAGTTTGCATTATGGGCTGGTCATGAGTTATGGTTTAAACATAAACTGTCTCTTACAGACATATGTGTTGAAGCCTAGCTCCCTTTCTGGTGGCACTATTTGGGGAGGTGCTAGAAATCCTGGGAGGTGGGGTGTAGCTGGAGGAGCTAGATTACTGGAGTGTGCTTTTGGAGCTACACCTTGTCATGGTCCCTTCCTGTAGTTCTCTCTTTGCTTCTATTGGTAATATTCTGCCCTTTCCTTATACCCAAAGTAGTTAAGTTCAGCTAACCAAAGACTGAAACTTTTGAGGCCATGAACAAAAAATACTTCCTCCCTTAAATTGCTATACATTAAGTTTTATTTTCACAGGGACATCAAAGTGACTAACATAGAGATTCAAATGGCAGAAGCGGAGCAAAACCTCCAAAGTTATTACCTGTTTCACTATATGCCAGCAAAATTATTTTAAAATATCTGAACATATAGCAGTTTAGTTATCTCTAAGCTATCCTAAGTGAGTCATTCCAATATGAAAATGAAATCAGAAATTATTGCAATCAAAAGCTGTTTACTTCTTAGACATAGTGGTAAACACTTGAAGCTAAGGCAGGAGGATTGCAAGTTTGAGGTCAGCCTGAGCTATTTGGTGAGGCCTGTCTTAAAAAAAGAAAAAAAAAGTACTTTATGGCTGACACTGATTGCATATCTTGTTTAAGAGTACAGTGTTGCTAAAATACGTAACCAAGAAAATAAAGCATATAAGGTCATATGTTTTCCTCTTTTAATTTTCTCGCAGGTTTTTACATGAAATTCTCCTTTTCTTATTTCTAAATTGTTTCTAACTTAAATATTGTTCATCTACATTTTTTTTAAATTTAGAAGAACATGCCTTAATTTGGAATTGGAGACAATTTTTTGTTAACTTTTAATTGTTGATTTAAATTTTATTATATAATGCCCCCAAATGCTTTTTTTATTCAAAGGCAAAGTAAGGTTATTCTATCTGGTGGTCATGTTTCTTTCTTTTGTTTGCCAGTATCTTTTCCCTTTGCTAATTTTTCTATTACATTTTAACATTCACATATTAATTGTTTTTATTTTGTTTTAGGATATCATTATTCTGTGATCCTCTATCCTTTTCATATTCCTTAGCTGTTGCTTTTATCCAATGTGGTAGATTTGTGAGGATTTGATTTTCTCTTCCTCTTCCTATGCATAGCTGGGTGATCTCTTTTAGCTATATTTCTCCTATGTTTACTTAATTAGATATGGTATTCTGTTCTTGAGAAGTGGGATAGATGGTGAGTTAGTAGGTAAAAAGTAAAAGAGATGCTTACATACCAGATGGACAACCAGTTTTGGACAGCCAAAAAAGCTAGAATATCTATATTGAGATGGGGGTCAGAGGATTCATGAGCTTAGGGGAAGGGATGGAAAGTCATTATTTTTTTCTATCCTAACTGAATTAATCTAGGATGGGGGTCATTTTTAAACATTGTAGTCCCAGCCTCTATCAGATGTACATTTGAGAGAGTTCCTCTTAGTTTACAATGGGATGGGGAATCCATGTTTGAAGCTGTATCAGAGAGACGTTTTAGTATTTCTTCATTTCATCCCTTGATGGTATACACACAATGATATCTATCTATGCCTTTTAAACACATTTCAATTATTATTATGATTACTATTATTATTATTGCTATTATTATTTTTGTCAGTTGTGGGGCTTGCATTCAGGGCCTGGGCTCTGTCCTTGAGCCTCTTTTTGCTTAAGTCTAACACTACAAATTGAGCCACAGTGCCAGTTCAATTTTTTTTTTTTTGAGTGGTTAATTGGAGGTAAGAGTCTCATGGGGACTTTTCTGCCTGGGCTGGCTTTGAACTGAGATCCTCAGATTTCAGTCTCCTGAGTAGCTAAGATTACAGGCATGAGCCATCAGTACCCAGGTTACTATTATTTTTTAATATATTTAATACCTCCAAGCTCCCTAAGTAAGTCTTACAATTTGTTTTCTTTAGGTAGATTTTCCTCACCTTTGAGAGAAAGGAGACATAAACTTGTGAGTGGGCTGTCACTTTATCTCTCCATACTCATTGAATTTAGAGAAGGGAGCTTTGAGGCCTTAGAGAAAATAAACATACCACATAAGATAACAGGACTAATCAATGGTATTAGAAATTTTAAAGTATGCTGCATTAATGAAGAAATGTAATAGAGAAAGTGCTCACTACTGGATAAAAAAGGTTACTATCTGGAAAGCTGGAGTGCGGATTTAAGAGTTGCCTGCAGCTGCCTGGGAAATTTGTTTAGAGTTCATATTTAGTATACTTTTAAATGGTAAAAGAACTACCCTGGTGTGACTCCTTTGGGTTTATACATAAGTCAACTTAATAAACACATTTTCCTAATGAAGAGTGAGGGACATCAGGTTGGCTTGAATCAGTATGTAGGCGAGTAGCTGTTATATGCTTAAGCAATCAGTATTAGACTGATTAGTAACAATTAGAATGCACAGATTACTCATCACATTCAATTAGCACCTTAATGTATTTAGATATTAAGTGAGAAAATGATCTTTTGCTATAATTATGAAGGTAAGTGGGAAAAAATTCATTTGAGACTCTCACTAGAAGGACCCTGTTAATTTGCTAAAATGAAACTTAAACAATTCTCATAAACTTCTAAATTTTTGACTGATTTCCCAAGTATAATGTAAGCCAGTATCCATAGAAATATTCTGATGTCCAATATGGTAGCCACTAGCTATCTGTGGTAAATGACTACTTTAAAAAGGACTTGAGTTGTTGAACTGATTATTTTTCTCTGTGTGTGTGTGTTGGTCCTGGGGCTTGACCATAGGGTCTATGTGTTATCTCTAAGCTTTTTGCTCAAGGCTAGTGCTCTATCACTTGAGCCACAGCTCCATTTCTGGCTTTTTTTGAATAGTTTGTTGGAGATAAGAGTCTCATCAACTTTCTTGCTGCCACTGGCTTTGAACTGTGTTCGAAGACCTTAGCCTCCTGAGTAGCTAAGATTACCCATGTGAGCCACTTGCAGTGCCTGGGGTCTTGTGTTTTTTTGGTAGACAAAAATTATTAGAGCCTGCTTCTTTTTAATCCAGTCTAAAGGGCTGTGCTTTTTGACTTAGGCCTGTTGTAGTAGTGTTATGTTTGAAAGTTGTTTTTTTTTGTTTTTTTTTTTTTACTATTTCCTGTAGTTCATTCTACTGTTATTCTTTTCTTTCTATTCTTTCTGTTTTTTTTTATATGAGTCTTCTGGTTTGCTTCTTGATAGGTTACTTACGTTTGATAATTTCTCAGTTCTCATGTGTTCCTCCATTCCCTCTTTGAATTTTATTATTTCCTGAGTTCACATGCTCTTTCTTCTTCTTCTTCTACGTGTACTAGTCTCTTACATAGCTTTTACAATTCAGGCTTGGTGGGCAGGAACTGCTTTGGCTTATTCTTATTCTAGGCAATATTTTCTTTCTTCATTAAAATTGATGGATACATTTGTTGGATGTATTATTATTGATTGGCAGATATTGTCTTTCAGAGCTTGAAATAGATTGGTTCATGATTCCCTAATGTGTAGACTTTGTGCAGAGAGGTTTGATGTGATTCTTATGTGTTTATATGTATACTAGTGTATTTCTTCTGCAATTTTCAGTGCCCTTTCTTTGTTCTCTAATCTTTTTTATTGTATGTGTGTTTTTTTATTGTGAAAATACTGTACAGAGGGGTTACACTTACATGGACAAGATAATGAGTACATTTCTTATCAAGAATTGTAGCCTCCTCCTTTGTTTCCCCTCTCACCCTATTTTTCCCCCTCCCCACCAATGTTGTAAAGTTCGTTTTCGACATAACAACTTGTACATCTCATTGTTGCAATGGGTCCACCTGTATCCCTATTTAAATGATTTGTTTTTCCCCTTCCCCTCCACAAATTATACCGACATCAAATACAGTGAAAGAAGGGGTTATACTGTGGGGGAGGGACATACAAAGCAACAAAGAAATTATCTTATAAATGTGTTAGGAACAATTGCATGAAAGAACAAAAACATAAGAATACATATCTTAGGGTTCATTTCCCTAATATCACCTTATCTGACCTTTTCTGCTTGACTCAGACATATACCAGATATTGCAAATAAGGGAAACCATGGGAACTATGTTTCTTTGGGCCTGGTTTACTTCACTTAATATAATTTTTTCCCAAACTTTTCTATTTCCTAACGAATGGGGCAATGTCATTCTTTCTGATGGAGGCATAGAATTCCATTGTGCATATATACCACATTTTCTTGATGCATTCATCTACTGAGGGGCATCTGGTTGGTTCTATATCTTAGCTATGTAAATAATGCTGCAATAAACATAGTCGTGTTGGTAGCTTTAGTGTGGTCTTGTTTGTAAACATTTGGGTAAATGCCCAAAAGTGGGATTGCTGGGTCATAGGGGAGCTCTATGTGAAGTCTTTTGAGGAAACTCCATACTGCTTTCCAAAGTGGTTGAACAAGTTTACACTCCCACCAACAATGCAGTAAGGTTCCCTTCTGTCCACATCCCCTCCAGCATCTGTTGTTATTAGAGTTCTTGATTATAGCCATTCTAACTGGGGTGAGGTGGTATCTCAATGTTGTTTTGATTTGCATTTCTTTTATGGCTAGGGAGGTTGAGCCTTTCTTCATGTGTCTATTGGCCGTCCTTCTTTCCTCTTCAGAGAAGTTTCTCTTTAAGTCTTTAGCCCACTTATTTATTGGGCAGTTGTTTCTTTGAAGATTTGTTGTTGGGGGATTTAATTTTTTGAGTTCCAGGTATATTTTAGATATGAGACCCTTGTCTGTTGTATGGCTAGTGAAGATCTCCCAATCTGTGGACTTTCTATTGATCTTGCTAGCTATGTCCTTTGCCATGCAGAAGCTCTGCAGTTTCATGCAGTCCCATTTGTCCAACCTTTCTTTGATTTGTTGTGTTTCTGGGTCTCTATTAAGAAAATTTCGGCCTGTGCCAAGGAGATCTAGGGTTTCTCCTATTCCATCCTGTAATGTTTTCAGAGTGTCTGCTTTGACTCTGAGGTCTTTGATCCATTTGGAGTTGATTCTGGTGCAGGGTGGGTTCTGTAATTTGTAAGCATAGTAATTCATTATTTAATGTGTTATTGTCTGACTGAAGTATTGCCTCAATCATATCTTCCATCTCTGATATTCTTTCTTATGATTGATTTTTGATAATGACAACAATATTCTACCTATTTGACTGTCACATTCTGATGGTTGATTAGTCTTATCTCTTCTCATACTTACTCTCCTCAGCCTTGGGTATCAATCTATTACTCTACTCTCAACTTCTATTAGGTTAAACTTCTTTAAATTCCTTGTGGTATTTGTCAGCTTATTTCACTTGTCATAATGTCCTCTGGGTTCATCTATGTTGTCAAAATGATAGGTGTTCATCCTTTTAAGATGAGTGAATATATCTTCTTGATATATATGTATATCACATCTTCATTCATTCATTCATTCATTCATTCATGTGTTGCTGGAAATTTAGATTAATTCATATCTTGATTATTGTGTGGGGCTGAAATAGGTGGAAGTGTAGATACCTTTGATATACTGATTTCATTTCTTTTGAGTAGTGAAATAGTTGGATAATTTTTTCTTCTTCTTGAACTGGTATTGACTAAGCAAGGTGAATATAATTCTTTTATTGGTTTTATATTGTTGTTTGTAATATCTATAATTATGCTATAGGAATGCTGATGGGTTTTTTTGGTGTGTGTATTGACTATCTTAGCTTGTTAAAATCTTTTCATAACCAGGTGCTGGTGGCACCTGCATTCCTGGGCACTCAGGAGGCTGAGATCTGAGGATTGTGGTTCAAAGCCAGTTCTGGTCAGGAAAGTCTGTTTATTTCCAATTAACGATCAGAAAACTGGAAAGGGCACAGTGGCTTAAAGAGGTAGGGCACTAGCCTTGAGTGAAAAAGTTCAGGGACAGTACCCAGATCCTGAGTTCAAGCCCTAGAAATGATAAAACAAACAAATACCCCCTCCAAAAAAAGAGAAAAACTAACTCTCTTCATACTAAACATTTCCTTTCAACACTAGGTGATGATCATGTGGCATTCCATAAGTCTATAATATGAATTATCTTTCTTCCTTGTTCTCTCTTTTCCTTTCCATTGTTTTGCCATATTACTCCATAGCTTTTTCTTTCTTTTCCCTTTCCCCTGTGCATTTATTTCATATACTATTGCTTATTCCTTTCTTTAAGGATGATTTTAATCCCTAGGCTTAAGTTTATAAGATGCATATACTAGAATCTAGTTCTATTAAATCAATTATACTTATTTTTGTTACTTTCAAAGTCACCTACAGATATGTTAGGCATTGTGGCACCAGCCTATAATTCTAGCACCTGGAAAGTTAAGGTAGGAGGATCTCAAATTCAAGGCCAGCCTATGCTACACAGTGACATTCTGCTTTAAAAAATATAATAAAATATATAGTTCATATTTTTGCTTTGTTTTTATTGTTTGATTTTGTGGTATTTAGAATGTTTATATGTTTTTCCAGGCATTCTTTCTCTACCCCCAATTTTTCCCCCCACCCCCCATTTTTTATTATTAAAAATTTTCTTTTTCCTTAAATATTTTAGATATTGTCTTTCCTCCCACAAACAATCATGATTAGTAAATTTCCTTTTATATTTCTTTTTCTCATCCTCTAATTTTAGTTAATTTTGAAATTATTTGAACTTTCCTTTATGATAATAAAGGAAACTTTTGTTATTTTAGCTGAATATTTTAATAACAGCTTTTGAGCTCAAGGTATTACATATTAAACATGGTATATTTACTCTAATTACACTTTCTTTCTCTTTTTTGCTCTCAGCTTATGTTATTTTGTTTTTAAATGTCAAGGCATATATCTCCCTGAATATAAGATGCTACCTATTGTGAATTGGAACCTACTTTCTGTGTAAAATTTTCTATGGTTTATAAGACTAATCAATAATTTTAAAAATTAAGAAAAATGAAGATTGATATTTTGTTTTTGTTTTTGGTCGGTCGTGGGGCTTGAACTCTGGGCCTGGGCGCTGTCCCTCAGCTCTTCAGCTCAAGGTGAGCGCTCTACCACTTGAGCTACAGCGCCACTTCCTGAAGATTGATATTTTGAATTAAGTACTTTGTTATCAAACGCTTGATATAGAAAAACAAATCTGAAACAGAGTATTTGAGAATCAAGAGGCAAACTGGGTCTAATTAAGTTGAAATAGACAAGTCAGTCTTCATTACATATGCTGAAAGATTTTAGAAGCCACTTTGTCTTAATGAGACTTTTTTACTTTTTTATTTTCAATGAATATGATACATTTATAGAAGAATGAACTTAACACCTTAATTTATGACATTTTCTCTGATTGTCCATCATTTGAGGTTTAAATAATAAATACAAGGCAATGCAAGCCACACAAAGAGATTTAAGCAAATAGCTGAAATACAAAGTCATAAAATTTCCAGTAATTACAAAGGATGGGTCAGATGCCAGATTAATTTTTTTTCATTATTGAAAGTACAAATTTTGCTAGGAAACATAGCAAATTGGAAACAGAAACGAGGTACATTTCTACAGGTAGAGCAAGGAAGCCTAACATCGCCATTGACATGACGTTGTATACTTCTGTTAGCACACCTCCAAGAGTGGATACATCCCTTCTCTTGATATTTAGATTCTATGTCCTGAAGAAATACCTTCCATTATTTTTTTAATAAGTCATAAAGATAGGCCAAAGGAAGAAAAGAAGTAGATTATGAAAATAAAAGAGATGATCATAGCTTGCAATCTGTGTTTTAGGTTTTGAGTATTGTGATTTAAGTATGACAGTTCTTTAATGGACACAAGCTTATTTATAGTAAGTAAATATCATAGAAAAAATTAGGACATCACATTTACCAACAAAAAGAATATGTAGGCTAGTAAGACAGTGTTTCCTCTTGGTGACCTTTGCTGAGATTTATCTCAGAAGTCTCAAAGCTGTAAGCATCCCTGGGTTCCATGGGAGAAGACATTGGAGGACTCACCCTTCACAAGATATTTGCTGAAACATAAAGACATGCTAGCTTTTACTGGATGACCTACTTAGGTCTAAATTTAGTTTTTAAAATAATTCAGAAAGAGTCTGTTGTGTTAATTATTTTGAGCTCAATGGCTAAATTTATCTTCACCAAGTCCCAAATCAAGTTTGGCTCTTCTGGTGTCCTTTAGAGTTTTTAAGAGTGTTTATGTAAGAGTTAGGCTGTTACTATAGCAAATGGGAGATGTATGGAAGGTCCAGAGATGCAGTTTTTGTCCCATAACGAATGATGCCTTATGGCTAACCCTATGAAACCTGAGCTCTAAGCTTCAATAAATGCATTTACAAAATGATTACTTAAAGTATAAAAGAAACTAATGTGTAGAGAAAGTAGACTTTTAGATTACCAGTTTAATACTTATTGCTGAAAGTTGACATTTTATGTTCTCAAATTTCCTTCTTTTTATATCAACATTATTTTGGTGGCACTGGGTTTTGAACTCGGGGCATTGTAATTGTTGGGCGGATGCTCTATCACTGAGCCTCATCTCTAGCCCTTCCTTTTTTATTTTTTTGAACTCAGACCTGGGCACTGTCCCTGCGCTTCTTTGTGCTATAGGTTAGCCCTCTACCACTTGAGCCACAGCTCCACTCTGGCTTTTTCTGAGTGGTTTATTGGAGGTAAGAGTCTCATGGACTTTTTTGCCCCAACTGGGTTTGAATCGCGATCTTCAGATCTCAGCCTCCTGAGTAGCTAGGATTACAGGCCTGAGCCACTGCTGCCTCTTTCCAGCCCTTTCTTGTTTTGGTATTTTTGAGATAGGGTCTCACTTCCTGTCTCGGCATGTTCCTGAACCGCAGTCTCTTTTAGGCTTCTCATCATAGCTGACTAACAGGCATGCACCACGATGACCAGATTCTTTTGTTGAGATGGCAGTCTAACAGACCTGGACTTTTTTTTTCCGGGTTGATCTAAAACTGCCTGAATTGAGCCTTGCAAGTGTAACTAGTGTCACCAGCATGTGCCACCTTATCCAGCAATGGGTTAAGAATGTTTTTTTTTGAAATTTTCTTCTTGGGCTGGCCTTAGTCTTTGATCCTCTAGTAGTCTGTTCTCCACTTATTTAACTTCAAGGAACTTATCTTTTGATTTTTTTAAACTGATGAATAAAAACAAAATTGTATCATCTTAAAAAAGACAAAACTGCAATGTGACAGTTTGGGAGCATTCAAGGAAGGGTGAGTGTCTTGTGTTCACCTCCAGTTCGTGAGGACTCCTTGGATTTTAATATATTACTTCATATTCAGTAAGAAATGTTATATGTGAAAAAAATCATTATTCTCTAGTCATAGCAATGGAGAAAACAATATTAGAGACTATTATAAGTTTTCTGCGGAGAAAATCTAGAAGTGTAGAAAGTTGTCAAGGCACTGTGGACACTTTGACAGAAATCAAACATTTTCTATGATACTGAAAGTCATACAAGATTTGTCATGGCATTCTCTGCAAATTCGAGTCAAAGTTCTTCAGCAGACTCCAACAGGAAGTTAAATTAGAGAACTTACAGAACATGATACATATGCTTGAGCTCACTAAAAAGATCAGTCTGTCCATCTCTGCTCTAGAGATACTAGATATTTGTTTTAGATGATATGTATAATTACAGGGGAGTATATCATACATTCTGAGTATAAAATATCCTGAAATTTAAATTAACCTGCCACTTTGAGAGTTCATGACAAGTCTTTTTAGAGAATAAGGATTTTTGATGACTGTCAGCAGCAGATTTTGAGTGTCTGTTCTCTGGGTTTGGGGGTTTTGTGTTGCAAATAGATAGAAAGGCAAGAAGCAGGCTGAAAAGTGGAACAATTGGCAATGCGCTTTCAGAATCTCTCTCTCTCTCTCCCTCTCTCTGTCTCTGTCTCTCTCTCTCTCTCTCACACACACACACAGACACAGACACAGACACACACACTCACACACACACAGCATTCATGTCCCTCCTTGGCATGCCACTGAAGCATATTATTCTAGTCAAGAAAAAGACTTGAAAAGGTAAATGAATTTTTAACACCAGGTTTTTTTTAAAAATCAAATTGCCTCACTTTGTGTCTAATTGCCATAGGCTGAGTAGTATGTAGATGTCTGTAATTAGGAAAGCTGTAAAATATTCTAAAAAGCAGCAGAAGCCATGCACTTAATAGTGTGTGCATGAAAATTCCATGTCCTTCCTGACTGAAGACAACAGGGCTACCTGAAAGTGCCTACCTGGGCTATTTTGTTTCAAGGGATGCCTGAAGCTAAATGGTAAAAACAGGCAAGTAGAGTCAAACGGGCCAACCAAATTTAAATACTAGGCTTGTTAGGCCCACTTTTACACACACACACACACACACACACACACACACACACACACACACACAGTGCCCAGGTCCTAAGTTCAAGTCCCATAATCGATAAACAAACAATCCCCCCCAAAACCAACCCTCTTCATACATGCATACATACATACACATGCTATATATATGCACATATGATATCTAAAAATATAATGCTATGTATCATATATAATACATATATAAGATATACATGTTAAAGAATAAGTCAAAGCTTGACATTCTTTTCTCTTTTTTTGGTTTTGGTTTTTGATTTTATTTATTGTAAAGATGCTGACATTCTTTTCTTAAGATGAAGATGTTTGAAATTCCCAATACAAAGGCGGCATGGAGAATGTGGACTGGGTGAGGGGATGGGACAGAAAAGACATGAAAGTTAGTGACTTCTGGTTCCTTTAGCTTTCCTTGATATTTATGCATTTGTTTAGCTTGGATGTTTTAAAAGCACAAACCATTTTCTCCAGTTGTGGTATGTGACCCCCTGTATTACTTTGGAGCTCCGTTGAAGTGGACATGTGAGACACGTTCAAGTGTAATTCTTGGGCAGGGACCTTGAGTGTAGAAGTTCTAACTCAAAACCCTAAGCTTACTGGGTACTAGTGGCTCATGCCTATAACACTACCTTTTCAAAAGGCTGAGAGCTGAGGATTGTGGTTCAATGCTAGCCTCTGGTCTGGACTATCCATGAGACTCACCTCCAGTCTGCCACCAAAAGAGTTATAAGTGGAACTGTGCACTAGCCTTGAGCAAAAAAGCTCAAGGACAGTTACCAGGCCCTGAGTTCAAGCCCCAGTCTTGGCATATGCACCTGTGTGTGTGTGTGTATGTGGTGTGTGTATGTGTGTGTGCGTATATATGTACACACTCCACCCCCCAAGCTTTCACCTTTTTTTGTGTGTGTAAGTGTTTGAACTCATGATCAAGTGCTGGCCAGGCAGATGCTCTAACATTCAGGTATTCTTGAATGGACTATAGTAATTTATGAACCACAGTGTCATAGAGATCAGCAGATCCATGTCAAAGTAATGAAGCAGAAATACTTAATTTCATTGTTTTAAATATTTGCTTTAATGATGTGTCACTTTGTTTAACTCGATTTGTCCCATATACTATAGTGTCTAGCTCCTTCTCTTCCTATTTATTCTATCTTCTCTCCAAGGGCAGGTATCAATTCTGGGAAGTTATGGATATCTGAAATAACAACAAAAACAACAACAAAAAACCTGTGTTAAATTTGGAGCAGAGCAAGGACTGGAACAAAATGATTTTCATGCATACAAATAATCCAATTTAGAGGCTAAAGGAGTGGAAGATGTGTTATGTATATATGTATTATTGTGAAGTGTTTCTGAAAACTTTAGTTTCAGTAATTTCTTGCTCCTTGCACAGTCAACTTCCTTAGAAATATATCAGAGTTCTTGCATACATTTTTTAGCGATTCTTTCAGAGATGCAAAAATTGAAGAAAAAACCCACAGCAACAAAGTTTTAAGGAATCTGGCCTGTCATTGTACAAATCAACATTGCCTCTAAATTGAAGGGATTAACATCTACAAAGTCAAACTTAACTAAAAAGGCTCACAATGCCTACAAAAAACATTTTTACTTTTTTGGCTCTTCTCATTATCCTCATTTGTATTTATTTAGTTTTGCATTGGATAGCAGCATTTTCTATATATTGCACCATTGGAATTTAATGTTTTGTCACTAAAGTAGCATATTTTCCATGATGCTAAATTACTAAAATTATTAGTTTTAATAACTGCATAAGAGTGCAATGACTTTTTAAAATCCACTCCTTAATTGTTCACAATTTAGGTCATTGCCATTTTTTATGAGTCTAAAAAAATTCTATGAAATAAAAACCTTCATACTTTTAGTTTTTTATGCTTTTAATATAATTTCTTAGGATAAATTCCAAGCAATAGGATCACTGAGTCATGGGAGATGAATGTTTTATTCTTTCATAATAGGCATTGCCAAATGGCTCCCCCAAAGCATTATACCAATTTTTATTGCTACTGATAATGTATGACTTTGTGCTGGACCATGATGCCTCCTTTTATTCTTTCTGCAGTAGTTTGTGGTAGATTGTCTAACATAATTGTCTTTGAAAACTTGTATTTATCTATGAATTTTGAAGAAAGTACAAACAACTGAAAAAGAAATGCTGCATGGAAGTTTTATCTTCTAAACATTAATCTTCCTTCTTTCGCATGACATATTTTATATAATTCTTCTTGATGATGAAAATCTATTTTCTAATTGTGTCCTCTAGAAAGTTTACCATTATAATTAGCTTTATGTTTCTTCTACTTCTCCTCCACACAGGTACAGAACTGTGCACTTTCCCTTCATGATTATTATTTGCAATTACTTATCTAGTACGTACTTTATTAACTATTTGAGAATGTTGGACAAAGCTTGAAAGCCTCTTTCTTTATTGAATTTTACTAAGAGCAATAGTTTTCTATTTAAAATTCAAGTAATGGATAGGGAAAGATTGACCTTGCATATATGAGATTCCAAGAAGCAATATAATTGTCTCATATATTTCTTCACATAAAAATTAAGTGATTGATTTTTTGATAAACAGAATTTCAGGTTAAAAATCAATGACTAGTCTCTTAAAAATTTCAAGGACAAGAAGGTCCTACTGAACTAATGCATTTCATCAAGAACAGGCCTCTTCTATGTGGGAAATTTAACTGGAGTTTCTTAACCTACAGTTTTGGGAGGAAATTATGTGAGAGAAAAAGAGGTACACTTGTAACACCTATGCCATTCAAATAAACCCAGTCATTGTTGGTGAGGTCATAGCTGGATCACCTTATTATCTGATTTGTTACAGCCTTTTATTTACATGTAAAAACGACTCCACAACTTAATGGTAAGATTCAACTATGAATTCCCTGGGTCAATAAGGGCAACTCTGCTCCATGACAGACTCTCTTTGGGAAAGCTTGAAAGTTGGAATTCCATATCCTCCGAAGCTACATTCATTTACCTGTCTGATGATGAATGTTGGTGTTGGTTGGCTCAGCTCCCCCTTCCAGGAAGTAACAGCTCAAGGAGCAGAGAAATTCTTATTGTACCAACCTGTTACAGATAATAGTTACAAACCTTCTTCAAATACATTTAAAACCCTTAAAAACTTGATGAGGGATTGATACTAGTTGTCTCTTTGCCCAAGTTCAGATGACTCCTTATCATGCAGAATGGTAGAAATCAATAGAATTGTGTAGTCTTAAGTATTTGAAACATCAGTGCATAGAGAGTAGATTGGCCACAGCAGATAGCAAGTGAATGGGATTCCAATCCCAGAAAGGTAAGAACCAAATAGATGACATATGCATTGTGCGTAAAACTCTGTTCAGATCTATTTCTTCCATATGATCCCTCTCCTCTTTGTGTATGTTCAACTATATGAATCTTAGCAAAAGGAAAAATGAAAAGATTTCAGTTACCATCTATTAAAAAGGGAAGGACAGGATGGGGAAAGGGGAGGGTAGGATTAGTTAAGAGAAATTGTTGACTAAAGCCAACCAATCAGTTAACCAACCATCCAACTCCAGACAATCACTATTCCTTTGAGAAAGCAACAGAATCTAGAGACTTTTAGATCTGAATTTCATTCGTTTTGAAATACAGACACATGCATCAGAAATTGGGCAAATTTCTGTAGCTATGTTGGTTTGAATTATTTCATGGTGACTTAACCATACTGAATAGTTTATTCTTAACTCAGGTACTTTCAGAAAACTTGTTCAGAAAGCACCAACTGTGCAAAGACTCAAATATATTTTCTCAACACACTTTTCTTATGTGGTTGTGTGATCCCATTATATGGATTTCTAGAAGAGGCAAATTTCATCTCAGAACAACAAGAAACTTCAAACTATGGTTGCCTCCTTGTGTTCCTTCACAGGGAAAGACAA
Source organism: Dipodomys ordii (assembly GCF_000151885.1). NCBI lineage: Eukaryota > Metazoa > Chordata > Mammalia > Rodentia > Heteromyidae > Dipodomys > Dipodomys ordii. Next base: position 26,733,179 of record NW_012267233.1, read on the forward strand.
GACGCTATGCTATGAACCACCCCCACAAAAAAAAGAACAGGCATGCTTGATGGGAATTTTTAAAAATTAAAACAAAGTTTTTAGATTTATAGGAAAAATGAGCAGATAGTACAGAAAATTCCTGTGTACTACATGACTCTCCCTTTCCACATCTAGTTACTCCATATTATTAACACCTTTCCTAGCATGGTACAATATCTTTGAGCTTTTTTTGATCAAGGCTAGCATTCTACCACTTGAGTCACAGCCCTACTTCTGGGTTTTGGTGGCTAACTGAAGGCAAGAGTTTCATAGACTTGCCTTCCCAGGCTGGCTTCAAACTGTGATTCTCAGATCTCAGCTTCCTGAGTAGCTAGGATGGTAGGCATGAGCCATTAGTACCTTGCTCATGTTTACCTCTTTTGATTTTTGTTTAGAAAGCTCCTTCCTTTCTCTCTGCACGAGCTCTTCTGATGTATGTATGGTGGGAATTATGACTTTCATTTCATGGATAAAGCCACTTATCATGGTATGACTTCTAATAGATTTTTTTTAAAAGGAGAATGAAACTAGTATACTTTAGTAAATGCAACTTTCCTTAAATCTATGCAACCATTTGCTCAGATTTTCTCTAAAACAATTTCACTGGGAATTTTCCATGGCAAATTTATGATCACAACAGATTTATGTTTTATTCTCCTAGAGATTTATTCTCCTTTCCTCTTTCCATTCATGCCATGAAAATAATCGAAAATGTTAGTTACATAAAGCCTTGGCATACTGCAACTTGTTTCAGAATGTAATAATGTGAATTGAGGAAAACTCTTTGGGAACACAGAAATTATTCCATATCCCTTCTCCAGCATAAACTTTTCTAGGAGCTGAAATAAAAATCCCTGTACCACAATATGCAACATACTTAATGGAAACCAAGAGTGGTAATAACATTGTGAATTATGGGGTCATGTATGTTTTATAATACACAATTATATGTCCATGCACATAGAGGTCAGTTCTGGCCTTGTAACATGTGAATGCATCATTTCATGATGAATGGTGTTACAATGGCCTATTTTCAAATGTCTGGCTTTCAAAGGTATAAACGAAGCTTGCAGCCCCATGCATAGCACATATACTTCTGTATGCTTGATGGACTTTGAAATTACAGATCATGAACTTCTTTTTAATTGGAGAGAAAAAAATGTCCCTTTACTCGGTACTGCACTCTAGTGTTTGCTTGTTAAAGTCAAGAGAGCACTGAGGAGTGAGCTTCTGATCATCATGATTAATAGCTTCTGAGAAGCATCAGGCAATATGCTGGGAAGAGTCCACAACAAAACTCTACAGGGCTCAGATGAATGGTCCTTTGTAGTTGCAGATAACAGTTGCCCACATTTAGATACTTTAATTGAACTACTTTGGGCTCTGCGAAGGTTTTATGAGAAAAGGGCCTTGCAGTTCTCAGCAGTAAGAGCTACACTGTCACCATGTTGTCAGGAAGTTGGAACTGAGTTTTACCCTCAAGTGAGGCTATTTTTAACAACACTTGAGGTTGTTAAACAAAGTCTTAAAGAACCCATTCTCTTTTGGAGGCTCCGTTGTTTTTCCTGTACATTATATTATGGCAATTCTTATCAAACAGTAGAGATAAAGGACAAGGCACCCACACATACCCAGTATCCAGCCTTCTCTTACCAGATCATAGCCCCACTTACATTTATTTCTACCTCCTTACTTTCTACCCCTGCCACTAAAAGTTTTAGAGACAAGTGAGAGACATAACACTTCATCTATACTTGATTATGTAGCCTTAAAACTACAATATAAACACTTGTTGAAGAATGTACAGGTACCTCTGATATGGAAATGAACTTCTAGGGGCTCCTGAGGGGGAGGGTGGCCTATGGCTAGATTTAGAAATCAGGAGGGCTCTTTGCACTTCTGAGAGCTCCTGTCCACTTCTATCCAGTACAAAGGGAAGAACTGTCAATCCACTGCTAGAACCAGGAGAATCTACTTAGGAACAAATCTTACCTGGTGGGGGGACTGTTTGCTTTTCACACCGAGTCAGAATGAGGCATTCCAGGCTTTGAAGGTATGAAGGAGAATCACCAACAACTGCTTTACCCTCAAGAGGCAATACAGCTAGTGGTTAAGAGTATGGATGTAAATCCAATATTTACCATTTATAGGTTTTTCTTCATTCCCACTTTCTGTGCATTATTCTGTGCTCTGCAATGTTGATTTCAATGTCTCCACAACTCCTTTGACCTCTAACTTAGTGTTGAATCTGACTAATGGGAAGTACTGACAGAAGACTAGGTAGGAGTGAAGGTAGTTGAGATATTAATCTTTCTCTTCCTCTGTCAAGCTATGATCTGGGCAGTTGTTGTTTTTCTCTATTCAGGACCCTCTTCCAGATGTATGGCTTCCATCTGGTTTTAGCTATATCTTGTCTCTCTGGGCTAAAGGAGGAAAAAGCCTTTCCTGGGGAGTCCCCCAGAGATCTGTTGCTATTTGTTTCTCTTAATTCTCTTCATATCTTCATTAGCATTCTCTGCTTCCCCTTTACACGTGTACCTCTCCCTCTGTCAGTTTGTTTGGGCAAACAAATATACCTCAAACTTGGTGGCTTAGAAGCAACAGACATTTATTTTTCACAGGTTTGAAGCCTAGGAAGATTTAGATCAAGGTGTTGACAGGTTTAGTGAGGGTTACTTCTTCTTAGGATCCCTTTTGCTGTGTTGTCATAAGTTGAAGGAGGGATGAGGTTTCTCTTCCCTCTTTCTAAGTGTAACCATCTTGTTCATGAAGGCTATGCACCTCCCTCAAGTCCTCTTTTTCCTTTATTATCTCCTTGGTAATTTAAATTTTGAGAAATGATATTTTTGGGGATGGGGGATGGGACCTAAGCTTGTAGTCCATTGTACTCCCTGATAATTTCATTGCTTGGCCTTAAAGAAGTAATGTCACTGTTTTTTGATTGTATTTTCTTATCTGTAGAACTAAGGTTGCTAGAAGGATCTACCACATGGGATTGATCGTTGGAAAATGAATTAAATGGACACATCTGAAGTACTTTGCCTCTTAAAAAATGTAGATGTAAGTTGGGTACAGTGGCTGAAACTTGAAATTTTACCTACTTGGAAGGCAAAGATCAGGGGACCATAATTTGAGGTCATTCCAAAAAAGCCCATCTCAATCAACGGCTAGGGACAGTAGCACAAACTTGTCATCCTCAGTGATTTAGGAAAGCACAAATAGGAAGATTGTAGTGCAGGCTAACTCAGGCATAAAGTAAGACCTTACTTAAAAATCTAACCAGTGCCGAAAAGGGGCAGAAGGCATGGATCAAATGGTGGAGCACTTGCTTAGTAAGCATGAGGCCCTGAGTTCAATCTCCAGTAGCACTAAAGAAAAAAAATGGAAAGATGTACTTATAGTGCCATGTTTGTATTAAAACAAAACAAAACACAAAACTCGAACAAAACATTAAGTCAATACTTCCTTAAAGTTGTCAACTGTCCAGTCTATTTTCCTTATATACATTATATTTTAGTTTTGTGCTAATATTGTATTTGAATCATGATACAACAGAGTATACATGTTATATTTTATTGGCAAGTCTCATATAGATTTTTTAATATCCTTTATGTTTTTACTTCCAATTGACTTATTGAAAATAATCAAATCATTTGTGTTGTGAATATTTCTGCATTTTGTGTACTCCTTGTCATAGTCCCTTAAAAAATTTGTATTTACTTGATGGTTACTGGATTCAGAAGCATAATCATAAAGTGAAGATGTATTCATAAACTGCTTTGTTGAATGGCAAATCCTTCGCACCATTTCTTAAAGATAATAAAAATGTTAAAAAAGAAGCAATCATGTTTAGGTTACATCTTTTAGCAAGGCTATGAGTGGTGCTCTAGGCTTCATCAAGAAATGCAGAGTGTTTATCCAGTTGCCTGCCACCGTGGACACCCATTTCCCGGATCTATAGTATCCTCAGGGCATTGCAAATGGCAATATTTGGATTCATCATTACATCGTTATTTGCCAGCTAGGATACTTTATTGGGGAGATTTTCTTTTCTCATCAATGTTTTTAGTATCTCAAGGCACATTTTTATTTTTTGCTGGAAAGAAAAGTAAGATGCATGCTTCTTTCTCTGGATTTTCCAGTTTTTAGACTAATGAGTGTTGTTTTCCTAGAATCTCCCAAAATGAGGAATTTTTGAAAAATGGACATTGTGAATTTCTGATTTTCTAATATTTGATTTTTTCATTCCATTGATGTCATTATTCTTGTTGATACAGATGAGTTATCTTTATACAGTGGGGCACATTTCATATTTTAATTATTTTTGATACCTTCCTCACTTTTTGGAATAGCAACATGTCTATATCAATCATTCACTATTGAGTTTATCTCCTTTGCAAGTTGCCTTTTATCGCATAGGAATGATAAGTTTATTAAATTATAGCTTCACTTCCTATCTGTGCATATACAGAAGCACACATGCACATAGACAGAAATACCTTTTTTCAAATAAATTGTATTATAGTGTATATATATATGCATACATGATGTTTTCAACTTGCTGTTTTCAACATGTTTTCAGCATGTCATAGAGATCACATAGGAGTGAGTACTCATTGTTTTTATTTTAAAGCTGTATAATGTTTCATTGTAATTGTCTCAGACTTAATTCAATCTATACATTATTGATGGACTTTCCAGTTGTAATAGTTTTTTTCCATAAATAGCCACATGAATATATTTTCTTCATATTATATCATCTTATCTTTAGATGAGATTTCTAAAGACAGGGAAAGTATACATATGCATGTAATTTGCTAACTATTAGAGCTTATAAAAGTTTTTATTCTTTTTCATATTGTATGTGCACCCATTTCCCTTTAACCTTACCAAATAAATGTTTGTCAGTTGGATAAATAATATCTTCTATATGTAGTATTAATTTTCATTTTGTTATTTATTTTGTCTTTTGGAAAGTTTATTAAGTTTAAATTAAGTTGTCTTTTAGTTTTTTCTATGAACTGGTATTAAGCATGCATTTTGAATCTTTTTGTAGTAAAAAATTAGTCACTTGTGATATCTAGATTATGAAAAAGAGGAGTTTCTTTATATTTATGTTACAGAGAAATTCACAAAAGTTTGTATTTGTGTAATTTTCTTTTTATATTCCAATTCTTTTTTTTTTTCCCCAGGGCTGAGGATCGAACCCAGGGCCTTGCGCCGGCCGAGTGGGCACCCTTCCACTGGGCTAAACTCCCAGCCCCAATATTCCAATTCTTGATTAAATGTAATTTTTCTTTTTTGGGGAGATTCAATTTTATTATTTTTAATGAGATTTATCAGCACCATTTGTTAAAATGTCCGCACTTCCCACTTGATTTGTGGCCCCTGCTTTTACTGAGTATTGTTTTATAAGCTGCTGTGTGTAGTTCTAGATTCTCAGTTCTTTCCTGCCTTTGTCTTGTAGGTCAGCACTACATTGTGTCATTGCTGAGGCCTTCTGAACTAGAGTCCTCTTTCCCACAGTTACTCATCTTTCAGGTGAATCTGTGTATTTAAGCCCCAGATGCAAAGCATTTTCAGTAGATTTCACTCCTTGTAAAAAGATACACCCAAATAATGTGTTTTGACATATTTTACAAGAAGATAGTTAAATTGTGAAAGATTAAGATGACAGAGCAGGGTCAAATATAGTTTTGCCTTTTAGTTTTTAATCGGCAGAATAAGAACAAGGAATGTTTAGTCTAGTTTGCTTTATTCCCCCTTGTAAGTACCCTGCCTGCTGAAGAATGAATTATCCTTGTAGCTACTATAATTTTCATCTTTTTATATGATCATTTCTTATATAACACAGAGAGAAACCTAGTGTTGGAAAACAGTAGAACTAAAATTTACTAGTGATAAACTTCCAAACAACCTGTCACTCAAACCTTGAGTATTTCTGAATGAGATAGTTTGTAGTTATGGTTGGTGTACTGGAATGGATTAGTGTATGTGGGTGCATGTGTTTTTGTGTGTGTGCATATATATATATGTGTAATGTATTAATAAGCATGTGTGTGGAATATATTGGAATATGAATATATATATATGTCTTTGCTACAATACAAAGTTTCAATCTTTATGTTGTTAGTTTAAAAATCCAGTGATATTTCAAAGATGGTGACACAGGGAAGGATCAATGATGATAAGGTACGAGCATTCTAAAGTCTGACAGTTTTAGCTGCAAATAACTTTGTTAAAAAACTCTTGAACAAAATAAGGTATTTCCAGATTGAGCATTTCGGTCATAGATGTTATTTCCCAAAGTATAATTGTACTTAAAATCTGATACTTTTTTTTGTAGTAAGTGTGATGAAGCATCTTAGCAAGTTAAAAATATGAATTCTTGATGAGAAAAATAACATATTTATTATTTTGAAACTGGATGTTGAAATAGAAATAGTATGGTACTTGTGTCCTTTTAATGAAGATATGAAAAGCAGATGGGTAACAAAATTAGTGAAAAAGGACATCAATTGCTCCGTGGTTGATGATGGAGAGATATGTTGCACAGGAGGAGAATGTCTTGCACAGTACCCACAGGAAACAGAGGCTGACTCATGTGAAATTTGAAAGAAATATTTACAAAGGCTAGAAAAGCAAACCATTGAGGAATGCTTCAGTCAAGGTAATTGCAAGAATAAGAAACTAACATGATCCCAAAGCCTGAATGGGCAAGGACAGGAGATTAGCTTCCTATTTGAATCTAGTGAAAGCCGAGCCAAAACTACAGTCACAAAGCAGGGAGGCAGTGAAGGAAGATGTTCTGATCCTGTCTTCTCTAGATGTTTCTGATGCTTCCAGTTGGCTGGATCTAACAACAGCCAGAGGGTAGGAGAATTTAGGTGACAGATTTTGTGTGAGTCAATCAGTCTCGTTGGGCACAATATAGAGCCAGGAGGGACAGAGAATGGAAGGAGCAGTATGCTCAGAGAATAACCAGTGTAAGTAATGTATTCAAGCTTTAATATTAATGGATGCATGGCAATCAGTCAGCCAACATGATCCTAGTGATGCAGGCCTTCAGTAAATAATATGGACATTTTATTAGTAGTTTAAATTAAGTTTCTTGAGAGGATATCTTAACTGAAATGTCTTAATGTTTTTCTTATCAACAACAACAAACAAAACAAGGATAATAGCAACAATCAGAGATTACTCCATATGCCCATATAAACAGAGGATAGAGAAGATTGCAGTTTGAGGCCAGCCTGGGTAAAAATGTTAGGGAGACCTTAACTCAACCACTCCCTCCACAAACAAAACCCAAAATCAGAAACAAAAACAAGTCAGGCATGACCATGCATGCCTTATAATCCTAGCTACTCCAGAGGTAGAGCTAGGAGGGTCACAATCTGATGTTGGCTTTAGGCAAAAGCACAAAACCCTATCTGAAAGAAAAAAACCCAACACAAATGATTCTTGGGTGTGACTCAAGTGGATGAGCACTTGTCTAGTAAGTGCCAGGCTCTGAGTTCAAATCTCAGTACTGCCCCCAAATATTCATTACTATGTAGCAGATAGTATGCTGATTGTTTCCTCTTGTCATTTTTTTTTCTTTAGCAGTTTCTATTTCACAAATGTGAAAGTAACATAGAGGTTAAATCATTTGCCAGAGATACAACTAGTAGTGGTGGAGATGAGGCTTGAAACCAGGTTAATTTGATCCTGAAGTCTCTTAATTTCTAAACTATTCTGGTGCAGGAAAAAAATCATCATTCTATGCAGTTCCAAGCTGTAGCATACTCTAATAGAATTGTGCAAGGTGAAATTCTCCCCAGAGGCAGTTGGCATAAATTGTGGTGAATGGTGTCTCTTGGAAAGAGACCTGGGAGGAGACTACTATTATTGACTTAAACACAAAGATAGGTTATTTTACTTTCAATGAGGGAGAAAAAGATCAAAATGCTAATCAAATCTACTGAGTATCTAGTTACCTGGCAGAGTTTTAATTGGAAAATTTCAGTGTATGTACCTAATGAAATGATTGCATTGAATAATTGAATATAGAGACATGTTGGTATTAAATGATAGTGCAGAAAAATCCTCTTACCAGGCTTAATTCTTTTTTATATTATGTATTAATGGAACAACATCTTTAATACATCATTCTACAGTATGTATATTTACCTATTTTATCAATTAAAAACTTGATTTAATAGTATAGAATTAGAAGACTTTTATCCCTTTTTTTCTTGTCTTTCCTTCCTTCCTTCCCTCCTTTCTTATTTCCTTCCTTCCTTCCTTCCTTCTCTCTTTCTTTCTGTTTGAATTCAGGGGTCTTACACTCTCCCTTATCTTTTTCACTCAAGGCTGGCTTTGCACTTGTTGAACCATACCTCTGTTTCTGGTTTTTGCTGATTAAATAAAGATAATAAGGTCACAGATTTGTCTGTCCAAAGCAGTTTGAAATCATGCTTCTAAGATCTTAGCCTCCTGAGTAGTTAGGTTTACAGGCATGAGCTACCAGTGCTCAGCTCTTTCCTTCTGTTTTCTCAGAAGCTGTAGCTACACAGGTACATTTAGTCTTATTGAGTAGGGTAATTTAAGTAAAGGGGACTAATTTGTTTATCTTACTTCTTCAGCACCAGTGATTTGGATAGTGTTCTTTGCATAGGTGAAATTGAGCCTTTCAGAGTCAGTATTGATCCATTTGGGTCTCAATTTAACCAGAGTTCCTTTGAAGTAGAGAGAGTATTGTGAAAATGGGAGGAGCCTGTGACAGCTAGGTACCCGTATCCTCAGAAGGGACTTCCCAACAACCCAAATGTTAGCCGAAGCTCATAAGCCATCTCAGCAGCATTGCTTATTTGTACCTTCTTTCCCAGGTCCCACAGCTGATAGATTTTGCTAATGAACTTTATGTTGGTACTTTCATTTATCTGGGGAGTTGGAAGAAACTGTTGGAATTATTGTTCAATTATTTTTTTCAGGAAGTAAAGAAGTGATCATTTAGGATGAGTGTCGGCCAGCCAAACAGATGTTTTATCCAATTCCTAAATTTTGCAGGAAGACATTTTGATATTTAGCTCCCCGCTTAACATTCTTATTAGTATATTACCCGACGCCATACTGACTTCCTTATTTGTATTCAAAAGCTGTTGGTGGTTATAATTATAAGATGTATTTGTGCCACCTTGTTAAACTCATTAGAATTGTTAATTTAAGAATCAAATTTTGGTTTTGTAAAGGTAATTTTAAGTAAGATTTTTGTTTAAAGAGTATGATCTTGCTACTTATTCTTAGTTTCATTTTCAGGCCAATTATTCCAGTGTCAAAAGCTATGGTGGACCTTATTACCACTGACACATTTTCAAGGAGAGGATGAATTATTCAAATATTATAAAATTGCAAAAGGACCATTTCTTGATCTCTCTGACTGCCAAATCATTTCATCTAATATTCTTTTTTAGTCTCTCTCTCTCTTTCTCCCTCTCTCTTTTTTACCAATGTAGCACAGATGCCATGTCCTATGTCTCTTTAGGAGGATATTATCTGAATCTCTGGAATCTTTCCTTTTACAATTATATGTTTGCAAAGTTAGAATAAGAAATGTGAAGTCATTCCTTCATCCTGGATATTGCTGGAGTAATTTATTCAACCTTCTCCTCTTTCCCTTTTATAGAAGCTCCGTGCTCTTTTAGCATTTGATTGATCATTTTGTAGTTGGAGATTTCTGTTGGGCTTAAAAATATTAGTGTTTTTGAGATATAATCTATGTAAAATAACCTTTCTTCAACTTTACAGATTATGAGTTTTTACATAGGGATAGCCATAAAGTCATTATTACAATTATAATACTGAAAATTTCTATCATAAGATTTCTGTGCCCTTTTGCAAATCATCTTTCCCTTTATCCCAACCTCAGTGTCTATTTCTGTCACTTTAGATTAGTTGTCTCTTTTAAGAATGTTATATAAGTGGAAAAATAAACACTGTGTATTTTCCTGTCTCTAACTTCTTTCACTCAGCAGGATTGTTAAGTTTCTCCACTTCGTATATATCAATACTTTTCTCCTTTTAAAATTATTGAGTTACTTATTCTACTGCCTCAATTTACTAAATTTTGTTTATTGTTCACCTGTTGATAGTTCTGTAGATTGTTTTCAGTTGTCAGGTGCAAAGAATAAATCCACTATAGATACTGGAATACCAGCCTTTGAATGCTCTTTTATTTCTTGGGTAAACATGGTTGGATTATGTTTAACTGAAGGAAACTGTGAAACAAAATTTTAGAAGAGATTATGTAATTTTATACTTCCAATGAGCAAAGCGGAGTTCCAATTATCCCACATCACTGACAACACTTGGTATTTATTACCTTTTGAGCTTCATTGATTCTAATGGCTTTAGTTATAGCATTGTCTTTTGTTATAATTTTTTCTGCTTTCTTTTTTGGTGGTACTGGAGGTTGAACTCAAGGCCTTGCATATATAAAGCAGGCCCACTACAGTAGGAACCACACACCAGCTGTTTTGTGCTATGGTTATATTTCAGATAAGGTCTCACTTTTTGTTTGGGCCGGCCTCAAATTATTTTGGTGTAGTGGTATTACAGTTATGAGCCACTATGCTTGGACTAGATTTTGTTAAAGTTAGGCTCTTGGAGTATAATTTTTTTATTTTAATTAAATTTTAATTAAATACTGCACAGAGAGGTTACAGTTACATGAGCAAGGTAATGAGTACATTTCTTATCCAGCATTGTTGCCTCCTCCTTTGTTTCCCCTTCCCATCCCTTCCTCCTACCTCCTCACCTACACTCTCACCCCACCCCGCCTAAATTGTAAAGTTCGTTTTTTGACATAGATTCTTGTACATTTCACTGTTGCAATGGGTCAATCTGTATCCCTATTTAAACAATTTGTTTTTTCCCTTCCCCTCCCCAAATTATACCAACATCAAATACAGTGAAAACAGGGGTTATACTGTGGGGGAGGGACATACAAAGCAGCAAAAAAAAATCACATGGTACCTTATAAATACATTAGAAACAATAGCAAGGAAGAAAAAACCCACTTGTGTCCCTATCTTGGGGTTCATTTCGCTTAACATCATCTTATCTGACCTTTTCTGCTTGTCCCAGACATATACTAGTTATTGCAAATAAGGGAAACCATAGGACCTATGTTTCCTTGGGCTTGGCTTACTTTAGTTAATATAGTTTTTTCACAATTAAAAAAACTCAAAAAACAAAATAAAACAAAACAAATATATAATTTTTTCCACGTCTTTCCATTTCCTAACAAATGGGGCAATGTTATTCTTTCTGATGGAGGCATAGAATTCCATTGGTGTATAATTTATACCTGGTATGATTCAGCTTGTTTAGCTATGATGTTCATAACACAGTGAGCACAGTGATATATGCAGTCAAACAGCAACCATGAAGCAAGAGTACATTATTTCCAAATTAGGAAAATGGGAGAAGTTTTGTTGAAATTTTCAGTAGCAATTCTCAAAACATAGTAGAACTAGACATGATAGCCACATCTATATTTACTTCTAGTATAAAAAATAGTCATTTAAATTTCAAAGTCAGTTTTCTTTTCTTTACTTGTCCCGATTGCCATTTTTTTTTCCTGATTGACATTCTTAAAATTTTCTTTTCTTTTTTCTGTTTTTTCTTTTTTTTGGGTCTGGTTGTGGGGCCTGAACTCTGGGCCTAGGCGCTGTCCCTCAGCTCTTCAGCTCAAGGCCAGTGCTCTACCACTTGAGCCACAGTGCCACTTCTGGCTTTTTTTTCTTTTTTGCTTATGTGGTGCTGAGGAATTGAACCCAGGGCCTCAGGCATGCAAGGCAAGCACTCTACCACTGAGCCACCTTCCCAGCCCCCATTCTTAAAATTTTCTACAGGTTGACATTTTATTATACTTGGCTGCTTTCCCATCCCATGGTATCCATTTCTCATTTTTGGTTTCCATTAAAAGTATATTGAATAGTGAGAGTCCATTATCAAAGCAATTTGGGATTATTGTTTTACTATTTAGTCAAAATACTCAACATCTTTGAGGAGGGGTTAAATGTTCCTAAGGAAGTAAACATTGTTGAGTGAGGATCAGGTAATGCCTAAAGCTTGTGCTGAATTCATGATTCTCCCTCTTGGGACGATACATAGTAGCTGTTTAACAGGGCACATTTGTATTACTAAACTTTTTAGAGTAGGAACATCAGAAAAGATCTAATGCATTTAAAACCACAGGGATGGTGGAGGGAGTAAGAATGTAATTGCCCTAGTTGAACTCAGGCCATTCTTAATAATGAGAAAATTGCAAAGGGATCCTTAGTGGGTACTAGTGGCTTAGAGCTCTGAATATCACCATCAGGACTAGGCATGTTAACCAGCTTCCCAGAGTTTTTAATGACAACATACTGTCTGAAGCTTGAAAGGAAATGGTCCCTGAGATTGGAATCATCAGCTGAAGTCATAAAGGACAAAAACCCCAAAACTACATCTCATTGCTTCACAATCCATTTAGACCATGAGATCACTTATACCAATAGGCATAATGTGCCAATAGTCCAGTCCTGGCTACACTTGGTGGCTATTTGACATAGGTGATTTCATGAAGTCATGGGCCAAGGATGTAGTGCTGTGAGCAATCATCTTTACAGTGGAGTGATTGAACTAGTCAACCAAAATGAATGTTTTGCCAGGAAGTTATGTGCATGCTGTATATTCCAAGGTATTATTTTTAAAGAATCCAGTTGATTTAAATTTCTGTTAGGATTTTTTTGGGGGCATTGATTTCAGGCATGCTTTCAAAAAGGTTTTTTTTTCTAAAATAGTATTTACTTAGTGTCAAGAATTGTTTAAAAAATGCAGCAGCATTCTGCTTGTTTGCATTTTATTGTACCTCTCCTTAGATTGCTTTCTCCTTAGAGTAGCTTTTCCCACACTTCCCACTTTGGACAAGCAAATGCAAACCATACTTCCTGCACTCCCACCTATTATTATGAATAATTTTCAGCATGGAATGCACTTTTACAATAACATGTAATGCAAAGGCTAGAGTCATTCTTTGAAATAGAAACATTCATAGCCACTTTACATTTAAATATGAAGGGAGTATAAGATGATAGAATATCAGGACAGTATCTCTAGATGAGATTTCTTAGTATCAGAATACTTTACATCAGAATGTTAATTAGCTATCAATGAAAAACAGTTTTCAATAGGGCCAGGCATTTGCTTGAGTGACCCAGGAAAATATATGGTAAGCAGATCTCTGTAGGCTCTCAGGTAATTGATGGTGAGTGAGGGGCCTCTCTGTCTTCCTCTTGATTCCTTGGCTTTCCCTTCCTCTTTGTATGTCAAGAGAATGGACTCCTACAATCTGTTCTCCTCAAATTAGAGACAGTAGGAGAAAAGAAACAGAGTATGTTTCCTCATCGGTTTGTTTCAGGTGGCTTTTTTGGTGATGGCTACATCACATATCTCTACCTATATCAATCTCAAAATTTGTATCTACATCTATCTATCTATCTATCTATCTATCTATCTATCTATCTATCTATCTATCTATCTATCTATCTATCTATCATCTATCTAATCTTCATCACCTTTATCTATGTCTCTATTTTTCATGAAAAATTGGCTCACATGATAATGGAGGCTGGGAAGTCCTATGATTTACCATGGGTAGCTTGAGACGCAAAGCCTGATGCATCATTAAGTCCAAGTCTTAAGGCCCAAGCACTAGAGATGCTGAGACAATACAGATCTCAGTCTGAGAGCAGAAGATGAGATGATCTTGTGCAAGCAGTGAGACGAGGGAGAAAACAATGGCAGCAATTGCTCTTTCCTCTCTCTTTTATTCTTCTAAGGCCCTCAGGGCACCATTGTTCTTGCATGGTGGAGAGAGCCATCTGCTTTACTGAATCCACCAAATTAAATGCTAATGTTTTCTGGAAACAATCTAAAAGATAATGTTGATCCAAAGATAATATTTATCTGGGCATCTCAATTTGACACATTAAACGAACAATCATACAATCCAGTCTCTCAGGGGTCCATTGATACGTAATTCATTCTGATGACAACACTGCAAAGGAAGAGATTGGGAATATTTTATGTTCCTTTTAGGGAAAAGAGACATTAGTGATGTCTTTTGAATAAAAAATAGGGATTGAGTTGGTACTGAGGCAGGAGTCTGATGTTCATGAAGTTTATTACCTTTCCCATGTGAACACCTACCCATTCTGCTATAGTTATAGACATGAATCTCTGTCACTAGACTGGATTAAAACCTGCTCAGTATAGGGTGTGCTCTTTACTAGGCAACTTGCTCTTTGGAACTGGAGACTAGCTATCATTCATTGGGTGTTCTCAAAATTGCCGGTATTAATATATGGGCATAGAAGGTGTTCCACAGCCACTAGCTGAATGAAACCAAGAGGTTGGCAGAAACTGCATATGCAAAGGAAGTTTCTCTAACAAAATTCTGATGAAATCAAAGCTTTTCAATATGATATAGCATCCTCAAGTATACTCAGAAGCTGCATATAAATAATATCCCCCAATTCTGGGAACATTGGGCTCCCACTAGAAGGTTCTAAGTTCCTTGTCCACCTGAGTGAATATTTTTAAAGCTTATCCAGGGTTTGAAAAAAACCCTTTTCCCATGAGTAGGTCAAGAAGGATGAGTTTATGACCTTAATATGAGCATATCTTTTGTGCTTAGTCAGAATCAGTCTCTATACTATGCAAAAGGCTCCATCTTCTATTCCTGGAGTTACACAGCCATCTCTGTTTTGACACCCCAAGGCTCTCATTGAGTGAACACTTACATTTAGTGGAAGACAGATATTTCCAAAGTGAAGGTGCTAGCTTCTCTCTCTCTTCCCCTCAATATGTCTTTCTGTCTGTGTCTGTCTCTGTCTCTCTGTGTCTGTGTCTGGCTGTCTCTTTCTTTCTTTCCTTCCTTCTCTCTTTTGCAGTACTGGGGTTTGAATTCATGGCTTTCTGCTTACCAAATAAACACTCTTATTTCTTGAGCGATGTCTCCAACCCTTTTTTGGTTTTAGTATATTTGACTAGGATCCCATGTTTATGCCTGGGCTAGTCTGGACAAGATCCTCCTACTTACAGTTCTCACATAGATGCTCAGCTTTTTACTGCTTGAGATGGGTGCTTGAAAATATTTTGCCTGGGCTGGTTTTAAACTTTTATCTTCCATCTGTTAGCCTCTTGAGTAGCTAGGATCATACGTGTGACCCATTGCTTCTGCCTCCAGTTTTCTTTTCCTTGCTTTCAAGCACTGAATAACTTGAGCAGGCTGGATATGCCTTGGTTCTGTCCACCCTAGTGAGATTGCTATCAAATATAGGACAAAGTGGGAAATAGTTTTCTTAAGAAGAGGAAACCAATTTTTTTTTAGTCAGTAGTGCAGAAATTATAACTGCCACCCTTGCAACAGTTACAGGGCCCGTTTCCCTTCTGATGTAAATAACATTCAGTTATGGATGCCTCATGTTATGTTTTGACAATCATTTGTGGAAAGTGAGCAGGGAAAATAGGTCACGGAGATTTTATCCTGAAGTTTAGAATGATGTCTGGAAGAGGATTTAAAGAATAGCAATTTTATACTTCAATCATATGCCACCAAATTATAAAGGATAACCAGGGACAATGATGGTCTGGATTTTTCTCTGAGACAGGCAGAGAGAACACGTGTGTGCTTGTATATAAATGGTAACACATGTGTGCAGGTACTTTCATAGGAGTTAATTTGCCCTTGAAAACTGCAAGGAACATGCTTTTTTCATGTCCTAGAATATACCAGATTTTGACTCATTGGAGAAGCAAAGCCATTTTTAATGGATGATACTAAGCCCTACCACTTGCCTGTTACACAAATTGTTTAAATGAGTTTTATTAAGATAATGCAATAATAAAAATTTCACTCTTAAACACAAAAT
Organism: Dipodomys ordii; assembly: GCF_000151885.1. Lineage (NCBI taxonomy): Eukaryota > Metazoa > Chordata > Mammalia > Rodentia > Heteromyidae > Dipodomys > Dipodomys ordii. Next base: position 26,749,162 of record NW_012267233.1, read on the forward strand.
TAGAAAAGTGATGCTAATTATTAAGAGCAATGTATTTCAATGAAAGCAGAGTCTACAGCATGCATATGGGAATAGTAATGTTTGTAATATGTTAAGGAAAAAGGCAAGTGTTTCCTTTGAGAAGTTTAATTTCATTTGATATATTATATGGCCTAGTTGAAGTAGCATTTGCATATTGACTACCTTGCTGATGTCTACTTTACTTAGCCATCATGCATAATCACATATATGAACCACTGCTTTGAATAGATCTATTTCTGAGCACATAATTATAGAATGTTATATTTGCAGTAATTACCATTTTCTTTGAGAGCATCCTACATAGCATATTGATTCACGTATTTAGTTTTAAGATTTTTTCATGCTATCTCTTGGAAAATAAACTAGATCATTTGTATAAACATGGATTCTTGTTGACAAAATTGACCAACTTTGACTATACAGTGCTACAATCTGTAAGATGGTGTGGTGGTTGATTGTGAGTGTTACATTACCTGGATTAAGGGTGTCTATAGTTGATAAAGTATCATTTCTTCCCGCAAAGAGTGAATGCTTCTTTCTTCTGCTGGTGTTTTTGTTTTTGATGACTGGGCTGCTCCAGATATGTCTGATGATATTTCTCCAGAAGATTCATGGAAGGAAGATGAACGATGATGATTGGCTGGGGCCCAGATTGAACATCAAGGTAGAGGAAGGAGAGTTTTCCCTTTCTCTCGTGGAACTAGGCTAGCTTCTCCTGTGCTTGGCCATCAGACCTTTCCAGATCCTCAACCCTTTGGACGTTGGGATTTGTACCAGTGGCACCATTCCCTACCTTCTCCAGATTTTCATACTTACTGCCAATTTTTTTGGCCATCCAGTTTATAGATGACCTAACTTGTTACCTCTGTGTTCATAACAGAGTGAAACAATCTTCCTAATATGTTCCTTATTCAGTCTGGGTCATCTCTGTTCTTGCCACTGAATTATTAATTTTTGATTTAAAAATGGCAATACCCTCTCTTTTACTTTGTGTTCTTTCATTCTTTATTTTTTTATTGAGATAGACTGATGATCTGTGGACTGTGGAAGAAGTTCATGGATTGTACAGAAAAATAAATCCTGAATTACTTGAGAAGAAGAAACAGTGAAGGGACATACAAAGCAACAAAAAATCATCTTATAAATATTTTAGAAATCATAGCAAGCAAGAAAAACATTTGAGTCCTTGTCCTGGAGTTTATTTCGTCTAACATCAAGTTATCTGACCTTTTCTGCTTGACTCACACATATACTAGTTATTGCAAATAAGGGAAACCATGGGACCTATGTTTCTTTGGGCCTGGATTACTTCACTTAATATAATTTTTTCCAAGTCTTTCCATTTCCTAA
>NW_012267233.1:26750582-26767090 GCF_000151885.1 Dipodomys ordii
GAGAGAGAGAGAGAGAGAGAGAGAGAGTTTATATTTAACCTTTATTTGGGCTGAGGTACATCATGCATCACAAGGCTCTGCATTCAGTCCCCAGCACCATAAAAATATAACGTACTCTTGCTTTCACAGGAAATGAAAAGAGTTTAAGACTTTTATTATTCCACCTCAAAAGTAAAAGCATACATCCCTAGAAAACAGATTTAGCATTTTAATAACCAAAATGTACAATGCAATCTTATATACTGAATTTTTGTGTCATAAACAATTATTATAAAATATTTTGCTCTAATGATGAAATGGGACTATCCTGAAGCTTAAGAAATAAATTCACAGAAAAATTCTATTGCCTGATGTTGAAAGACATTTAAGTTTGAAAATCACTATTTTCCTAAGATCTTCTTTGAAACCACCTTCCTTCTTTCTTGCTCACTTTCCCATTCTTCTATACAAACAAAGCCAACCATTTACCTTTTATCAGTGAAAACTTAGCTTTGATATTGCATCTATGAACAAAAATACCTTAACAACAACAGTGAAAAGCTAAACATTGAGTAAACATTGAAAGAATATATAGATGCTCTTGATTTGGCATGAGTCTTTCTATTAGCAGTAAATTAAAAGGGAAGGATTGGATTTTGGCATCCTGGATATTGTATATCTGAATTAGGGAAGGAAAAGGGAATAACAACAACAAAAAAGGTTTACTTAAAATAATTTTTTCCCAAGTCTTTCCATTTCCTAACAAATGGGGCAATGTCATTCTTTCTGATGGAGGCATAGAATTCCATTGTGTATATATACCACATTTTCTTAATCCATGCATCTACTGAGGGGCATCTGGGTTGGTTCCATATCTTAGCTATAGTAAATAATGCTGCAATAAACATAGTTGTGCTGGTAGCTTTAGTATGATCTTGTTTGTGATCATTTGGGTAAATGCCCAAAAATGGGATTGCTGGGTCATAAGATGATTTTTTTGTTACTTTGTATGTCCCTCCCCCACCGTATGACCCCTGTTTTCACTGTATTTGATGGTGGTATAATTTGTGGAGGGGAAAGGAAAAAACAAATTGCTTAAATAGGGATACAGGTGGACCCATTGCAACAATGAGATGTACAAGACCTTATGTTGAAAAATGAACTTTACAACTTTGGCAGGGGAGGGAGGGATGGGAAGGGATGGGAAGGGGAAACAAAGGAGGAGGCAACAATGCTTGATAAGAAATGTATTCATTGACCTGCTCATGTAATTGTAACCTTTCTATATGGTATTTTCTCAATAATTAAAAAATAAACCATGGAAACTCCATTCAAGATTCTGAGTTTTTCCAATTTGGTTATTATCTGTGGATGTACCTTGGCCTTTGATAGCTCCTATGCATAGGCCCCAGTGCTGATGAAATTAAAGATGAATGATCTAAGTCAAAGCTCCTTCTTATCATTGGCTTGGGAAATTTTAGAACCCTCCATTAAAGCTAAGACTGTAGTAATAGCACTTTGTGTTTAGAACCATTTTGTTTGAGGTTCTTTTAGCTTGTTTTCCTTTTTTGAGAAAAATTGCTTTTTCATTTTTCTCTTTATCTTCTGTGCTTGTAATCTTACTGAATCATAAATTTCTGTCTTACTTTAAGTAGACTATCTATCTATGATTTTAAACAGTTCCTGGTTTCCCAAGTCTCTTGCCATTTGCCGCATTGTTTTCTATCTATTCAGGCTTGATTTAGTTTCTGCACCTGGCTCTTGCCTCTTGTATCCCTTGCCACCTTAACAGCTCATGCTTATTTGTTAAATGATGTAATAGAAAACATTATGAACATTGAGATTTAAAACCCAGAAAACATTTACAGATGGTATAACCTGGGTTCACCTCTCTGTGCCTCATGTCACGTGTAAAAGAATATATTAAAACTCATCTATTAGTCATGAGTGAATGGTATGAAAAGAGCTTATTGAAGTGGCAGGTATTTAGTAGTTGTTCAATGCCTATCATTTACTATTTCCCAATTAGATACATGCCCCACTCCATCATACATCAACCAACCCCACTGACTGGAAACCCATTCCTGGCTGGTTAGACTGTTTCCCTGATCACCCCACTGACAAATAGGACTATATGGATCATGCCATGATGCAGTCTACTATCTGAATCTTTCAACTTGTTATTACTTGCCATACTTCTTTTCAACACCTGTCTTAACAAGTTAACTACTTGCTAAGAGTTAACATTTCCATTTCTAGCCCATCAACATAATTAGTCCTGGAAGAACTCTAAGGAAGGAAAGAATAGAATCAATAAATATATAATCTCCAATTTGCCTGTGACTCATTAAAATAATATTCAGAATCTTAAAAAAATCATAAATTTAACAACAAAAACATGATTAAAGCTTTGTTTCTTTTTTCCACATATATTTTTTTTTGTTGTAAAAATACTGTACAGAGGGGTTACAGTTACATGAGTAGGGTAATGAGTACATTTCCTATCAAGCATTGTTACCACCTCTTTGTTTTTTCCCTACCATCCCTTCCCTCTCCACCTCTCCAACTCCCCCCCCCCGAAATTGTAAAGTTTGTTTTTCAACATAGTGTCTTGTACATCTCATTGTTACAATGGGTCGACTTGTATCCTTATTTAAGCAGTTTGTTATATCCCTTCCCCTCCCCAAATTATAAAAATGTATATACAAGATACAGGACACCGGACTCAGATGCAGTGAAAACAGGGGTTATACCATGGGGGAAGAACATACAAAAGAAACAAGAGAATCACATAGTGCATTATAAGTATGTTAAAAATAGCAAAAAACCACTTGTGTCCCTATCTTGGGGTTCATTTCACTTAACACCATTTTATATGGTGTTTTTGACATTTTTTTGCTTGTTCTAGACATGTAATAGTTATTGCAAATAAGGGAAACCATGGGACCTATGTTTCTTTGGGCCTGGCTTACTTCAGAGAGTACAATTTTTTCCAAGTCTTTCCATTTCCTAACAAATGGGGCGATAACATTCTTTCTGATGGAGGCATAGAATTCATCTATCTATCTATCTATCTATCTATCTATCTATCTATCTATCTATCTACCACTTTTTTGGCTTTAAAATGTTTAATGTTTTTTATTGTAAAGATAGTGTACAGAGGGGTTACAGTTACATGAGTAAGGTAATTGTTACATCCTTTGTTTTTCCCCTACCATCCCTCCCTACCTTCCCAACTCCCTGCCCCAAGTTGTAAAGTTTGTTTTCAACATAATGTCTTGTACATCTTATTGTTACAATGGGTCAACCTATATCCTTGTTTGAGCAGTTTTTTAAAATTTTCCTTCCCCTCCCCAAATTAGAAAAATATATAAACAAAATGCAGGGCACCGACAAACAGTGAAAACAGGGGTTATACTGTGGGGGAAGAACATACAAAAGAAACAAAAAAAATCACATAGTACATTTTAGATACATTAAAAACAATAGCAAGAAAGGGAAAACAAGTTGTGTCCCCAATCTTGGGGTTAATTTCACTTAACATCATCTTGTATGGTCATACGTACATGGCTTTTGATCTTTTCTGCTTGTCCTTAACTTATACTAGTTATTGCAAAAAAAAAAAAAAAAGGGAAACCATGGGACCTGTGTTTCTTTGGGCCTGGCTTACTTCACTTAATATAATTTTTTCTAAGTCTTCTCATTTCCTAACAAATGGGGGGGGATGTCATTCTTTCTAATAGAAGCATAGAATTCCATTGTATACGTATACCACATTTTCTTGATCTACTGAGGGGCATCTGGGTTGGTTCCATAGCTTAGCTATGGTAATTAATGCTGTGATAAGCATATTTGTGCTAGTAGCTTTAGTATAACCTTGTTTGTGATCATTTGGGTAAATGCCCAAAAGAGGGAATGCTGGGTCATAGGGGAGCTCCATGTCTTTTGATGAACCTCCATTTTGCTTTCCAAAGTGGTTGAACAAGTTTACACTCCCACCAACAATGTAGTAGTGTTCCTTTTTGGCCATAGCCCCTCCAGCATCTGTTGTTATTAGATTTCTTGATTATAGCCATTCTAACTGGGGTGAGGTGGAATCTCAATATTGTCTTGATTTGCATTTCTTTTATGGTTAGAGAAGTTGAGCATTTATTCATGTGTTTATTGGCCATTCTTATTTCCTCTTCAGAGAAGTCTCTCTTTAAGTCTTTAGCCCACTTATTTATTGGGCAGTTGTTTCTTTGAGGATTTGTTGGGGGACAGAAGAAGCAATCCAAAAATTCGTATGGAACAATGAAAGACCCGGAACAGCAAAAACAATTCTTAGCAGAAAGAACAGCACTGGAGGAATATCAATTCCAAATTTCAAACTCTACTACAAAGCCATAGTAATCAAAACAGCTTGGTACTGGCACAAGAACAGACCTCAGGACCAATGGAATAGGACTGAAGACCCAGAAATGAACCCATAGAACTATAGCCACCTAATCTTTGACAGGGGAGCTAAAAAAATAGAATGGAAGAAATATAGCCTTTTCAGTAAGTGGTGCTGGCAAAATTGGTTAAACATCTGTAGAAAACTAAAGCTAGATCCTTATATATCACCCTGCACCAGAATCAACTCCAAATAGATAAAAGACCTCAAAGTCAAAGCAGACACCCTGAAAACATTACAGGATGGAATAGGAGAAATTCTAAGGCTCCTTAGCAAAGGCTGAAATTTTCTTAATAGAGACTCAGAAACATAACAAATCAAAGAAAGGTTGGGCAAATGGGATTGCATGAAATGCAGAGCTTCTGCATGGCAAAGGACATAGCTAGCAAGATCAATAGAAAGCTTATGACTGGGAGAAGATCTTCACTAGCCATACTATGGACAAGGGTCTCATATCTAAAATATATTTAGAACTCAAAAAATTAAAGCTTTGTTTCTTATAGTTTCCCCCACACCTTCCATACAAAACCTCTTGATAATGCTCTGTCTATTTCCCAAACCAGAAAATCAATGGCATTTAGTCTTTTCACTTCTTTGCAATGTGCCTTACTGCAATCTGATGTTTTCTTCCTCTATGGTCCTATTTCATGAATTTGTCATCAGCTGTAATTTAGACGCTTGTTCTGTCATAAGTAGATAATTTTGGCTTTTTCCTAATCAATAGCTCAGTAATTGTCACCAAAAAATGGCCTATTTTTTCTTTCAGTAGTATTTGTACTCCTTTGGTTTTGTGGCTCTCACTTTGAAGAGTTGAAAAAACATAGTAACCCAGGGTATCAGAAACAAGCATAACATTTTAAATAATGAACATCATACCCTTACTATATGGTTACCCAGGCAAGCTTGACCAGCCAAGTTACATAAACATCGACTTTTAGAATAGCACCCCTTTCTACATGTGGACAACTTTGGTGGTTTGAAATGTATTCTGTAAATCTTTAAATATTTCTTGATCTTTATTTTGTCTCTTGCAGTCATATGAAATAAACATGATTTATACTAGTAAACCACTGTAACTTTCGAAGCCAGCTATGTTTTCTTTCTATACTCAGTTGTCAGAGCTCAAATATCTTATTTATCAGCTTTTCCTTTTATTCTAGTTGGAAAACTAATCTTCATGAACATCATCACATTTGGCATAAAGTTAGAAACTTATTTTTCTTCATGATAATGCAAGAGAAATATTGATCATCAAAATAATGGACGTTAGATTTTGTATGTCGGAAATAAACAGCAATATATAATATATAAAATATTCTATACAATAGAATATTTATATCAAATGATATTTTTGTACATGTATCACCATTGATTTTAGCGTGCTTACCTTAGAGATAGAGTGACCAATCATGTGTAGCATGATTTTAAAAATTGCTAATGTGCTTTTATCTCCTAAAGTCTACAAGCCCAGCTCTACTTAATGTGAGACAGCCTTCTGCCTGAGAGAGGAGGAGAATTTATTATAAAGAATGATGAAGAGAGAGAGAATAATCTATCAATTCTGACATGAAAAACAGGATGAAAGCAAAATAAAAGCATTATAAACCAGACTATGATCTTGAGAGATGATTTTCCAGTGCCTTCATTTTTCCCTTTAGCGTAACAGAAGGATCCAATTGTAGATAAACGAGTTGCCAGCAAAATCATGCACTGAGAGAAGCCGAATGTAGAAGCAAAGCCAACCTCTTTGCCACGCTGGGAATGGTAATGGGAAGGGGCCAGAAAATAAGACAGGGAAGAGCACATTGATCAGGTATGTCCCCTTACTTCCCCGTTCTTCACAGAGTGCAGTAATCCAGGGTGCCAGCTGTGAGGGAGGAAAGTGAGAGTTCAGCCTCTCCTTGTTCTTCAGAGAAAAATCTCTCCAACTTGCCCTGCATCAAATTTACTTCCATGTTCTTTATGGTACAGTGTTGCTAGGGAGTCATAGGTCCCAAAGTTAACTTTCCTTAGGTACCCTCAGCTCCCAAGAGGTTGGAAGCTGAGCCTGTGGGTCCGCATTGGTGTCTGCCTGAGGGTGTACTGACAGGGGCCAAAGCACTGGAGCCAGGAGACACAAAAGTGAGACCAGAAAAGGAGTGAACTTGGCTTTGATCACTTTTGGGGTGAGGAGAGGAGGGAAGGAAAGGAAGGAAGAGAGGAAGAGGAAGGAGGAGGAAAAAAGGAGAAGAAGAGGAGAGGAAGAGAGTGGGAGGGGGGAAGGAAGGGAGGGGAAGAGAAGACAGAAGTGGCAGACTCTAACCAAGAGTACAAGACAGTAGCCACCAACCAGGCATAATCTAGGAGATCAGCCCATCATACTCACGATCACCATGTTTGTCCATGTGACACTGGTCTCCACTTCCACTAGATGAGAAGAAAGAGACAGAGGGAATTCAGGAGTCAGAGCTCTTTCCTTACCAAACAGACTGAATATTGCCGGAAGATACTATTTAATTTATCAAATCACATCAGGCTTAAACTAGGTTAGATATGCATTCAATTTGTTTCCCTTTGAACTGGAAGATAGGAGCTCCAGGAGAAAAACTATACACAACAAATAAGCAACACATACTGTGCATATCTAAGTTGTTTGTGTTAAAAATTTTGACCCAAATTATGTACTGACTATTTCCCCCAAGTCCTCCATTTGCATTTGCAAGCAGGAAAGAAATCGTCCCAGTGATTTGTTATCTAAAGTTTACTGGTGCATGAAGTTAATCTCAACTTTCTATTCATGTCGGGGTTTATTTGCACATGGTGTACTACATTAATTTTTCAGTAGAGTTTTTATGTATTTTTATTAAAGTATACTTTTTCTTTGACATTTAAAAGCCCTGGTGGTATTGCTGAAACTAATGCATGTGTTTGTGGGTTTGATTCATATCAGCTTCTTGGCTTACTGTTTGTGTTTGTCTTCAGGGAGAATGGGGCAGAAAGTCCTGTCGAACCTTCCCTGTTCATTCAATATTAATCTAGGATTTTTCATGTTCCTAGGGTATATATTCTCTATGCTTATTTGTTACAGAGCTAGAGAACCTGACAAATTCATTAATTTTAGTGAAAATAATCTCTAGTATTTTACTGCTGAAACCCAGAGTTAAAGTTACTGAATTCTTTTTATGATACTGGATTGTGATGCTCTTTATTTCCAGAAAGACTTGGATTTGTTGAGATTGATGGTTCTGGGGAATCTCATCTTATCATTGAAGACATAAAGATATAATTTGTATCTACTGTATTTACTGGCAGAGCAAAGGGATTATTTTATGAAGTTAAAAAACTTGCTGGAGTTAGTGTTTTCAATTAAGTAAAAACATTGAAATAGTAGATACCTTTACTGCTTCTTTTTTTTTTGCCTTCCTCCTCTTCCTCCTGTTCTTCCCCCCTCCTTCTTCTTTCTTCTTCTTCTCCTTCTTCTTCTTCTTCGTGATCTTGATGTGGTTCTAGTATTAACAGAGATTTGCTTTTGAAACATCTTTATAAAACAATTAACAAAGATTTGTTTTTGAAACATCTTTATAAAACAAGCTTAGATTGTCTAAAAACTTATATTTGGCAAAACTAGTTCAGTATCTTGAATCTGATGTTTGCCTCTGTTCTCACATGTTTTATCAGTTTTATTCTCATTATCAATTTCACACCCGAAGCAGTGTGGGGCTGAAAATGAAAGACTGGAGAAAAGAGATAATTAAAACAAATTTCTCAACTATAATTAGAAATTAGGACAAAATGTATGAATAAAAATAGCATGCTAAATGTTTAATGCTTGAAGGTCAGCCGTTTGCAGTTAGGTGATTCTTCTTTCTGTCAGTGCTGATAAATATTGAAGGATAGATATTTTATGGACTACTTCTAGTATGTTGTAATATCAATTTCTTCTTCTGTAAAGTAAATCTGAATTTTTTTTTTTGGGTCTGGTCGTGGGGCCTGAACTCTGGGCCTGGGCATTGTCCCTCAGCTCTTTAGGTCAAGGCTAGCGCTCTACCACTTGAGCCATAGTGCCACTTCCGGCTTTTTCCTTTTTGCTTATGTGGTGCTGGGGAGTCGAACCCAGGGGCTCAGGCATGCAAGGCAAGCACTCTACCACTGAGCCACCTTCCCAGCCCAATCTGAATGTTTTTTGCAGGCTTGAAGACTAGGTTTTGTAAGCTGGATTTTTTTTCCATGTATCAACTGTTACCTCCATCCATCCTTCCCCAACACCTGCAAGCTGGTGTTTGTGTTGGCATTTATTAATGGGTTTGGCCTCAATTGCTCAGATCAGGCTTAATTTTAACTTTCCTCAAACATCTCCTAAGTTATCCTATTTTTATTTGAAAGCTTTATTTCTCTTCAGTGCTCTTGAAGTTGTCTACACTTTAATAATCTAGTTTTCCAGGTGAGTTTCTATTTCTGTTTTTATCTTCTAGCTACATTCTGCAGCATATGAAGGAAGCTTGGTTTGGTATGAGAATTGCTGGTAAAATTCACTTTCATCCCATCCCTAATTTGAGAAAGATTTCAAGGCTATTTAAAATGATGAAGTTCTTGACCCTCTCCCAATTTTATCAACAGAGCTCTTGTAGAATTAATTCTCCACTTATGGAAGTCTAACATGATTTTTTTTTAAAGTAAGACTCTCCAAAGGATGAGGCAGATTTCGTAACAGGCCAAGAAGTTAGTGATTTGAACATGGAACTGGACCTGAATCATCATGTAGCTTTAAAAAAAATCATTTACTCATTGTGTGTGTGTGTGTGTGTTTGTGCATATGTTTAAAAATGTTTCAATGTGAGATATCTCAGATATAAATACTTATGCTTGCTGTGCAGCCACAGTTTAGAGAGGAACAACAATCAAATAAACAGTGATGAATGAACATTTGACCACTGACCATCTACTTTGAAATCAGAACCATATCAATTCCCTTTAGCTCCTAGAAGTTCTCTTCTGATTTCATATCTATTTTTCTCACTCAAAAGCACCTATTCTCCTGGATTTCAATGAAAACATAATTTTCATTTTCTTTGATATTTTACCTTAAAGTATTGTCTAAATATGTTGCTTGGCATGTTCTTATTGGTACTTTATATACATTGAATCATGTTATGTCTATTTTTCCTTTAAAAAGGAGAACTTGCCTTCAAAAACTCATCTACTTTTGGGTGCTAGTGTTCTCACATCTGTAATTCTAGCTTTGTAGGAGGCTGAGATTTGGAAGATTGTAGCTTGAAGCCATTCTAGAAAGAAAAGTTCATGAGATCCTATTTCCAGAATAACTAGCAAAAGGTCAGGCTAGACCCATGGCTCAGCTGGTAGAGCACCAGTCAAGCAAGTAAGTGGAGAAAGTGTGAGGCTCTGAGTTAAAACCCCAGCACCACCAAGAACAAAAGCAAAGAGTCCCACAAAACCTCAGCGTTTATGCTTTCTTCCTTTCATATTCACAATACATCTAAGTATACATGAATTATAAACATGTATTGATACATTTAAGTATAATTAATTTATTTTTCTTTACTGTGTGTCATTCATTTGTTGTCTGGATATATTATCAACTATTACTTAATCTTCTCTTGCCATATATGTATACATATTATATCCATGAGAACAATTTTATTAAAAATCCTATGAACATAGGGCCAGACTGGTGGCAGTTGCTTTAATTCCTATCATATGGGACACTATCTCAAATGTGGTACTTTATATTCAATGAAGTTATATATGTTTACAAAGAAGAATGAAATGTATGCAGGAAAAATGTCTGGAATTTAAGATCATCATTTTAAGTGAGATAAGCCAAGCTCAGAAAGACAAATATGATATGTTTTCACATGTAGGTAGAATAATAGTAATAATGCTATGATTATAAAAAAGAAACTGCAGACTGTTTCTTATCTTTTAATCCTACTTACAAGGAGGGCTACGATTTACATGGAATGGTACCTAGAACAAAAGAGGCATTTGTTGCATAAATCAACTGAGAAAGAGACCATATTTTATTTCTCCAAAGACCCAGAACCTTATGTGCCTATAAGTCCACCTTTGATGTCTTAGATCAAAAAAGCATCTCTTAATTTTAAAGCTCTAAGCTGGCAATCTTAATTTTCACAGACACAGATAGTTTGTCTTCTTTATAATGATATTTTCTATTTTATTTTTATGTTCAATATAATATTTCTCTATCCCATTGTGCATATATTACTCTTTTGTCCCCAGACAATGCTGAAGTGCCTGGAAACATCTGTGGTCACTCATGTCATTCTCAAAGGATTGTAGAATTGAATGATGCAAACACTGTGTCTCTGATGTCTTAAAGAAAAGAGGAGTGAGTAGTCGTGGTTGTATAACCTGGTGGCTCAGGGGATTCTCTCACTATGATATTAGCTGCACTGTATCGTCTACAGATGAAACCAGAATAACAGACTCTCACAAAGGCTGGTGAGGTATTGAATTGTTGAGATTAGGGCTTCTTCATTAGTTATTCAGAGCTTGAGGCGCACTCTGCCACTGAGCTCTTTGGAATGGACGTTTTGATCAGAGAATCAAATCCTTGAAATACAGCGGAAAAAGCATTGATTCAGGGAGTAATAGATCTGGACTGCTTCCTGCCTTCCGCATTATTTACTAGCTGTTCTGCTTTAGGTACATTTCTCAGGAGGTAGTCAGGTTTCTTTGATGTCAAAGAAAGCCAATAGAGGTGTTGCTTCCCCTCAGCCTCCTACTCCCCATATAGCCCCTGACCTTTTCTGTCTTGTGATGATGCTGATCCTTTGATCCTGGGCACCTTTGCCAGTTTGATTAGGTTCAGGTTTGGTACTTATAGGAGATTGAGGAGTGATTGGAGGGAGTAGCTGTTGTCTTCTTGCTCTGCCTGTGTCCCTGCTTCTGTGCTCACATCTCCTGATCCTGCATTCACCTACTCCTGTGAGACAACCCTTTCCACTCTTCTTGTTCTCACAGTTTCTAACCTTTAGCATCACTATCAATATCCTCTTCATCAAATAATTATTTTATTTTAGTTTTTGTAGCTGGGTGAATTCCATTGCCTTCTAGGACCCTTTCACAGAAACTCAACTATGCTTAATGAAAGAGATTTAGACTATCCAAGCCTAGTTTGATAGATCAGGTTCATGTTAATGTTCCCAGGGCTTCATCTTTCTCAGCACTGGTGATCTGCTTGACTACTCTGCGTCAGTGGTTAATGGTTTACAGTAGGCAAGATGACCACCAACAGTCTCAGATCATTGCTATGACTCCTTAGTGGCTTGAAATGGGAGTGTTTCTCTTGAATTCTATATTAAAATGCACAAAGGAATTCTTGGTCCAGCTTCACATATTTCTACTCTTACAGTCATAGGAAGACAGGTAGTGGTAAGAGAAAGGATACCATGGAATGGGAGATGTGGTTCTCTTAAGGATGTGATACTTATGGGCAAAAATAGTTGCTTTCAATTGGTATTCTTAGTCTCCAGAATGGAGTTAAGGTCTATCTCATAGGGTTGTGGGTGGAAATAAAGGATATAAAGCAAACTTCAAGGAATTTGCCTGCACCTTATAAGTGGCAACCATTATTGTTATTTCAACTCCTGGAACTGTGCAATCTTCTTTATTAGTTCTTAATTTTATGATCCCACATTACTTCATTGTGTTGCCTAAGAGTAGAATCTATGGTCAGTGAAGACATGATGGAAACAACTGAGAATTTTCAGCTGCAAAATACTGAACATTACTTGCACACTGGTAGCTCATGCCTATAATCCTAGCTACCCAGGAGAATGAAATCTGAATATCATGGTTTGAAACCAACCTCAGGCAGGAAAGTCCAATTAACCACCAAAAAAGTCAGAAATGGAGCTGTGGTTCAAGTAATAGAGTGCTAGCCTTGAACACAAAATAGCTTAGGGACAGTGCGCAGGCCCTGATTTCAGCCCCTCCCGCCTCCCCCCCCCAAGAAAAAGAACATTAAGATGACTAATTGTATAATTTCAAACCATTTTGTATATATTATTATTTAAAATGTAATCAGCAATCTTCTGAGATGACATGATTATCATTCCCACCTTACAAAGTAATTCAGATTTAGATAGATATGAGAGATCTTGACCAATGTTCCATAGTTTGTACTCAGAAGACTCAGGACTCTAGGCAAATCTCTTACTGAGTTTTTATTATTATTATTGTGAAAATACTGTACAGAGGGGTTACAATTACATGGGCAAAATAATGAGTACATTTCTTATCAAGCATTGTAACCTCCTCCTTTGTTTCCCCTTCCCATCCCTTCCCAGCAGGGGTTATACCGTGGGGGAGGGACATACAAAGCAATAAAGAAATAATCTTTTTTTTTTTTGGGGGACCAGTCATGGAGCCTGAACTCTAGGCCTGGGAGCTGTCCCTTAGCTCTTCAGCTCAAGGCGAGTGCTCTACCACTTGAGCCACAGCGCCACTTCCGGCTTTTTTTTCTTTTTGCTTATGTGGTGCTGAGGAATCGAACCCAGGGCCTCAGGCATGCAAGGCAAGAACTCTACCACTGAGCCACCTTCCCAGCCCCCAAAGAAATAATCTTATAAATGTGTTAGAAACAATCACATGAAAGAAAAAAAAACATTTGAATACATATCTTAGGGTTCATTTTCCTAATTTCAACTTATCTGGCCTTTTCTGCTTGACTCAGACATATACTAGTTATTGCAAATAAGGGAAAACATGGGACCTCTGTTTCTTTGCTCCTGGATAACTTCACTTAATATAATAATTTTTCCCCAAGTCTTTCCATTTCCTAACAAATGTGGCAATGTCATTCTTTCTGATGGAGGCATAGAATTCCATTGTGTATATATACCACATTTTCTTGATCCATTCATCTACTGAGGGGCATCTAGGTTGGTTCCATATTTTACCTATAGTAAATAATGCTGCAATAAACATAGTCGTGCTGGTAGCTTTAGTGTGGTATTGTTTGTGAACATTTGGGTAAATGCCCAAAAGTGGGATTGCTGGGTCGTAAGGGAGCTCTATGTGGAGTCTTTTGAGGAACCTCCATACATCTTTACAAAGTGGTTGAACAAATTTACACTCCCTCCAACAATGTAGTAAGGTTCCCTTCTGTCCACATCCCCCCCAGCATCTGTTGTTATTAGAGTTCTTGATTATAGCCATTTTAACTGGGGTGAGGTGGCATTTCAATGTTATTTTGATTTGCATTTCTTTTATGGCTAGGGATGTTGAGACTTTCTTCATGTGTCTATTGGCCATCCTTCTTTCCTCTTCAGAGGAGTTTCTCTTTAAGTCTTTAAGTTCCAGGTATATTTTAAATATGGGACCTTCTCCCAATTCATGGGCTTTCTATTGATCTTGCTAGCTATGTCCTTTGCCATGGAGAAGCTTTGCAATTTCATACAATCCCATTTGTCCAACCTTTCTTTGATTTGTTGTGTTTCTGAGTCTCTATTAAGAAAATTTTGGCCTGTGTCAAAGAGACCTAGGGTTTCTCCTATTCCATCCTGTAATGTTTTCAGAGTGTCTGCTTTGACTCAGAGGTCTTTGAATGCATTTGGAGTTGATTCTGGTGCAGAGTGATATGTAAGGATCTAGCTTTAGTTTTCTACAAGTAGTTAACCAATTTTGCCAACACCATTTACTGAAGAGGCTGTCTTTCTTCCATTCTATTTTTTTAGCTCCATTATGGAAGATTAGATGGCTATAGGTCCGTAGGTTCATTTCTGGGTTTTCAATTCTATTCCATTGGTCCTGAGGTCTGTTCTTGGTACTGTGCCAGTACCAAAGTGTTTTGATTACTATGGCTTTGTAGTAGAGTTTCCAATTTGCTATTTATATTCCTCCAGCGCTGTTCTTTCTGTTGAGGATCGTTTTTGCTATTTGGGGTCTTTTATTGTTCCATATGAATTTTTGGATTGCCTCTTTTATTTCCTTGAAGAATGAGGTTGGAATATTGAAAGTATCCCATTGAATTTGTAGATAGCCTTGAGAAGTATTGCCATTTTCACGATGTTGATCTTTCCAATCCAGGAGCATAAGAGTTTTTGCCACTTTCTAAGTTCTGTTTTGATTTCCTTTTTCAAGTGTTTAAAGTTTTCATCATAGAGGTCCTTCACTTCTTTGGTTAAGTTAATTCCTAGGTATTTTATTTTTTGTGGGGCTATTACGAATGAAGTTGCTTTCCTAATTTCAGCCACACTTTTCTCATTGTTGGCATACAGAAAAGCCATTGATTTTTGAGGGTTAATTTTATACCCTGCTACTTTGCCAAAGTTTTGAATCAGCTTGAGTAATTTGGGAGTGGAATCTGTGGGATTCTTTAAATACAAGATCATGTCATCTGCAAAGAGCGAGAGTTTTACTTCTTCTTTCCCTGTTTGGATCCCCTTTATGTTTGCATCTTACTGAGTTTTTAATAGAGGTATGGTATCATGTTTTTAAAGAGTGCTAATTGAGCATTTTGAAATTGAGCAGTAATTTGCCTGAAACTCAGAAAACATTTTGACTTTTAATGATTTTTACATCATTATCATCAAATAGTTTCACAGAGAGGTTTCAACTTAACGTGCCCATTTTGCATACAAGACATCTTGAGTTGAGTTATCCCTCTCTCCTTCCCCCATCTGCTCCTGTCCCCATGCAACTTGTCAAATGTTCAGGAAACCATTTTATATCAGGAAGTGTTTTATGAAGTGTGAGAAACTGCACTATTATGAAAAATTGATTTTGACGGTTTTAGGCAAACATGAAATGGCTAAATCTTGTAAGTAATAAAAAAATAAGAAAACAAGATAAAATCCATCTCTCAGTTTTGGTGAGCTGCAGTAGAGATATCAATGGATCAAACCTCCTGCTATTTTAGTATCTTACATAATTCACTGTAAATATTGGTGTTTGTGAGTCTGTGAACTTCATGCTAGTTAGATATTTATCAGCAGTCTCCAAACTGGGCTTTTTGTGGTACACATTATTGGGTCCACTCTGGAATCAGGGTCTCTTTGTGAATCACTTTTTGGTTTAAGGGTTTATTTAGTGGTTTTTTTTGTGCTGGTCCTGGGGCTTGAACTCAAAGCCTGGGAGCTGTCCGTGAGCTTTTTTGCTCAAGGTTGGCACTCTACTACTTGACCCACAGCTCTACTTGCAGCTTTTTGGTAGTTAATGGGAGACAAAAGTCCTGCAGACTTTCCTGCCTGCTTTTGAAACACAATGATCAGATCTTGGCCTCCTGAGTACTTAGGATTGATTATAGGTGTGAGACACAGCCTCTAGGTGGGTTCATTTAATTTTAAGTCAATGGTTGGAATTAACAAACAACTAGGTGGCATTAATCTATTTTTGGTAACTAATATTGACCCAGCCTATTTATTTAACTGTAGATTAAAAAAATGTAATGAAGAATCAGAGAATCCAAATCTGACTTTTTTATAAAACATCAAACAAATATCATTCTGCATGTTCTGAACACCAGATCTTTACAGAAAATGTTTTATTCTTTCAGCTTTGTTTAATTTTAATATGCCTTGGGGTAACTAGGACACTGTTAAGCACTCATCCTTTGCTCCAGGGTTTCTTAAATTACTTGCCTGTAAATCTCAATGTGTGGTTGCCTTTGGTTGCCATAGCAACTTCCTTGGTGTCAATATATGTCCAGGGCACTTGAAAACCAAAAGATATTCCTAAGTATGTAATAACATATAAAGGAATGCAAAGCGGATGTTTAAGCATTATTATTTATTTATTTCTAGTTTTATAGAATGCAAAAGAAAAAAAATCAATTGACACAGCCTTTAAGATAGCTGCGGAGGTCTAGACTCAGTTTTATAAGCCTAGAATAAAAAAGTAGATTTTTTTTATCTCTGTGAGATGAATAATACATACTTATGTTCAGTTACTGCTAGAATAGGAAAAGATGTAGTTGTTTGTGACATGTATGATTTATCATTCTTTGTGATGACCTATGTTAAAAAACCCAAAGGTAGGGGCTGGGAAGGTGGCTCAGTGGTAGAGTGCTTGCCTTGCATGCCTGAGGCCCTGGGTTCAATTCCTCAGCACCACATAAGCAAAAAGAAAAAAG
>NW_012267233.1:26768803-26775874 GCF_000151885.1 Dipodomys ordii
CCCCGCCCCCACACCAAAGTTGTAAAGTTCGTTGTAAAGTTCGTTTTCGACATATGACTTGTACATCTCATTGTTGCAATGGGTCCGCTTGTATCCCTATTTAAACAATTTGTTTTTCCCCTTCCCCTCCACAAATTATATCAACATCAAATACAGTGAAAGCAGGGGTTATACTGTGGGGGAAGGACATACAAAGCAACAAAGAAATAATCTTATAAATGTTGAACAGTTATTCTTGTAGACAAATCCTGTATGACAAATAATGCATACAGGTTAACCTGATTAATACTCCAGCCTGGCCTTGACATCATGTTATGCCCAGTGTTGGTTTTGATTCAAAGCTTGCATTTCCCACTTGATGCTTGGTACATAAAACAAATATATGACTTTTGCTAAAATGGAAGAGTTATACCTATTATGCTAGATAGTTTTAAAAGTAAATAATTGTTATGAAAAGACTCTTTCCCCTAGAAAAATATATGTAACCACAGATTTATAAAAATTAATAACCTATTTTTAGGACTTTAGCAATCTAAGGATTCAATATTCAGAGGCTATGTATTACAGCTAATATCAACTCTTGGTAACTGGTCCAGAGAGACACTCTTTACAGAACATTCTCCAGGCCAATTATTCTAGAATTTCAATTTTGGGCTGCCTTTCTTCATTGAATGTTCTTGTATCTTTAATTTTTCTGTTTCCCTGTTCATCATTTTTCTGGATAGTCTACAGCAGAAACTAGGCTTCTGTAGACTATGCTTACCTGATGCATCCTTACTATATCTGGTTTTAAGAGGGGCATTATATTAGGTGAGTCTTCATGAGACAGATCTTACACGACTGACATAACGGGGACAGTTTGTGGGCAGGTTTTTGCAGCTGCTGAGCACCCAGAATCCTGGTGGATTTGTCAGCTTCTCTCTGTCCCTATATATCGACACACAAATACATCTTAAGTTTTAATATCCCTGGACACACACACACACACACACACACACACACACACACACATCTTAAGTTTTAATGCTATCCATGACTCACTATGTTTTGCAATCCTTTTATTTGAATAGAAAATAACTTCATCTAATATATGCTGTCTCATGCACTCCATTGATACAGATAAGATAGAATTACAGTAGTGTCATAGTGTAGGAGATTGAAGTATTGATTATACAGTGAATTTTCCAACAATGTACTGCAAATTCACAGTGGCTAAGATTAAGACTCAGCAATCGGATATCAGAATCATCACATTTTAAATCAATACTGCTAGTTTTTGGTTTGAATCTTATGACCTTTTACTATCCAGCCCAACTTAGTCTTAAGGGGCACTACAATTCTTCACCTCCATGGCTACTGAAAAGAAGGTATGTCAGTAATGGGTCCATATTACCCCACCTAGGGTCTGTCTCCAAGCTTGGCTCATCTACCTCTACTGGGTTTTTGGTCAGTCCCACAAATTTCAAATTCTTATATTTAAAAAAATTCAGTTCTTCTTTTTTCCTGTTGAACCTTAGGAACATGTCTCAATTTCATACATCAGGGTGTAATACTGCTGACCTATTCATTTTCATGTCTTAGAGTTGTTTTTTTTTTTTTGCTACTGGGATTTGGGTTTGAACTCAAGGCCTTGTGACATTTGACTTCTTGCTCAGCTAATTCTCTGCCATTTGAACCATACCTCTAGCCTCCCCCACTCAATTTTTTATTGTTATAAAGGTGATGTAGAAAGGGGGTACAGTTATTTAAGTCAGGTATTAAGTACATTTCTTTTTGTAAAATGTCACCCTTTCCATTGCTCTTTCCCAGTTTTTCCTTCCCATTCTACCTACAAGTTGTATAGTTCATTTTAAACATAGTGTCCAGTGAATACTGCTCCTATATTTGTTTGCTCTTTGTACCTCTGTTTCTGCACCCCCTTGCCCTCTCAAAGAACAAACAAGACATAAAGCAAACGAAAATAACAACAAAGATAAAACTTCTTGTTTCCATTTTCTGCTGTTTATTTCAATAAATATTATTTTATATGATCACAGACACATAGGCATTGTGTCTTTGTGTGCCTCCCCTAAAAATATCCTCATTTGGTTTCACTGTGTGTGAACGCCTAGTCTTGTATAATGTAACATGTCCTGGTTTACCTTAGATCTTGCTTCTGAATATGTGAGAAAATATGTTCTGTTGTTTCTCTGAGCTTGGCTTACCTCACTTAACATGATTTGCTCTAGGTCCATCCATTTACTTGCAAATGTCAATATTATTCTTTCTAATGATTGTGTAAAATTCCATTATGTATAGATGCCACATTTTTTGACTCCACTCATCTATTGTAGTGGCCCCCACTTTTTGCTGGTGATTTTGATGTTTCGTGGACCTTTCTGCTCAGGCTGGCTTTGAACTGAGATCCTCCATATTTTGGATGCCTAACTAGCTAAGATTATATGCATGAGGCATTGGCATTCAGCTTCTATTTCCACCCTCTAATTTCTTTCCTTTAGCAACTATGCTTCTATTGTACTTTATACACATATTTTTGTTTATATGTATTCCATATACTATATCTATATTTGTTTATACATGTGTTTATAATGTATTCAAGTCGTATTCTGTTATTATCACATTGAGGTACTAACAGTAATTATATCATCTGTAGCAACCAAATACTATGAAATTTCTTATTCACAGAACAGTACCATGGAGGTGTGACTGTGTAGGTATCTCTCGTACAATGGTTCAGGAACCTATGATTTTCTTATTTTGTGCAACTACCAGCCAATGAAGTTGCTCCGGAAGCCACTCTGGTTGTTCCATTGAAGACACCTGAGATGGGAGAAGAGCTTGGAAGACTTCCAAGTATAGACATGTTGCCATTAATCACCTCTCCTCCTCAGAATCGCAGGTAGAAATGCTCAGAAAGCACCTTTTAAATTTGTTTAATGTTATTGTCAAGGTGATGTATAGAGGGGTTACAGTTACATAAGTCATGCAAGGCGTACATTTCTTTTTGAACAGCATCACCCCTTCCCTAGCTTTTGCCCAGTGTTTCCCTCCGGCCTCCCCCACAAGTTGGATAGTTCATTTTCAACATAGTGTCTAGTAAGCATCACTGCTCATTTGTTTACCCTTTTACCACTGATTATTCATTCATTTTGTTTTGTTTTTTGGTCGGTCATGCAGCTTGAACTCTGGGCTTGGGCGCTGTCCCTCACCTCTTCAGCTCAAGGCTAGCGCTCTACTACTTGAGCCACAGCGCCACTTCCGGTTTTCTGTTGCTTTACTAGAGATAGGAGTCTCACAGACTTTCCTGCCAGGGCTGGCTTTGAACAGCGATGCCCAGATCTAGGATTACGGGTGTGAGCCACCGGCACCCAGCTATTCATTCATTCACTTTGAATATGAGGCTCGAACTCTATAGAATACATGGCTTGCTTCAAAGTTCAAAGTTCCTTCAGAAAATATCCCGCAGTGAACAAAATTGACTCATAGGAGGTATTTGCACATTTATGAATTCATCAGATAGTACTTTGAGCATTCTTTTAACCAAGCTCCTTTGAAGGGAAAAATAATGAGCTATGTGAAACAAAGAAACAAATTCCAAACCAAACCAAATAAAAACAAAATGCAAAACAGAAAGACGATAAGAAATGTTTTGTGGTTTAATCCAGGTATTAGAAAAAAATTTCACCTGAGCTCAGAAGAGGGCATAAATAATTTTGCGTGAAAAGGTTCATTTGCTTGGCCGAAGAAGGAGGAAAAGAGACAAAACAAGAAAAAGAAAAATGCTTACAACTCTTGAGGGTGTGGAAAAGTGCAACAAGTCAACACGGGCTGAGACATTCAGTTCAGAGGTCACGTACCCAAGTCTTTTTTTTTGGTGGCGCATGGGGCCTGAACTCTGGGCCTGGGCGCTGTCCCTCAGATCTTCAGTTCAAGGCTAGCATTGTCCCACTTGAGCCACAGTACCACTTCCAGCTTTTTCTGCTTATGTGGTGCTGAGGAATCGAACCCAGGGCCTCAGGCATGCAAGGCAAGCGCTCTACCACTGAGCTAACTTCGTAGCCCTAAGTCTTTCATGTCCTGTTAGCAGTTTGAGTTTTATCCTGCTGGCTGAAGCATGAAATCACTCCCTGGCTCTTGAAACAATAGTGTTCAAATGCAGTGTTTCATTTCAGTTCAACTTTGTATACTTAAATTTTATGACTTGTACAATTCCTTGATGATAATTACTGATTTTTACCTGGCATTGTGATTGTATAGACCAAATAAAATGATATAATAATGTTTTCTTATTCAGTTTACACTCATATATAGCCAAGAACTCATTTGTTTCAATTATTGGGAAATACTACCTGGTGAGATATTGTCTATTGTTACAAAATCTCACTCTTTTAACAGATTTTAACACAGGTTATGTTTTTGTGTCCTTTCTCACTGGTTTAGGTCTTAATTCTCATAATACACAGCATTGTACAAACATCTAATGTTTGTCAAAATATGTGTCTTAGTTTAATAATTTTTCTTTAAAATAATTGGTAGTAGCCACACCAATATGTAAACATAGACTTGGAAACTTAATGATCAGTAAAATAGAAAACCAAAATACTGAGCTAATGATGTAATTACCTTAATAATAGAAACTCAATAGATATATATGATCTAAGTATCCCCAAAAGAGTATATAGTAGAAAAGGAGATGTATAGGAAGAGAAAGCAGAAGATCTAGGAAGATGAGATGCAGGTATAAAACATAGTTCCATGCAGCTTAAAATAGGAACATGGAAAGGGCCCACTTGCTACAGCTGGCATAGCAGAGAGCAGTTCTAGTCTCTGGAGTCTTAATGTCCTCAATAATACACAGAAAATGTCAGGGAGGACACAGAGATGGAAGTTGAAGCAAGCCTGTTGGGGGTGCTCAGGCTCCTTAGCTGTGAGAGTCAGAGAGAGCTGAGTCACCAGGCTAGTCTCTAGCAAGCACTCTGTACTCAGTAGTCAGAAGATAAACTCTGTTACTGTGGGAGTAACAGAGTTCATGGGAAGGTTCATGAGGGTTACTAGCCAAGCTTGTGTGAGCCACATGTCTAAAACCTTCAATCAGACCATTCATTTTCTTTTGCATTCTAGATCATTCCTCCATCATCCTTTGTTCTTTATAATTAAATGGCATTTAAACATTATTTTCTCAGTTATCACTTGGTAATTAATTACAAATTGGAGCCTATTAGCTTGAAACATTGCTAGTCAATAATCATCAGCCTTCAGCTCCTCAAGGAATTTCCTGGATACCCTGTTTTAGTTGACGCAGAAGATGCTTTTCTTCTGTCTTTTTCCTATAGCTTTCTTTCTTCTACTTTTCTTTTTAGACAATGTGAAAGTTCTTCTGACCACTTATATATTCACCTTGGGAGTTCACCTCTTTTCTACAGAGTTTACTATTTATCTGTTAATAATTTGTACGTTGGTCTTTTACTTTTAGAAGTTCTAAGGAATTTAGAACTTGTGTATTAATTTTCTCTTTGGTGAATGTGCCTGGCATGCCCCTTAGATGCTTGTAATGCAATCATTCCAATCACTGTCAGCATTCTTCTCTAACCAGCTCTTATATTACTCCATAATATCTTAATCACATAGTTAATCATAAGTATGTTAACCAGATACCCCTAGTTTCCTGCATTTTTTGTTCTCGAGTTCAACACACATATAGAAATCCTAATTTATCTCCTAAAATTTTTCTAACTTTGGTGTTTTTTTTTTTGCCAGTCCTGGGGCTTGAACTCAGGGTTCAGTCACTGAACCTTCTTTGTACTCAAGGCTAGCGCTGTACCACTTGAGCCACAGCGCCACTTCTGGCTTTTTATGTGTGTCTGGTACTGAGGAATCAAACCCAAGGCTTCATGCATGCTTGGCAAGCCTTCTACCACCAAGCCACATTCTCAACCCAACTTTGGTTATTTCTATCCTCCTCTTTTAATGCTATACATTCTTGCCTCTTCATCCTCTTTCAAGAAGATATACTCATTGTCTATGAACAATGTAAGAGACTGACTAATTTGTCGAATGATGTAAATTCCTCTCTTAAATGATGAACTTTCAATTAAAATAAGCAGCTAGAATAAATGATTTCATCAGTGGAATAGAAAGGGGTGTAGAGCTTGAGTTCTCATAGTTCAAATGGTAAAGTATGTGTCTGGAAAGCCAGTTCAATCCTTGTTAATTCCTCACTACTGGGAGGAAAAGACAGGTGAGTGGGTGGAAAGAGGTAGAGAAGAGGAGAGGGGAAGGGAGAGGAGAGGGAGAGAATAAGAGCACACTAATATATGTTAAGGTGGCTTTAAAAATAGTGTAGAGCTTTGCATTCCTTATCTCACACTGTATTCACAAACACATTTTGGATAGACAAAAATAAAAAAAACCCAAAATTTTACTGCTCAAAATAAATTAGAAAACAATAAATGATATAAACTTTGGCTAGGGAAGAAACTCCTCCTACTTTTCTGCTTTTTGATTCTGGAGATTGAATCTAGAGCCTCAAAAAGTCTAGACAAGTGCTCTACACATGAACAATATCCCCACCCAAGGGAAATATTCTTTTTTTTAAATTTTATTTTATTTGTGAAGATACTGTACAGAGGGGTTACAATTACATGGGCAGGATAATGCGTACATTTCTTACCAAGCATTGCAGCCTCTTCCTTTGGTTTACCCTTCACATCCCTTCCCAGCCTCCCCCATCCCCACCAATCCCAATCTTTCTCCTGCCCCCTCTTCCCCCCCACCCCCGCACCAACGTTGTAAAGCTCCTTTTGGACATGACAACTTGTACTTCTCATTGTTGCAACAGGTCCACCTGTATCTTTAAACAACTGGTTTTTCCCCATCTCCTCCTCAAGTTATACTGACATCAAATATAGTGAAAGCAAGGGTTATACTGTGGGGGAGGGACATACAACACAACAAAGAGATAATCTTATAAGTACATTAGAAACACATGCATGAAAGAAAAAAACATTAAGATACATATCTAAGGGTTCAATTTCTTGACATCACATTATCTGACCTTTTCCGCTTGACTCA
>NW_012267233.1:26778025-26790489 GCF_000151885.1 Dipodomys ordii
GTTGGAGGAGTATTGGTGTGAGCTCTGCTTTGAAGACCTTGTAAAATTCTGCTGTAAAACCATCTGGTCCTGGACTTTTCTTAGCTGGGAGGTCTCTTATTGCTGTTTCTATTTCAATGCTTGATATGGGCCTGTTAAACTGGTTTAACTCATCTTAAGGGAAAAATTCTTAAACTACAAAAGGAAAGGAGTGATCAACTTATATTAAAACACTAAAAGCTTATGTATAAGAAAATAAATATTACAGTACAAAATTTAAAGTCCTACAACAGCCAAGGAGTATATATTTGCACCTTCTATAAAGGTATGTGCTCCAGGATATATAGATTCTACAAATTAAAGAAGAAAAAGACAATTGATAAAAATGTACAGAGAAAATGAGCAAACATATCACAGAAGAGAAAATACAAATCAACCATCATAAAATACTCACTATCACTTATTAGAGTGATTAAAACAAAAGTGGGACACCAGTTTTTTATGATCAGAATATCAAAAATGAAAATTTGACAAAAATAAGTGCTAATAAATATATTGAGAAAGCAAAGATAAGAGTGTGAATAGAATTACAGGCTCAGGCCTGTAATCCTAGCTACTCAGGAGGCTGAGATCTGAGGATCGCGGTTCAAAGCCAGACAGGGCAGGAAAGTCCGTGAGACTCTTATCTCCAATAAACTACTCAGAAAACTGGAAGTGGTGCTGTGACTCAAGTGGTAGAGTGCTCCCCTTGAGCTGAAAATCTGAAGGACAGCCCACAGGCCCAGAATTCAAGTCTCACAACCAACTTAAAAAAAAAAAGTGTGAGTAGGTCAAACCAGATTAGAAAGAAATTCATCAGGATCTTCAAATGACTCAGAAACTTAATTATTGTCATATGTCCTGCAGATACTTTCAAGCACTGTGCCCAAAGTATAAACAACAGAATAAGAGAGTTCATTTCACCCTTAGTTGCAGAAGCAAAAACCTAAGAACAACCTAAATGTCCATATATAGGCTAATTCATGGAAAAACTGTAATGTATAACATTGTGCGAAATACAAAAAGGACACAGAACTATTACAAGAAATCATAAGAAAGTTGACCAACATCTGTTGCAATAGTGATGTGTGTCAGATCCCGTTCTGATTTCTGCATGCATTAAGTTCTTCATAATAACTAATAAGTAAGCAGCTGACTTCAAAGGGTGCACAGGCAATTAAGAGAAAAGTGCACCTGTGTAACGAAGCTCATAAAGAACAGAAATCTGGAACTGTGAATATTGAGTGTAAGCTTGAACCATGCTAAAGAAGCTTGGCTGCTTCTCAGGGGTTGTGCCTTGAGATGTTAAATATGCATAAATGAGATCTGGTCATGCTGCCACACTGCTGTAATCCTGGCATTCAGGCAGAGGCAGGAGGACATACAGAGTTCATATATATATATTTATATCTATAATTTATGTAACATGATACATCTAATAAGTATATTAGATATATTATTATATCAGATATATCTTATTTTTAAATACATTTTTATTGTAAAATACTGTACAGAGGGGTTACAGTTACATGAGCAAGGTAATGAGTACATTTCCTATCAAGCATTGTTACCTCCTCCTTTGTTTCCCCTACCCTCCTTTCCCTCCCACCTCTACAACTATGCTCCCTCCTTCTCCCCCCCATCGTGCCTAAATTGTAAAGTTTGTTTTTCAACATAGTGTCTTGTACATCTCATTGTTGCAATGGGTCAACCTGTATCCCTATTTAAGCATTTTGTTTTTTTCCTTCCCTTCCCCAAACTAGAGAAGTGTATATACAAGATGCAGGGCACCAACATCAAATACAGTGAAAACAGGGTTATACCGTGGGGGAGGAACATGCAAAGAAACAAAAAAAAATCACATGGAACATTATAAATATGTTAGGAACAATAGCAAGCAAGAAAAAAAACCACTTGTGTCCCTATCTTGGGGTTCATTTCGCTTAACATCATATTATCTGGTCATATGTACATAGCTTTTGTCCAAGACATATACTAGTTATTGCAAAGAAGGGAAATCATAAGACCTTTGAGCCTGGCTTACTTCACTTAATATAATTTTTTCCAAGTCTTTCCATTTCCTAACAAATAGGGTGATGTCATTCTTTCTGATGGAGGCATGGAATTCCATTGTGTGTGTGTGTGTGTGTGTGTGTTTGTGTGTGTGTGTGTGTGTGTGTATATACGTATATGTGTATATATATATATATATATATCACATTTTCTTGATCCATTCATCTACTGAGGGGCATCTGGGTTGGTTCCACATCTTAGCTACGGTAAATAATGCTGCAATAAACATAGTTGTGCTGGTAGCTTTAGTGTGGTCTTGTTTGTGAACATTTGGGTAAATGCCCAAAAGTGGAAATGCCGGGTCATAGGGGAGCTCTATGTGGAGTCTTTTGAGGAACCTCCATACTTTTTTCCAAAGTGGTTGAACAAGTTTACACTCCCACCAACAATGCAGTAGGGTTGCCTTCTGGCCACATCCCCCCAGCATCTGTTGCTATTAGAGTTCTTGATTATAGCCATTCTAACTGGGGTGAGGTGGAATGTCAATGTTGTTTTGATTTGCATTTCTTTTATGTCTAGAGAGGTTGAGCATTTCTTCATACGTCTATTGGCGCTTGAACTCTGGGCTTGGGCATTATCCCTCAGTTCTTCAGCTCAAGGTGAGCGCTCTACTGCTTGAGCCACAGCGCCACTTCCGGTTTTCTAGTTCTTAATTGGAGATGAGAGTCCCATGGACTTTCCTGCATGGGCTGGCTTTGAGCTGTGATCCTCAGATCTCAGCCTCCTGAGTAGCTAGGATTACAGGTGTGAGCCACAGCGCCCGTCGGGATTTAATATTTGGAGTTCCAAATATATTTTAGATATGAGATCCTTATCTGTTGTATGGCTAGTGAAGATCCTCTCCCAATCCGCGGGCTTTCTATTGATCTTGCTAGTTAGGTCCTTTGAAATGCAGAAGCTCTGCAGCTTTATGCAATCCCATTTGTCCAATCTTTCTTTGATATGTTGTGATTCTGGGTCTCTATTGAGTAAATTTCGACCTGTGCCTAGGGTTTCTCCTATTTCTTTCTGTAATGTTTTCAGGGTGTCTGCTTTGACTTCGAGGTCTTTGATCCATTCGAGTTGATTCTGATTCTGGTGGTATATAAGGATCAACTTTAATTTTCTACAGGTATTTAATCAATTTTGCCAGCACCATTTACTAAAGAGGATACTATATCTTATTAACAGTGAAAATTCATTTCTAGATATATGAAACATGGAAGTATATATACTGAATTTATGATATTGTTGCCAAGGAAGGAGAAGTGGTTTTTAGGATTATGGAAAAACATAGAGCTCTGAATACTTTTGGTTGTTTCGGTCTACAAAAAATACTTGAAACTTTGTAATAGTATAATTGATAGTTGCACATGTTTAACTTTTCACGAAACTAGTCACATTTTATAAAGTTCTCAACATGAAAAATGATGAATAGTTTGTAAAATAAATGTGAAAAGTTTCATCTAATTTTATTAAAAATATGCAAGGAGTGCAAAGCACGCACAGTGCTGTGTTGGTAGTGGGCTGTTTGGGTGGTGATAGAACTATATGTAGGTTTTCCATGCAGCTGCAGTTATAGTTACATGACAGCAATAGTTATAAATATAATGATTATTTATCCCTCAAACACATACTTGGTAAGTCCAGGAAGTCTGGAGGGCAGGATCTGAAATACCTTTCTACCATCTCTTCAATTAGGTTGTCTCCTCTCTTTTCTATCTCCTTTATTCCCACTACCTTTCTCTAGTTCAGACTTTAATAATGTCTCCCATGAAGAGTAACAATTGCTTCCCCATTTCTATCTCATGCTTAGTAATCTACCCTGAATACTTGCTAAACTGTCTTTCAAAGCAGTCTCTTTGTGTCACTCCACTTCTAATCATCTTCAGGATAATGCTCAAGTTTCTTACAAAGCACAGGAGTTCTTTCTTGGCCACATTTTTTGCTGGAATCTTTTGCTTCATATGTCTTGCAACATCTTGACCTCAACTGGTTTCTTCACTGTAGCAAATCCCCCTGAAAAAATAACGGAAACAAGCAGTTGCCTCTCCTATGACAGACAGCCCTCTCTTATAATATACATATCCCCCTCTCTGGACCCAACTCCATCTTCCTATTCCTTAGCTTGCCTGACTCCTATTTACTGAGCTCCTTTCCCTTATCTAAGGCAGTTGCAACCCTCAGTTCCCCCATCCCCCTTATCCACAGTCCATATGCAATGGTCTTTGATCTGAATTTTTGGTAGGTTTTGGGTGGAAATTCTGCTCTAGTAATTCAACACCTCATCCTAGGACATGCTTAAAATTCTTGGATGAAATTTATGTTTTTGGCCACCTCCTCACACTGAATTTAACAGAAAGGAGTCTATACCCTTGGCCCAGGAAGAGTGAGATAGCTTCCTTCATTGAAGAGTTTGAGTTTGTATTACTTAGTCTCCCAACCCTTTGCTTCAGATTTTTCTAACCTCTGCAGATGTGAAAGAAGTGACCTACATTCAGAATCACTTTATAATTCAAGAATGAAATTCAAGTGTGCAATAGGAGGAAAACTCGTCTTAGTACAGGCAAACATCAATTTTCAGAAATCCAAGATAATAAAAACCACAGAACTGAAGAAGCATGAACTGCTGACAACAGCACAAAAAGTAGGACAGTTTAGATGAAGTTACATGGAAGAAAAAAGCTTACTCGCTCCTTCCTTGCTTCCTTCCTTCCTTGCTTCCTTCCTTCCTTGCTTGCTTCCTGCTTGCTTGCTTCCTTCCTTCCTTGCTTGCTTGCTTGCTTGCTTGTCTATCTCTGTCTCTTCTCTCTCTCTGTCTGTCTCTCTCTTTCTTTCATACTTTCTGCTTGCCACTTTCAGATTATACTTGACTCTTATTCACTTGCTTTTTCTTTTTTGGGTTTCCTTCCTTTATTTTTTTGGTAGTTGTACAATTCTGCAAGTCATATTATGACTACAATACATCTTCATTAGTGTGTCAACCCTTTGACTTTTATTTAAATCCCTTTTTTCCAACTATGTTAATCATCCTTATCTAAGGTACAAGAGTATATAGTAATATATATTTTATAATTTGCTACTTAGTCATTAAATTGATGAGAAAAATCCACTGTAATTGACCAGACTTGATTTATAGGAGATCAGAGGTAGTGGGGACCTCATTAAGTAAAAATGGAGGATGGTAAAATGCTATGAAATTGGTCTATCTAGATCGGTGGTGTTGTTTAGCATAGAGATAAATGTCAGGACATACCAGGCTGAGCCACAGGATTAGAAGCTGACTGTAGGAAAAAGAGATGAAAGGTAGAGGATGTTAGTGTCTGGTAATGGCAGAGAGTCTGGGTCTGGCCAACACAGTGTATGTCAAGGGTAACTGGGGCTAGAGGCTAATCCAATGGTAGACAAAGAAATGAGCCTGGTCTCAGGTTAAATAGGTTCCTAGAAAGTGATCTACCTGAAGACTCAGGCAACATTCTGAGGGAAATAATCTGGAGTCTTGATCTTTAGTTTTGCTATCAACCTACTCTCCTTTAACCCACAGGAGGGTTTGGACTTTGGGTGGTGGTGGTGAAGTCCTTAAGAATAAAAAAAAATGTATTTGTCCAGAAATTAGACATTTCACTTCAGTTCCTTGAGCCTTGGTTTCCCCATCTGTAAACCAGGAATATTGAGCTCTATGGAAATCTTCCCTATTATAAACTTCTTGCAAACCAAGTGCTGTTCAAATGATGAACATATCAGGAAAATTGGACAGCATTAAAATAATAGCTTGGCCAATATTTTTTTTTTAAATCAAATCCCTTTAGCATTGAGAAGAAAATCCAGAGCAAGGAGCTTTGGAAACAGCAGGTCTCTGAGCAGGGAGGCAGTGCTTGCTGCTTAGCAACCTCTCAGACTGTAGAGTGTAAATGGAAAACTGCAGGGCAGCTGAGCCGTTTCCAGAGGAGCCATTATGAGGCAGCGTAGTCTTCTCTGCAGAAGGCAGGCTTTGGGATACAATGGAGCATTGCTTGGAAAATGCTGCAGAGTTTTGGGCGTGGCCAAAAATTCTCTGTTTGCTATAATAGGTATGCAATGCACTGTGTGACAGCCTGTTTAGGTCAAATGAATTAGGAAGATTTTGAGTCTGAACAAATAGTTACGTGTATCTATGCTCATCATCTTTCCTAATTATAAACTGTAGATAAGAAAAATTAGTTTTTGAGCCCAGAAAATTGTAAAATGTACACTTTTTTGAAATGATAATTTTAAGTAGAAAATGATGTTATACACAGGTTCTTAGTCAATTTGTAAAATAAAATGTTTCAATTCTTCTCTCTCTGGTGACATCTTTATAGGATAAGGTCATCTTTCCTTCATATAACAATATAGTTTCTTAGCTTTTTTAGTAGAGGTTCTTGTTAACAATTCTCAATATTTGAGAATAAAATTCATTATATTATACATGTTGTAAAGGATGTAGGGAACTTATTTTTTAGATGAAATTTATAACCATATATTATGTACAAATCCGATAGTTGGTAGACCATTTTTCTATAAATTTGAAGTAAGATCCAGGAAGTCCTCTGACTCTTTATGGTTAGTGAGTTTATTTAAGATTACTTTCACGTTCTCATCATGATTTTATTCTGAGCTAATATTACTGACCCAAATATTTCTAAGTGACAGATTGTTTTTCAGACATGAAATGTAAATTGCTTTCCCTTGACTGTCTGAGTTAGGAGTCACACAAAATCTTCTGGAACTCTGATTAAGACTACGGTTGTCATCCATCTTTGACTCCTATGTGGTTTGTGCTTGACTTTCATTTGACCTTGACTACTGGTTAGATTCAAGATTACATTTCCTTTTCAATATCATAAACAGTATCTTTGTTTTTACTAGTATTTATCAAGCTGATCATAAGGGCCAGAGCAATAAAAATGTTTAGAGTTACCTTATTCTCAGACAGCAGTATGTATTTTTTGTCTTCTTGTATATGTGTGTATGTGTGCGTGCATGTGTGTGTGTGTGTGTGTGTGTGTGAGAGAGAGAGAGAGAGAGAGAGAGAGAGAGAGAGTATGAGAGAG
The DNA here is from genome assembly GCF_000151885.1 of Dipodomys ordii. Taxonomy (NCBI): domain Eukaryota; kingdom Metazoa; phylum Chordata; class Mammalia; order Rodentia; family Heteromyidae; genus Dipodomys; species Dipodomys ordii. The sequence goes on from NW_012267233.1 coordinate 26,785,168, forward strand.
AGAGAAGGGGGGAAGAGAGAGGAGACAGAGAGTCCAAGCTCTGCTTTGTGTTTGTGTGTATGTGTGTGGGTGTGTATGTGATTATTTATAGATAAGAGTTTCACGGACTTTCTTGCCCAAGCTGGTTTTGAATCATGATCCTCAGATCTCAGCCTCCTGTTTAGTTAGAAGTACAAGAGTGAGTTATGGCACCCAGCTTTGCCTGAGTTTTGAGTGGCAATAGAGTAAAAGAGCCAGTCCTTAACACTATGAAGAACACATAGATTGAAGTGATTTCTTCAATAATTTCCTTGTTCTATTTTTCCCCAGTGAGTGGATTAAGTGAGAGGAATGGGCTGTTTACAAGACTTGAAGATTCATTATTTTTAACCACATTGACAATCAAATCTTTCCAGGCATTTGAACTGTTTTTTATTTTCCCCACACTGATGGAAGTCAAACTAGAGATTCAGAAAAAGTCAAAAGTCTGAGATGCACATCAGAATGGTAGTTAAGAGAATAGAGAATTTGAAGTCAATAGATCAAGGTTCAAATTTTGATTTGTTTTGACAACTTATTAAACCCATTTGTATTTCAAAGAGTTTAGAAGAAGATACAATAGTTGCAACTTACTGAAACTGTGTGGATTAAATATGATACTGGTTATGAAGAACTGGAAACAGCATCTGATTTAAGAGAAGGGTTTATTAGATAGTAGCATTATTAAAATAATGAATGATATAACACATGTGGAACAATTCACATGGACTTTGTGAATAGCAAAATCTCAGGACATTGACAGTGAGTAATATTAATCACTGCTTAGAAACCAAGAAATATTTAAAGGTATGACAAAGCAATAGATGGATAAATATGCTGACATGTGACATTTTTCTATGTACTATCCAAACAGTATTGTTTTACTTTTCTCAAATGCAGAGAGTAGTAACCATGCCTCACTCTCCTCCAGAAGTACACATTACCACAAGGGACTCAAGGTGATGTAAACCTGCCTCCATTTCTTCAACATGTATCCAAAATAGGTAAAATACTGAAGAGCCAGAAACATCAATTTAAGGTTTGCACATTGAGCAGTTAGAAACAAAGCAAAAGTGTTTTGCAATAAGCAAAATAGCTTTGATCCAACAAGTTAGAACCATATGGGTCAGCTTGGGACACAGATCATCTTGGAATGAGGATGAAGATAGAAATGACTCAAAAGTTATGAGACTGAACCAGTCCAAAACGCAGCTTAGATGTAATGATGAATGGATATCAGCTGTAGTTGAGGAATAGAGAGTGAAAAATATCACTCAATTTGTAATACGTATAAAATTCTCAATTCTCCCTAAAAAATAATCCCATATGGAGAATTCTGTACATTTTTTGAGTGAATAAATACTATTGATTCTCTCTTTGTTCATTTCTCATTGGTACTGGAGAAATGCCTATTTGATATTCATTTGATACTCTAAGAAATTGTTCAAAGTCTTCAAATGATCCTTGGCTTACAATGATTTATGTTCTGAAAAAATGCATTGTTAAATTGGAGATATAGTAAATCAAAAGCACATTAAATATAGCCAACCTACTAGCTTAGCAGCCCAATACAATAGGCAGCAAGGAGCCGAGTTCACAGTCTGATAGCCTAGGAAAAGATCAACTTCAAACTTTGACATAGACAGCTATATGTAGAAAATCTATTGCTTTCTCATCCTGGTAAAGTAAAAATAAAACCAAAAAGACCAAGCCAAACAAAATAAAAAACTCAAAACACTTCAAACTAAGCCACTCAAAGACCACTTGTTTGTAGCATGGAGTGGAATACAACTCAAAATGGCCTTGATAAACTGGCTACTCTCAGAGGCCTAGCCCAGTCATAGATTCTTCTTCTTGGATTTCAAGGAAAAGTTCTAGTTAACAATTTATTGATATACTTATTTCCTTTACTTTTTTTTTTGGTTAGTCACAGGGTTTGAACGAGGGCTTAGGCACTGTCCCTGAGTTTCTGTGCTCAAGACTAGCACTCTGCCACTTCAGCCACAACTCCATTTCTTGTTTTCTGGTGGTTAATTAGAGATTATTATGATGAAACCAACTTATCTATCATTTCAACTGTTCACTTCTCCTTTTACTGGATCCTTTTTTCTAACTCTGAAATCATATATATCCATCTCTAACTTTCTCCTTCTCAGGATGACCATGCTTATTGATTTTTATCCATTCTTCCAAAGTAGAAAACCTCTGCTTATCTGTCCTTGTCAATTCTTGCACTATTGTGCAGATAATGTATTTCATCATTTTTTTTCTCACTTTTCTTTTATTTTTGGTGGTACTGGGGTTTGAATTTAGGGACTCACACTTGCTAGTTCAGTGCTCTACCATTTGAGCCACACTCTTAGCTCTTTGTTTTGCTTTATTGTTTAGATAAGGTCCTGCATTTTTGCCTGAGTCTATGCTTCAGACTTAGTCTTCCTACCTATTGCTTCATAGGTAGCACACAGACTTCATGAATTATCATGCTGTTAATATGGAACCTTACTAACTTCTTTTTTATTGTGAAAATACTGTACAGAGGGGTTAAAATTACATGAGCAAGATAATGAGTACATTTCTTATCAAGCATTGTAGCCTCCTCCTTTGTTTCCCCTTCCCATCCCATTATCCCCCCCTCCCGCCTCCCTATTAACCCTTCCCCCCCACCAAAGTTATAAAGTTCGTTTTCAACATACGACTTGTACGTCTCATTGTTGCAATGGGTCCACCTGTATCACTATTTAAACAATTTGTTTTTCCCTTCCCCTCCACAAATTATAGCAACGTCAAATACAGTGAAAGCAGGGGTTATACCGTGGTGGAGGGACATACAAAGCAACAAAGAAATAATCTTATAAATGTGTTAGAAACAATCGCATGAAAGAAAAAAACATTTGAATACATATCTTAGGGTTCATTTCCCTAACATCAACTTATCTGACCTTTTCTGCTTGACTCAGACATATACTAGTTATTGCAAATAAGGGAAACTATGGGACCTATGTTTCTTTGGGCTTGGCTTACTTCACTTAATATAACTTTTTCCAAGTCTTTCCATTTCCTAACAAATCGGGCAATATCATTCTTTCTGATGGAGGCATAGAATTCCATTGTGTATATATACCACATTTTCTTGATCCATTCATCTACTGAGGGGCATCTGGGTTGGTTTCATATCTTAGCTATGGTAAATAATGCTGCAATAAACATAGTTGTGCTGGTAGGTCTTGTTTGTGAACATTTGGGTAAATGCCCAAAAGTGGGATTGCTGGGTCCTAGGGGAGCTCTATGTGGAGTCTTTTTAGGAACCTCCATATTTCTTTCCCAAGTGGTTGAACAAGTTTACAGTCCCACCAACAATGCAGTAAGGTTCCCTTCTAGAACCTTACTAACTTTTGTCTGGCTGACCTGGGACTGAGATTCTTCCATTCTCTTTCTTCTAAATACCTGAGATTGTATCTCATCTCCTTTTCTTGTTTAGTGGTGCTATGGTTTGGATATAGCTCTAGTGCTCCCTTCCCTAAAAGTTCAGGTTTTAGAAGCTTGATGTCTAGTATGTCACTGCTGAAAAAGTTTTAAAGAGGTAGAAGCTAGGGGTAATACCCCTACTTACTAGGGGTATTATCATTGGACGATATTAATGTAGCTCTCACAAAAATAGGCTAGTTTCCTGAGATGTTAATAAGAGATCTTTGGCTATCCACTAAATTACACTTTGCATATAGCATGCTCCCTTTCCATTTCTCTATCATACTGTGAAGCAGCCAAGGGTATCTCACTGAATGCTCTTTTACATTACAACTGTAAGCCAAATAAATCTCTTTACAAAGTACCTTCCTCACTATAGCAACAGAAAATGACTAAGATAGTGCTTTACCCACACCTTGATTATAACACCTACCACATCTCCATGATTATATTTATTGCATGTATACAACAGTTACACTGGCAAGACAGGGAACTGATATTTAAGAAGTTGGCCTTAGGAATTAGGATTGGCTTGAATTCCTTGTTGGCAATCACAAATTATATAATCTTGGGTGAGTAGCTTGACTTAAGTTCAACTGTGAAACATGGACACGATTTGCACTTCTTACCATTTGGGAATTTAATGAGAACATACTTGTCAGAGTTTACCAGAGAATCAGAATCAATAACAGATTATATCAACACCTATCATCTATATCTATCTACATCTGTCCAAAGGGAATTATTATGAGGAATCTTCTCTCACATTTATGGAGGCTAGAATATTCTAAGATCTTCAGTGGTGGTAAGCAAGATAGAGATCCAGGAAGGCTGATAATACAAATTCCAGTCTACATGCAAAGGCTTGGAAATCAAGAAAGCTGATGTTACAAAGGTCAGAGGGCTCAAGATCCAGGAAGAGCACACATTTAATTTATAGAAGGCAAAGTTAAAGTGTTCAGGAGTCAGTGAAACAAATGTGACTTTGAAAAATGAGCATCTTTCCTTATTTTCCTTTCTTCACACAAGGCACATACAGACAAGGATAAAATTGTGTGAATCTACTGATGAGAAATACATTAAAAGGAATAATTTCACTATGCTAAAATACTTCATGGCTGAAATGTTTTCTCCATGTTTTTCTCCTCCTTTCCCATCTTTGAAACAACTAGCCCCTTATGCCTGATTTCCTCTTCGCCCTTCCATCTGCTTCCCTATCTCAGTTATTTTACACTTCAGTTATTTTGGACACATATCCTTGCGCAAAGATAAATTTAGAACCTAAGCTGAAAGATATGGTGGAGGATTTAAAAAATTGTGCTGGTATAATGAAAGGAAGTCCTTCAGGGAAACAGTAACTGAGGGAGAAGGCACTGTGGTAATAAGAAAAAAAAAGGAGTAAATACCATGTAAACATTCCATAAGTGCACTGTTATTTTCTGTTATAAATGAGCATCATAGACTAAGTAATTTATAATGAATAGAAGGCTTTCAGCTCAGGAGGGTACAAAGCCCAAGAGCATGGAGCTATATCTGGTGAGGATCTTTACTGTAAAATAACAAGCAGAGTTCATCAAACAGTGGAGACAGTGAGGCACCTAGTTTGGAGGCTTTCTTCTTTTTATGAAAACATTAATACCATTGTGGGGCCCACTGAGTTGTGTTAAAATTTATTTTAAAGGTGATGTACAGAAGGGTTACAGTGATATAAGTCAGGTATGGAGTACATTTCTTTTTTGAACAGTGTTACTCCCTCCTTCCCTTTCTCTCAGTTGGGGCTCATTCTTAAGATGTCACATAGTCTTAATTACCTTCCCAAGCTTCCACTTCTGAATATAT
>NW_012267233.1:26791554-26814447 GCF_000151885.1 Dipodomys ordii
CTTTGGTGGGGGGGCGGGGGGAGGCTGGGAAGGGATGGGAAAGGTAAAAAAAGGAGGAGGCTACAATGCTTGATAAGAAATGTACTCACTATCTATCTTGCCCATGTAATTGTAACCCCTCTGTACAGTATTTTCACAATAAAAAATAAAAAAACAAAAAACAAACAAAAAACAAACAAACAAAAAAGTCTCACAGACTTACCTGCCTGGCCTTGCTTTGAACCGCAATCCTCAGATCTCAGCCTCCTGGGTAGCTAGGATTATAGACGTGAGCCACCAGTGCCCAGCTTACTGCATCCATTTTTCTATGCTGTCTGTTAACTATCTTTAGTGAACAGATGAGGCATAGAAGTGTAAATAACTTGGCCAGAGTCACATAACAAGGTACAGAAAGCTGGATTTGAAGCCAGGGTTTTCTTAATCTATCATTTACGTTCCCAATGGCCACAGAATATTCTCCCCTTCTAGAAGATGTAAAAAAAAATCATACGTAAGAATGTTAACCTAGAACTGGAGGCCTGACTCAAGTGGTAGAGAGCCTGCCTAGCAAGTGCAAGGCTCTGAGTTCAAGTCTAAGTATGTCTCTCTTTTTGTCTCTGTCTCTCTCTCTCACACACACACAAATATAAACCTAAACCTAACTAAAGGGCTTAGCATTTGTGAACATATATCTCACTTGAGATACCCAGGTATATTTTTAGATACCATGTTCAGGCATCAGACATATATTTTATCTAGAAATGAGTAGGTTATGAAATATAGTGATTTTAGATTGTATAGAAGACAATGACACAGAGAGACACTGAGAGCCAGGTGCTTCTTACATCAAGAAAAGAAAACAGAAGTCTCTAATGGGATAGAGACAAAAAATAACTGCTAAGACTACTTGAAAAGGGTGTGGCAAACTCAGTTGTCTGTTTTTTAGAGAAAGTTGTGGCTCAATAAAGTTGATGTTATTTTTCCCAAGTGTACTATATTAGTGCTATAACTCAGTCTGCATTTATGAATTTTTCATAGAAACAGAAACTCTAATACTTTGAAATTAAAATACATAATTGGAAGTTTCCTATGTAATAACTGAAAAATGAGAGGAATGCATTATAGAAATAGAGCACTTGCGTTTTACATCTGCTAGAGAATCATAAACTATCTAAGGATCTTTCTTTTGTAATAAATACTTTAAGTTAACCTATTTTTTATTCAGCAAAATAAGTCAACAGAAAAAGGATGGCTATAAATAATGTTCTGCATGTTAAGCCAGGACAATTAGTGCCTCAAAAAGTTTAACTTATAACACAATAGTATTAATCTGAAAGGAAATGTTACTGGAAGTTTGGAATTAAAAAGAAAGTTCACAGTCAATTAGACTGTTATAAAAGATTATTAGAATTATTTTTTCATTAAACTATTCAATGAAACTATTTATGGTTTAATGAGTTTGATCCATGGAAATCACTTTTTTGGTTCTTCATTCTTCACATTGTTCCTCAATGTGACAATTTATCGATATTTAAGTTGAAACAGCATTGGATTGCTAATACATGGAAACTGAGATTCAAATTTTAAATGAAATAGAAATGTGGTGATGTGTTGTAATGTGCATTTAGCAGAAAATTTCCCATGTGTTCCCAGTGACAACTCTGTTAAGTAAACTGTGCAAGTAGATTACTGGAAAGTAGCAGACGTGAGAGAAGGAGGGGTGCTTCTGTGCCACACAAGGCTGTGGACGCTGGAAAGGTGGCACACTGCCTCCAACAGGAGCTCCTTTGATTCTGCTCTAGTCTGGTGTGGGAATAAATAGTATGACCTCTTCTTTGGAACAATTTATCCCAGAGGAAGTGTTTTACTTTAGTGCTTTGAAATGAGTAAGACTAACAAAGCTTTCTAAATATAGGGATAGGAGAGAAAGAAGAGAGACATGGAAGAACCGAGAAAAGTGAGTGAGCTGGATTTCCTACACTTAAATTTTATTTCCCTAAAGTAATAAGGACAAATCAATGATAACCCAATGAAAGCCAAGAGAACTCATACACAAACATACACACATTCACACACACATTTTTTTCTTCTGGCCCTTTATTTTATGTAAGGCTTTTAAAAAAACATTATTTTTTGCTTTCTTGAATCAAAAAATAGAACTCAAAAATAGAACACAGATTCTTCTCTTGGTAAATTCACTTCTCTGGTGTTACCTGGAACAAAAGAAAATTTGGTTATCCAAAGTGGGTTGTAGGTAGCTTAACTTCTACTATCTATGCTGATGGGGAAGCTGCAGAATGAGTCTGTGAAATTTTGAAGAGCAGTGAAGTATTGAGCAAGCTAGACTTGAAGGTGCCCACTATACATAGGTTATGTTATATTACATATGTTATAATAGTACTCATTATAACATCAGACAGGTGGATTGATGGCCAATGATGTGAGGGGAATTGAAGCTTTTCATTTGATGCAATATGTCCCAGGCCTTATGCAAAAGTTTGACACTATGTAAACCTTCTGAAACTCATGTGAAAAATTAGGATGGGGAGAAGATTAATCAATTAAAATTTGACTTTCATCACTCAGAATGGATCTCCAAGTTTTCACTTAGAAAAATAAAGTTACATTTCTTTTTTTGTTTTCTTTTTATTTTTTATTGTAGAAATAGTATACAAAGGGGTTACAGTTACATGAGTAAAGTAATGAATACATTTATTCTCAAGCATTGTTTTTCCCCTCCCCTCCCCACCTCCCCAACTCCTCCTTTCCCCCAAGTTGTAAAGTTCGTTTTCAACATAGTGTCTTGTACATCTCATTGGTACAACAGGTCAACCTGTATCCTTATTTCAGCATTTGTTATTTCCCTTCCCCTCCCCAAGTTAGAAAAATGTTTATACAAGATGCAGGGCACCATCAAATACAGAGTAAACATGGGTCATACCATGGGGGAAGAACATACGAGAGAAACAAAAAAATCACATAGTATATTTTAGGTACGTTCAAAATAATAGCAAGCAAGAAAAAACAAGTTGTGTCTCTATCTTGGGGTTCATTTCACTTAACATTTCTTTTCTTTTTTTGGGGGAGGGTCCGGTCGTGGGGCCTGAACTCTGGGCCTGGGCACTGTCCCTCAGTTCTTCAGCTCAAGGCTAGCGCTCTACCACTCGAACCACAGTGCCACTTCTGGCTTTTTTCTTTTTTCTTATATGGTGCTGAGAAATCGAACCCAAGGCCTCAAGCATGCAAGGTTCTACCACAGAGCCACCTTCCCAGCCCGCACTTAATATTTCTTTACAACAAAGTTTTGGCCTAACATTTCTGCTTATCATAACAACTTTCTCTGGGTTTCTATTGGATAGGGTTTGGCGATTAGAGATATTTAAAGGAGCACAGACCTCCCTTCTTTCTTCTTGCTTCTCTCTCCTTTCTGCCATAGGATACTGAGTTCTTTACAGTGGAGAATTTGTTTCTTTTTACTTTACGGAGAGTCAGTAGTGAGCTTGAATTCTAGGCCTCACATTCTTACTCTGATTATTTTTTTCATGGCTGGTGCGGTACCACTTAAATCATACTTCTACTTCCAGTGTTCTGATGTTTAACTGAAATTGAGTCATGCAAATTTGTGTAGGTAGATTCTCATATCTCAGCTGCCTGAGAAGTTAAAAATATAAACAGGAGCCACTAGTGCCTGGTGACAGTCCAGTATCCTCATTTTCCCTAGCTTTGTTCACCAACGTCTTTTTCCCACAGCAATTACTTGTCATTAGAACTAGAAACAATAAATGAAAACTAAACTTAGAACTATATCTTTGGATGTTGCCATCCTTAGATAACGCCCATTTAAAAGAATCTTGCAGTTTTCAGAGGTCCTATCTTCTCCTAAACCCACTTGTCTTCCTTTTTTTTTTCAGTTTTTTTAAAATTTAATTTTATTTTATTTGTGAACATACTGTACAGAGGAGTTAAAATTACATGGGCAGGATAATGCATACATTTCTTACCAAGCATTGCAGCCTCCTCCTTTGTTTACCCTTCACATCCCTTCCCAGACTCCCCCCTCCCCCCCAATCCCAATCCTTCTCCTTCCCCTCCTTCCCCCCCCCCCCCCGCACCGACGTTGTAAAGCTCATTTTGGACATGACAACTTGTACTTCTCATTGTTGCAACAGGTCCACCTGTATCCTTAAACAACTGGTTTTTCCCCATCTCCTCCACAAGTTATACTGACATCAAATATAGTGAAAGCAGGGGTTATACTGTGGGGGAGGGACATACAAAGCAACAAAGAGATAATCTTATAAATTCGTTAGAAACACATGCATGAAAGAAAAAAACATTAAAATACATATCTAACGGTTCATTTTCCTGACTTCTCTGAAGAAGAAAGAAGGATGGCCAATAAGCACATGAAGAAATGTTCAACATCCCTAGCCATAAAAGAAATGCAAATCAAAACAACATTGAGATATCACCTCACTCCAGTTAGAACGGCAAAAATCAAGAACTCTAACAACAACAGATGCTGGAGGGGATGTGGACAGAAAGGAACTTTACTTCATTGTTGGTGGGAATGTAAACTTGTTCAACCACTTTGGAAAGCAGTATGGAGGTTCCTCAAAAGACTTGTCTTCCTTTTTGAGGCCCAAGTGATTCTGAAGGTAGGGCACAAAATTGTGTTATTTAGCGAACAATTACAACACATGCATAGAGAGGAAAGTGTTGGAGAAAATACTGGGAAAGGTGAAAAAAAAATCAAAGGATTCAGCTAGAGAGGAGAGAGGTAGAGGAAGTGTGAGTCTTCTTGTGGAAAATGTATGCCAGTTAGTTAACCAATCACATCTCTTGTCAGAGATAGCATACTTTCTTTTATCTTCTGATGTTTGTGCTTAGGCAATTTTTGCCTAACACTGATTTTTTGGTGGCATGGGAGCACTTAGGAGCAGCATCTAATCCTTTGGGAAGTTGAGGACTATTTTTCCCTCCTTTAAGGCTTTTCTTTCTTTGCCAAGGTAGATCCTGTCCCCTGGAGCCCTTGTTCTTCCTGCTTCTCTCCTGTGTTGATCATTGCTTTGCCACTGTTTGTCAAGTGTGAGGCAGACAGCAACACAAGGTCACCAGTTCTATACTCAGATCAACAGAAGTAATTACACTGATGACAGTGAAAAACATTCTGTCATCATTAGATCCCCCTCCCTCTCTTCTCCAAATTGCTGTTAGTTTTTATTGTTAAAGAAAGCCCTAAGGGAAACTCTCTGCAATCTCTCCCAAGAAATTGGTCAGACGTGTTCTCCATGGGGACTGTCTCCTGTTCTTCCTGTGATTTTAAGGAAAGATGAGGTAGTAAGATACCTTGTTAGAGAGACCTGTGGACAGCCTCCCCACCATTCACATTGAGAGGAGAAATCATTCTCAGTTTGTGCTGAAGCCAGATAGTTGTCTGGAAACAAACACAACAGGACTAGGACAATTTAGTGTGGTTGATGACAAGCATTGGGGAGATGGCAGGCAGGGAAGGTGTATGTCCCTCAGGCCCCTGACGCCAGCTTTTGTCTGCACAGAGAAGCTTACTCAGCACATGACTGCACTGTGCTGACTCAACTCTGGTGATTAGTTTCTTCCTTTGCAGAGCAATAAAAAAGGTATGACAGTAGCAGAGAGCTTAGGGTGCTGATGTGGAGAGAAAAGACTCTATAGGCTGTGGTCAGCTTCTCTAGCTCTATGTTTGCCTTTATTCCTTGTTACTCACCCTTTAACATGTAGCTGCTGTCTACTCAATTTTTGTCAAATAAATGAATAGTTTTGGATAAAATGGTTGAATTGACTTCAGTTACTTTAATAATGAAGTTTGGTCTATTTTGCTTCATCTTCTGCAGACTGAATGCTTTCATGACCACATTTGACTAATAATTTTACCAATAACTCATGTGTGGTTGTTAGACAAAAACCTTTTCCATAAAAATATCTAAAGGCCAATTAGTTCTGTGGCTGTTTTCTAGTTGCCAAGAATATATTTGGTCTCAGAAAAGGGTAGTCTAAAATGAATCTCTGTACCTGGCAAGATTAGCTAATGCTCCCTCCCTACCTTTAGGGAAATAATCCCGGGTCAGAGAGAATATATTGGTTATTGACTGGTCAGATGGCTTGGGAAGAGCTGGTATGAATGTGACAGTCCTTCAGCACAGTGATGGGAAAGTCTTGCTTAGGAAGTAGAAGAAAGAACTTGAGAGGGAGAAAACAACTTCTCTCTGAGATGATACTTTTTTCTTAGATGATCCTGGAAGAACATGGTGGCAGCCATTACTTTTAAAGAGCTTCTACTGGCTGCTTCTCTTCATGACTGCAGCACTAATAGTTTCTTCTTGGATTAAGCAAAAGTCTAGACAAAGAAAACCTTACATTAATAATTTGCTAGAGTCTGAAGTGACAGGTCTTGCATATACAATTAGAAATGAAGACATCAACAGACTTCTTTCTTATAGGAGAGAGGTATGATTTTGTTGTAGAAAGCTAGAGAGTATGAAGAAAATGAGCTGTCCAAGGGAAGATAGGATTAGTGACACTGCAAAAATCTGGATGTACAGGTCAGTAGTAGAGTATATGCTCAGCATGTATGAGGCACTGAATTCAAACTCCAGCACTAAGAAAATATGTCACTATAGGAAGGAAATGAGCTTGGTTGGGTTAGGAAACAAGAAAATTCACATATGAAATGTCTTCCAATAATCTAGGGAAACTATTTTATCTGATGCCTTTGTGTGTTTCAAGAGAACAAGTTAAATATAAAGTTATAACTCCCAGTTCTATTTTGTACTCTTTTTGGATGCTTACTGTGCATTTCTGTCAAGGATTATTTAAATGTCTATTTGAGCTCAAAGTGTGGCTGAGTGTGAAAGAGAAGCATAGTATGACTGGAAGAGGACATCCAAAGTCCCTGTCAAGAGCCTTTCTATTATCTGTCTCATACCTTGTGGGTAACTAGGAAGAGGGAACAACCCCAGGGAGATGAATAAATCCCTTCTACAGCCTTCATGTCCTAAGAGCCAGGGGAGAAGGCTATGGATGTGCATTGATTCAGGATAAAAACATACATAGAAGCTCATCCTCCATCCTCATCTCATGATATTCTTTTTTTAAAAATTTTATTTTATTTAATTTGTGAACATACTGTACAGAGGGGTTACAATTACATGGGCAAGATAATGCATACATTTCTTACCAAGCATTGCAGCCTCCTCCTTTGTTTACCCTTCACCTCCCCCCTCCCCTCCCACCCAATCCTCCCCCCCCCACTGACATTGTAAAGCTCGTTTTTGACACGACATTTTGTACTTCTCATTGTTGCAACAGGTCCACCCAAGAGGAAAAGGTCAGATAATGTGATGTTAGGAAAATGAACCCTTAGATATGTATTTTAATGTTTTTTTCTTTCATACATGTGTTTCTAACGCATTTATAAGATTATCTCTTTGTTGCTTTGTATGTCCCTCCCCCACAGTATAACCCCGCTTTCACTATATTTGATGTCAGTATAACTTGTGGAGGAGATGGGGAAAAACAAGTCATTTAAGGACTCATCTCATGATATTCTTTGTCAAAAATTAAAAGTGTTCTCTGAACTAGAAGAACCCTACAAGTCAGAATTCTTAAAATAATAATAATATAGGGCTAGGAGGTTGGCTCAGTGGTAGAGTGCTTGCCTCACATGCATGAGGCCCTGGGTTTGATTCCTCTGTAATACATAAGCAGAAGAAAGCCAGAAGTGGTGCTGTGGCTCAAGTCGTAGGGTGCTAGACTTGAGCTGAAGAGCTGAGGGACAGCGTCCAAGCCCAGAGTTCAGCCCCCACGACCAACAAAAAATAAAATAAAATAAAATAAAATAACAATAATATAAATATATGTATATTTGATGATATATGGTATATTATACATGTATCTACAATATATAATGTATTATATATGTATGTGTGTGTGTGTGTGTGTGTGTGTGTATGTGCTAGTCCTGAAACTTGAAACCAGGGCCTAGGCTCTGTCCTTAAGTTTCTTTTGCTCGAAGCTATTACTCTACCACTTGAAACACCCCACCACTTTTGCCTTTTTCTGAGTAGTTTATTGGAGATAAGAATCTCATGGACAGGGCTGGGAAGGTGGCTCAGTGGTAGAGCACTTGCCTTGCATGCATGAGGCCCTGGGTTCGATTCCTCAGCACCACATAAGCAGAAAAAAAGTGGAAGTGGTGCTGTGGCTCAAGTGGTAGAGCACTAGCCTTGAGCTGAAGAGCTGAGGGACAGCACCTAGGCCCAGAGTTCAGACCCATGACTGGACCCCCCCCCCCAAAAAAAAAGAATCTCATGGACTTTTCTGCCTGGTCTGGCTACAAACTGTGATGCTCAGAACTCAGCTTTCTGATTAGCCACTAGTATGAGCCACTAGTGCCCAGCATAATTTATGTATTTTTTTATTATTAAGAAGTATTCCAAGGTAGGCACTGGTGGCTCATGCCTATAATCCTAGCTTCTCAGGAGGCTGAGATCTGAGGATTATGGTTCAAAACTACCCTGGACAGGAAAGTCTGTGAGACTTTGATCTCCAATTAACCACAAGAAAATCAGAGGTAGTGCTGTGGCTTAACTGGTAGAGCACTAGCCTTGAGCTGAAGAACTGAGAGACAGTTGCCCAGGCCTAGAGTTCATGTCCGAAGATGACAAAAAAAATAAAGAAGTATCCCATTGAAAAAGTATTACACATTTCATTCATCTATTTAATTTTTGATAGACATTCAAGTTGATTTCAGTTTTTGACTGCTGTGAATTTTGCTTCCATGAATATTCATATATATATGTCACAATGTGAATATGTGTTTTCATTTGCTCTGGATAAATACCTAGAAGTGTAATGTTATGTCATATGGTAAAAATGTTTTACTTATTTTAAAAAGTGTTGAAACATTTAACAAAGTTATCTTATACATTGTATCCTTGGAAATGTACAAAGCATATTAGTTACTCTATAGCATCACTAGATATTGGGTTAGTCTCAAACATATCTAGTAGGATTTCAGTTGGGTTCAATTTGCATGATCCTTATTTTATTTAGTAATAATTTCTGTCATTTTCTTCTTTGTAATGTTTGAATATTTCCTAATCCTCAATTGCTTATACAGCTTTTTAGTGAAATTTACTCTGTCCCATGTTCTTGTGATTGTTTTTATCTTCCTATTTTGTGTTTTTTATTTAAAGCATCTTCTGTATATTGGCTTAGTGGTCATGGTTCTGTTAGTTTTGGTTTGTCATGGAGGTTTTTCGTTTTCCTTCAATTATGAAGAACAGCTTTGATGGATACAATAATCTAGGTTGGGAATTATTTTCTTTCAGGGCTTGAAATACTTTGTTTTATACCCTCCTGGCTTTTGGTGTTTCTGTTGAGAAATATGTTTTTATTCTTATGGTTTTGCCTTTATATGAGACTTAACCCCCCTGCTGCTTTTAATGTATTTTTTGTTCTGTGCATATTTAATGTTTTAACTGTAATATGACATGGAGGGGTTCTTTCTAGTCCTGTCTGTTTGGTGTTCTAAAAGCTTGATGTACTTAGATGATCATGTCTTTTCCTAGATTAGGGACCTTTCCTGCTATATTTAATTATTAAGTGCTTTTGTTCCATTAGTTTGAACATCGTCTATATCCATGATTCATAGATTTGGATTTATAGTAGCATCACAGAATCATTTTATATTTTGTTTATATTCTCTTATTTTTGAAAATTATTATCTAAAGGTTCTAATTTGTCTACCTTGTCATCAAGCCCTGATATTCTCTTATTTGATCCAGTCTGTTAATGATGATCTCAGCCAGGTTTTAAATTTTGACTTCTTACTTCCAGAATTTTAAAGTATTTTTGTCCCAAAATTTCTACCTTTTTATTGTATTCATCTTTTATGTTCTGCCTTGTAATTCTTATTTCATTCAGCTGGTTCCTGTAGGTTTTTATTTATTCTCTTTAATTTTTAGTAATTATTCTTTTAAATTGTTTGTCTTGGATTTTTATCAACTTTTTCATTCTTAGAATTCACTAGTGTGGACTTGTTGACTTCTGGAGGACTCATATTGCCTTATTTCTTCATGTTTCTTGTGTTTCTCTTTTAGGATTTTGCAGCTGCAGTCAAGTCTTTGGTTGGAGTTTGTAATTCACTGTAATATTTTAGTGAAAGTATTCTTTGTGCTGGGAATTGAATGTAGGGCTTCACCTAAGCCAGACAAATGCTCTACCATTAAGCTATACTCCTTCCCCTCCTTCAGTTAAAGTATTCTTAACATAGTGGCAGGGTTTTCGTGCATTTTTTTTTCAGCATTTGAGTGGATTTGTGTATCAGTCAAACACTCACTCGGTCTGACCACTTGCAGCACTCAGAAGGAAATGTGACTTACAGAAATACTCATTATGAAAATACAGTAATAACTGAGTTCTCAATTTTTGTTAACAGAACAAATGAGCACAGATTATACTATATGACTAAGAAGATACTAGTTGATAAAAGTAGGGATGGAACAAAAATAGGTATGCTAATACTAGTGAAAAGTACAAGTAAGATAAAAAGTAAAGTAAAATAAAAGCGAAAGGAGTAGAGACTACAAGTAAATAGAAGTGGGGAGTGAGATAGAAATAGAAAAGATGTAGCTAAATGAAGAGTGAGAAATATAGTAACAAAAATAGTAATAGTAGGAAGCAACCAACCTAAAACAATGACAATAATGAGGAAATGTAGGAGGCAAAGGAGGAAAATAAAAGGATACTGGAGAGAACCAACTTAATTGAAGACAGGAAAAAAATACAAATGTGAGAAGAAGACAAGACAGAGAAGAAGGAGATTAGATTAGAACTTGATTGTAAAAGCTAGGTACTCTGTATTATATCTATATTTCCTGCATTTAATAGGTTGAGATGAATAGACTTAAAGTTCCATACCCTTATGGGATTATAGGTAGAGCCCATGATATGGATTAAACTTCAATAACTAGGGTTTGAAGAGATGTGGAAGAATGTTGGAAGAATAACATTGATCAGGATGCAGTGTACTCATAAATTAACATGTTGAACAGAACCCCCTTTGTACAACTACTTAAAGATAATAAAATACAGAATAGTAGAAACACCAATGACAAGAATAACACCTTGAATTAAGCAAAAAAGATAAAAGAATTTGGATATTGAATGGAGAAGTAATATATGGTAAATAAAAATGCAAAGAAAAGAGAGAAGGAAATTGTATAAAAGTACAATAACCATTTATATGTGAATATTTAAATTAATCATTATGGTATAAAAAGTAGAAAATGAACAGTCAAAAGGGCAAAAGGAAAAAAAATAGGGACAAGACAAAATGAAATAAGACCAAATGCAAAAATTTTAAAATAACAATAAGTTTCCAGTCTTTTACAGACACTATGCATATATACTCTTCAGCTCAAATTCTTGATAATGCTGTTTGCCTATTTTTATCCTCAGGCCGAATGGACACTGAGCTACCAAATATATTCAGTTTTGGCTTCTTGTTTTCCTTTGTGTTGTTCCATATCAACCTGAGGGGTGGATCATGAGAGAATAGCCTGGTAATTTCTTCTCAAGATTTGTTGGAGACCCTTATCAGCTTTCCTTTCCACAAAAAGTCCTTCAACTATTTGTTCCTGGGGTAGCAGATGCTCTGCTATGACACGACTCGCCATGACCTCTGTTCTGCAGTTCTTCCTCTCCCAGTGCTCTGACTAGAGGACAGTAACTCCTCCTCCATGACTTAAGCTGGTTTTCAAGTATAATTCTCCATTCTCGCTGACTCAGACTTTCCACACTCTGTCTTGCCTGGCTAACACTCAAGTCTAAATGTCCCATCCTTGCATTTTTCTACAGCCTAGATGACTCAGGAACACCTGGCTTAGGGTCTTTACACAATAACTTCTTGCCTGAGCACATGACCCAGATGCTTTGAGCAAGAGAAATTTTCCTATATATTTATATTCTATAAATTATAAGGTCTGGGTTGTCTCTTTCATTCATGTGTGCCCATGTGTGAGAGAAGATTCTGTCTGTTCATTACTAAAAATGATTCATCTTTGTTTGAAGTTTTTGTTCTTTCCTTCTTCACTTCCATCCCTGACCTTTGCCAGCTGCCTGCACTCTGTTCCACACTAGTCATTTTGCCTGTGAAGTAGCTGTCCCTCACAGGATGTAGGTATTCTACCTACCAAAGCAGTCTATCCCTGCCCTTACCTACGAGAGTGGCTGGACTACAGCAGCTCCAGTCAGTTTGGTGGAGAAGCTAGTCTGCTTTTTTTCACTGTATTTACAAGTCAGAATTTTATTGATCATTATTTTAAAGAGGCTGAAACTTGAAGAAGACATTATTAAGACTATCCTAACTCATTTTTCTCCAATGGGATACTGCTAAACAAGAACGCCAAATATTCCAAAATAAAATATGAAATGATAAGGTTTGAAAAGCAAGGCTATTTCTGTAAGCTGCTAGGAATTTCATTAAGCAGACTTTGTTTCCATTATACTTGCCTTCATTATAGATTGGATATGTGGCCTTATTTCTAAGACTATTTTATCACATCATTGGTGTATACTTAAGGCAGTACATTTCTTTTAATTTATTGTTAATTATTTTTTCCTCATAGTAAACCACATCTGTTATATGTATCATATAATTATGTGTGGCACTGCTTGGATATTGTAAATCCAATTGACAAACCCTCATCGATTTGTTATCCTGCATGTACAATTAATGAGATGAGATCAGTGTGCTATTTGAGTCTATTTCTTCCTTGCAACTGATCCTCCTTCTTAAATAATTGATGTTTTCTTACTACCTATATGAGTTAATTTGTTCATCATGGTGAAGTAGATTAATATTTGCTTTTTAATATTTTTCATATGGTGGCTTGTCACCTAAAATAGTAATTGCTTTTGGAGTTGTGACTCAAATCTCCATTTGTAGGGAAAATAAATTGTTAAGCTGGAATTTCAACTAACAGAGGTGGATAGGTGGCTTATGCAGAGAACACTTTTCCTTTTGTGATATCATTAAGTATGCTTTCAATTGCATAGAAAAAGCTCTAATGTTGTGAATCTTTTACTCATTCTCAAGTATATTGAATTTAATTAAATAATTATGTAGAACAGTGGAGACAAATTTTTTTGTATATTGATAAACTGGGTTTTCTCTCAAAGTTAGTTCAACAAAGCATCATTTACAGAGTCAGTCAATCAATGAAATACATGAGTGCGTCCATGTAAAATCCTCAGGAGTTTATCCCAACTTTTAGGCCACAAAAGAGTATTAGGGAACTTGAAGAGTTCCAGGAGTAGGCCTTTTGAATATGAAGAGAATGTGATGTATAGAATTTCCAACTGGTTGACCCTTGTCCATATACTATATTTTAACTATTTAGTTCTTCAATGTCTTTCAAGGAGTAAAAACAGACAGAAAGCTAAAAATATGTAGAATATCATTGGCTGGCTAGAGTCTAATGTCATCTTACAGCTAAGTAACTTGAGAAATTTCATGTAGGAGAGATTAATATTCAACTGCCATTCTTTTACATGGAACCTAAAACTAGTCTTCTTAGTTCTGAACTGGTCCTGACTGATTGACTTGTGGGATAGGAGTGTTTGAAGGACAGGAAATGTATCTTATACATTACATTCTTCACATAAATTATGTAGTCAGAGTGAATAAAAATATATAGCATGGTAAAGGTATTTTACCATCAATATTTAAATAATTCCTCCTATTCATTCACAGACAGGTGAAAATCTTTTTTGGGGGAGATTGGGAGCTCAAGGACTAGGCAAACAGAACATTGAAAGGTAGAAAAAAGTAAGATTTTGTACATGAAAGTGATTTGTAAATCTTGACGTGAAGACCAAACCGTAGCTGCCATTATTATTTGATCTATTTTTTTCTGTGATAAGCTTCATACATTTGTGGATTGCTGAATCACCTTATACTCAGAAGCAATATTCTCTAGTTGACTTTCAATGTAATTGAATTTTCATAAGGAGCAAGATGCCATAGTTACTTTGCATTTTAATAAAATGAAAGAGCTCAATTCCCAAATGCATTGCATGCAAGAACAGTATGATTTCTTTTGGAATTTATAACTGTGATCTGAAATACAGGCTGAATAATTATGTGTTTATTATTGTCACAAAATTACATTATTTCTCCAATAAAGAGGGAAAAAACAGGAATTACTAATATAAAGTATTTTTTGAAAATACTTTTCATTTATTAAAAATATTTGAAACATGGAAAATTCAGGCTAATAAAAATTGATATAAGAATATGAGGGCTGGTGTATGGCTCAAGTAGTATAGGACCTGCTAGCAAGAATGAGGCTTTGAGTTCAATGCCAATACCCTCTTAACAAAAATCAGAGTTCATTGAACCCACAAATTGTCTTCACATAGCTGTAGTGATCTTCAACATTCATGATGTCAGAATTTTCAGAGTAAAACTTGATAAAGAGAAACATACAGTAAATAACAGCAAAGATAATGAGCTCCCAAGTAAAACCAATTTTTGGGATATAGCTGGTGAATATGAAAGAATCATTCAAAATACTATCACCAGTCCACCAACCACTATCTTAAGTCTCCTCCTAATGTTTACTTATAAAAATAAATCTGGTTTTAATTTTTATGTAAGCTATTCAGAGTTTTGTTTACAGTGTTGTGCTATTCTCAATGTGAATTTTCCTCCAAGGTAACATTTTCAATGTGCACAAATATTTCTTGTTTTCACAGTTGAATGAATATTACTGACATCTAACAAGTAGAGAGCAGGCACATTGCTGAACATTCTACAACTTACATATTAGCTATCTAAAGGAAAGAACTATCTCACTGAAAAGTTCCATGATGCTAAGATTGAGAAATTCCATTATACTTTTTTGCCTGTTAAAAATGGGGCCATTGGATGAAATCATTCAAAATCTATGAAAGGGGTCATAAATTCTAATATGGAATTGCTTGAAAAATCCTTCTAGGAGGACTCTGAAAAATGGAAAAAGAAAAAAACAAGAATGTTTATTTCCTTGCATGACAAATGAGTTTGTTTCAATGTTTAGTTTTTCCTTAAGACAAAATTTAAGATTTTTCCCAAATGAAAAATATAGCTAATCCTACAAGTTTCTAATCTGTTTTCCTGATTTCTCAGTCCTATTCTGCCTCTCTGCTGCTAGGTTTGCTGGTCAAAGCTTCTCTTGGGTTGCTGAAAGTGCATGATATGAACATACAAAGGTTCTGGTGTGGTCAATTTGTCCTACAGATGTCCTTATGCACCGTGCTCAGTGTAATGGACACACAATTTGTCCTGTTGCCTTCTAGTGGGAAAAAACCCCACAAACTCAGATTTCTTTATCTGCCCTTGCTCTGATTTTTCCCCTGCTCGACTGCTGACCATCAAGCTTCCCAGGGCAACATTACTGGGTTGTTCCTGCCATGCTTCTAAGGAATTAGGAAAGTCTATGTATGGCTGTCTCTTCTTCCCCAGAGTTGGGGATTGAAATTATGAATAGTCTTCATAGGAACTTAGATAGGCTTCTAGTTTATAGAATGATATGCTCTTACCATAAGGGAGAAGGTTTCCTCCTCTTAGGAGGAGAAGCTCTTTCAGTTTTAAGAATGTGTTTACAGGAGGGGACATGGACATATACCACATCCTGTTCCAAGGTGTTCTTGTCATGTGTGAGGCATTTCCGAAAGTGTATCCCATATAATTGAGGGAAGACAATTTAGGGACATTTCTTTGAGTTCTTTCTTGCCAACTCTAACGAGTCCTGAGAGAAGAAATGGAAAGTACAGTGTCTCCTCAACCTATTTGAATATAATTGTTTCCCATGGAGAATTTTAGCCACTACATAAACATAATAACAATGAAATAGAAAATTGTAGGAAAGATTTATATTTTTATGATAGGGTTTGTAAAGATAATTCAACCACCTTGTCTTTGCCTCTATGGAATCCAAGGGTAGATACATAAAAAATATCCAAGAGCCATGAACTTGAAAAGTGTGAAAGGTCGAGAGTCCCTGTGGAAACAAGATCTCTTAGAAATGTAAAATTGAGTATTTTTAGAAAACCCAAATAAAGGGTCATCACCAAAAATAGTGTTCTGTAGTTTAAAAATTTACATATTTCTAGAAGCAAGTCTCAAAGGATTAGGGAATCCACAGCATTCCTCTGAAAAATGAGAATGAAAAAAGAGGCTGAATTTCATCGTGGATGCCATTATGTGATTGCAAAAAACTGGAATTAAGAATGCATGTTAGCCAAATTTAGTTTCTTGATTGTGTTGGTACTGCATATTAAGCCTTGGAGTATGCTGAACTTACACCACAGACTCAATTCATTCAGTTTTTGGAGAACTCAAGATTAAATGTAGAAAGATGTATGCTATCTATAGACCTAGATATGAGAGACCCTGCATGTATATGGCTCTGTGAATATTCAAAGATATAATAATTATATGCATGTCTATGTTTGTCATAATCAACAAACATTTTGAAATATTTATTTTGTGATTATCCTTGTCTTGGAATGGTGATATTTATTTGTGGAAATCTTAGTCCAAAAGTTCTTTGTTCTGTATAATAAAAATGAGAAATCTTGCTGATTTTTTTTTACTTTCCCCCATGAATTTCTTAAATTTTTTTAAAAAAATTTATTATTATTACAAAGGTGATGTACTGGGGGTATAGTTACATAAGTCAGGTAATGAGTACATTTCTTTTTGGACAATGTCAGCCCTTCCCCCCTTCAATTTTGTGCTAATTTTTGAGGAAGAAAAGCAATACGTAAATATATGTGTAGCTATCTTGGTAGCTTTTACAATCATAAAGTGCAACTTCATTTTTTGTGTCAGACTAGTAGGAACTAGGAAGTAAGTAAGCACACTATTGAGGCAGGGTGTGGCTTGTGCATCATTGATCAATATGAGAAGAGAAATCTCAGACCTCCTTGGAGAGGACTGACTCTTCTTGTTGAATCAGGGCCTAGAATACACAAGATATTAGAACTAGGGATAAAGCCACTCCATGTTTTCATATGCATGGTACAAGCCTGGCTTATGCTTATTGTTATTACTTCAGTAATTCATTTTTATTATTCACAAGACCCCTTTTTATTCTTAAAATTGATCTAATTTGCTAACAAATAATCTGTCTTAGTTAAAGGGGAAAGAATAAGAGACTTTCCCAGAAGCTGTATTTATGACTTACTCCTGGGGTTTGAACTCAAGGCCTTTCTTGTTGAGCTTGGTTGTTTTTCTGGCACTCTAATATGAGAACCACTTTTCTGGCCCTACTTTTTGCTGCATATTTTGGAGATGGAATTTTATGAACTTTTTGGTCTGTTTTGCTCAGAACTGTGATCTTCTAAATTTTAGCCTATAGCATAGCTAGCATTATAGGTATGGGACACTGGTACCCAGCTTTCTCTCTCTCGCCTTCTCTCTCTCTCTCTCTTTGTTAAAATATTGTTTAGGCTGGGTGCCAGTGGCTCACATCTGTAATCCTTGCTACTCAAAGCCAGCCCAGGCAGGAAAATCTGGGAGACTCTTATCTCCAATTAACCACCAGAAAATCAGAAGTGGCATTGTGGCTCAAGTAGTAGAGTGCCAACCTTGAGCTGAAGAGCTAAGGGACAGCACCCAGGCCCAGAGTTCAAGCCCCATGACTGACAAAAGTATTGTTTAGTATCACTAAGAGGTTATAATTGCATAGATCAAGTTATGAGTACAGTGCATCTTGATCAATGTGACTCCTTCCATTGTTTTATTCTATCGTTAAAAATAGCTTTTGTGTTAAGATTTATAAAAGAAACTTCACAGGTCATGTTTTATGTTTGTTATGTACCATAGAACATTTCTGAGAAATCTAGCTTTGTTAGGTACTGCACATTTAAGAACATTTTATATATTTTTATATATTAGCAAAAGTTCTTTTATAATGTCTTTTATTCATGAAACTTGTACAAATCAGAACCATTGGAAGGGCTGAAAGCATAAAATGTATACTTCTATTGATGGTTGGATAGAAAAGACCTATTTCAAATTAGTGCACAGATGTTTTCAAAGGCATTTCAAGGCATTAAAGTGAGTCAAACTAATTAATATCTGACCATGTAAGAAGATGAATTCCTGCACTGTCAGTGGCTTTTTGTATTTGATACCTTTTGTTTTGCCATACACTGTCTATTATTAGTGTTTATATTTCATGAAACATCAAAATTGCTATTTTTTTCAATCTAAATACTGGGCTTTGTTTTGTATGTCCTTTCCAGAAAAAGATCATAAAATAGAATAACATTATGCTAGGTTTAAGTGTGTGTGTGTGCGTGCCTGTGTGTGTGTGTGTGTGTGTGTGTGTGTGTTGTTGATTCACAAGGAAAGTGTCTTGGGGATTTATATACTAAAAACTCTTCTGGCTTAAACTAGGTTACTTCAATGTTAATTTAAAACTTGTATTGTTATGATGTGTTCAGGAGTAAACCCAGATTTGGGGTCACCAGGGTAAGGTACTCTCTCTGGTACTACTCACTGCTGTATAGGTTGGGGATTGTGAGGAGGTCACTTCATCTCCTTTGTGCATCATATTGCTCCTCTTTTCAAAAATGTCCTGTCAAATGACAGATACCCCAACACCCTTCAAAATAACTTTATATTTCTTTTAACTTCTAAATAGGTGTTTGAAATAAGAAAAGGAGAGAAGAAAACTTGTTTAAGCAAAGAGGACTGAATTGTGGATGCTTGAGCTCAACAATAGGGCAGTTGATTAAGTCTGATGTGTTTTTCGGAAAAATAGCAGTGGCAGTGGGTCCCATTGCTTTGATGATTCATTGTTTTAAGTCAACAACAGTAGTATGCCTTTGAGAAAAAAATATTTTCTCTCTTTTGCTTCTATTGTCTTAGACTCTTAGGCAACACATGAAAAGGTCTTTAAATGAAATTTATTAAACATTTCTTTTCCATTCTCTTCCCTAAAGCTCCTTTCTTCATGAAAGCTTGCAAAAATATAGAATATTACTGAGGGTTTCCAGTGGGTTCCATTAGCTGTATTGTATATCAGGTTCACTAGTGAGGCTAGACAGTATTAGCTACCATTAATACAGATTTGAAGGAATGCATTGATTATCTCTTTGCATTGACTCTTGTTGCTCTCCTTGTGACTTCTCCAGAAACTGTATGTGCCACATTTTTCCTTTTTATGTGTAAACACATTTTATTTTTTATTTGATATATATTATTGTAATTATAAGGATGATATACAGAGGAGTCATGGTTACATTACAGGTAATAAGTACAGTTCTTGTTGAACCATGTCTCCCTGTCCCTTGCTCTCTCCCAGTTTTTCCCTCTAATCTTCACCCACAAGATGAATAGTTCATTTTCCGCATAGTGAGTTTCTAGTGAGTTCCTGTGTTGTATTTGCTCACTCTTTGTTACACCTTTTCTGTGCCGCACCTTACCCTCCCAAGGACAAATAAACCAACAAACAAGACAAAAGGAACAGACAAAAATAGTAACAATAGCAACAAAATCCCTTGTTTTCTTTTATTGGAGTTCATTTTGTAAAACATTATTTTATTTGATCATATGCACATGGCTATCGAGCCTTTGTGATCTGCTTCTATACATATGCTCCTTTGGCTTCACTGTCTGACTAAGAGACCTGTATACTTTATGATGTCCCAGTGTACTTTAAATAAATCATTCAGTGTGTACTTGTTGATTTACAGGTATATCCTAGTTACCACAAATGAGGGAAAGCATGCAACCTATGTTTCTTTGGTTCTGAATTACTCCTATTGATGTGCCAGATTACATTAACTGACTTGCATATATTGACCAGGTTTGCATCCTGGAATGAATCCCATTTGATCATAATATATAATTTTCTTGATTGTTAAAGTAAGTGGTACACAACTTTATTGAGAAGTTTTGTATAGATGTTCATCAAAGAATGGGTAGATCATTCTCTTTCTTTGATGAGTCCTTGTCTGGTTTCGGGAAAAGGGTTATGCTGGCTTCATAGAATGAGTTTGGTAGTGATCTTTTGCTTTTCATTGAAGAGTTTGAGAAGTATTGGAGTTTGTTCTTCTTTGAAGGTCTTAAAGAATTCAGCTGTGATTCCATCTAGTTATGGGCTCTTCTTGGATAGGAGGTCTTTTATTGCTATTTCAATTCATTACTTGTTATGGGTCTATTTATTTGAGTTAAATCTTCTAGCTTTAGTTTGGGTGTATCAGTGTTTTCTAGAAAAGCTTCTATTTCTCTCAGATTCTCCAATTTCTTGGCATAAAGATTTGCAAAGTATTCCCTAATAATATTCTGAATCTGATATACTTCTGTTATGATGTTCCTATTTTCCTCTCTATTAATTTGAGAGTGGTCCTCTATTTTTTAGTCAAATTTGCTAAGGACCTGTCAATATTGTTAGGTTTTTCAAAGAACCATCTTTGTTTTGTTAATCCTTTCTGTGACTTTTTTTACTCTCTAATTCATTTATTTCTGATTTAATTTTGATTATTTTTTTCCACCTACTGGTTTTGGGCCTGGCTTGTTCCTGTTTTTCAAGGAGCTTGAAGTGCATCATTAAAGTGTTGATTTGAATTTTCTCCAATTTCTTCTTTTATTTTTTTTAATATTTTTATTGTAAAGATACTGTATAGAGGGGTTACAGTTACATGAATAAGGTAATGAGTTCATGTCCTATTGAGCATTGTTGCCCCCTCTTTTGATTTTCCCCTATCATCTCTTCCTTCTCCACCTCCCCAACTCTTCCCTCCCCTTCCCCTGAAGTTGTAAAGTTCGTTTTCAACAGAGTGTCTTGTTCATCCCATTGTTACAATGGGTCAACCTGTATCCTCATTTCAGCATTTTGTTATTTCCCTTCCCCTTCCCATATTAGAAAAATGTATATATAAGATGCAGGGCACCGGAATCAAATACAGTGAAAAAAGGGGCTATACCATGGGGGAAGTACATACAAAAGAAATGAAAAAAATCACATGGTACATTAAAAGTACATTAAAAACAACAGCAAGAAAGATAAAACCTCCTGTGTCGCTATCTTGGGATGTGTTTTGACCTTTTCTGCATGTCCTAGTCATATACTGGTTACCGCAAATAAGGGAACCCATGGGACATATGTTTCTTTGGGCCTGGCTTATTTTTTCCAAGTCTTTCCATTTTCTAACAAATGGGGCAGTGCCATTCTTTCTAAAGGCATAGAATTCACACACACACACACACACACACACACACATCACATTTTCTTGATCCCTTCATCTACTGAGGGGCATCTGGGTTGGTTCCATATCTTAGCTATGGTGAATAATGCTGCAGTAAACATAGTTGTGCTGGTAGCCTTAGTATGGCCTTGTTTGTGATCATTTGGATAAATGCCCAAAAGTGGGATTGCTGGGTCATAGGGGATCTCTATGTGGAGTCTTTTGAGGAGCCTCCACACTGCTTTCCAAAGTGGCTGAACAAGTTTACACTCTCACCAACAATGCAGGAGGGTTCCCTTTGGCCCTATCCCCTCCAGCACCTGTTGTTATTAGAGTTCTTGATTATAGCCATTGTAACTGGGTTGAGGTGAACTCTCAATGTTGGATTTTTTTGGGGGGGGTCCTGTCGTGGGGCTTGAACTCTGGGCCTGGTCGCTGTCCCTCAGCTCTTCAGCTCAAGGCTAGCACTCTACCACTTGAGCCACTACACCACTTCTGGCTTTTTTCCTTTTTTTTGCTTATGTGGTGCTGAGGAATCGAACCCATGGCCTCAGGCATGCAAGGCAAGTGCTCTACCACTGAGTCAGCTTCCCAGCCTTCAATGTTGGATTTTTTTTTTATGGCTAGAGAAGTTGAGCATTTCTTCATGTGTCTATTGGCCATTCTTATTTCCTCTTTAGAGAAGTTTCTCTTAAAGTCTTAAGCCCACTTATTAATCAGAAGATTGTTTCTTTGAGGATTTGTTGTTGGGGGATTTAATTATTTGAGTTCTAAGTATATTTTAGATATGAGACCCTTGTCCGTTGTATGGCTAGTGAAGATCTTCTCCTAATCCTTGGGCTTTCTATTGATCCTGCTAGCTATGTCCTTTGCCTTGCAGAAGCTCTGGAGTTTCATGCAATCCAATTTGTTCAACCTTTCTTTGTTTTGTTGTGTTTCTGGGTCTTTATTAAGAAAATTTTGGCCTGTGCTAAGGAGCCCTTGTGTTTCTCCTATTCCTTCCTGTAATGTTTTTAGGGTGTCTGCTTTTACTTCGAGGTCTTTGATCCATTTGGAGTTGATTCTGGTACAGGGTGATATATAAGTTCTAGCTTTAGTTTTCTTTTTTTCTGTTTATTTATTTCATTTTTTAATTGTGAAAATACCATACAGAGGGGTTACAATTACATGGGCAAGGTAATGAGTGCATTTCTTATCAAGCATTGTTGCCTCCTCCTTTGTTTCCCCTTCCCATCTCTTCCCATCTCTGGCCCCCTGCCCCTGTCCGCCGCCCCCCCTCCCCACGCCATGCGCCAAAGTCATTTTTCGACATAACGACTTGTACATC
The DNA here is from genome assembly GCF_000151885.1 of Dipodomys ordii. Classification (NCBI taxonomy): domain Eukaryota; kingdom Metazoa; phylum Chordata; class Mammalia; order Rodentia; family Heteromyidae; genus Dipodomys; species Dipodomys ordii. The sequence goes on from NW_012267233.1 coordinate 26,814,149, forward strand.
TCATTGTTGCAATGGGTCCACCTGTATCCCTATTTAAACAATTTGTTTTTTCCTTCCCCTACACAAATTATACCAACATCAAATGCAGTGAAAACAGAGGTTATACTGTAGGGGAGAGACATACAAAGCAACAAAGAAATCATCTTATAAATATGTTAGAAACAATAGCAAGAAAGAAAAAATATTTGAGTCCTTATCTTAGGGTTCATTTCTCCTAACATCAACTTATCTGCTTGTCTCAGACATATAATAGTGCAAATAAGGGAAACCATGGGATCTATGTTTCTTTGGGCCTGGCT
>NW_012267233.1:26815596-26862416 GCF_000151885.1 Dipodomys ordii
CATATCTAAAATATACCTGGAACTCAAAAAATTAATTCCCCCAACAACAAATCCTAGTTTTAGTTTTCTACAGGTGTTTAACCATTCTCCAATTTCTTGATGTAGGAACTCAGACCTATAAATTTCCTCCAAGTCCTGCTTTTGCTGGGTCTGAGAGGAGGTGGTATTTTGGTGTTCATTGTATTAAATTCCAGAAAAATTTGAATTTCCCTTCTAATCTCCTCAATGACCCACTGATAATTCAGCAATGTGTTGTTCCATCTCCAAGATTTAGAGAGTTTTCTGAGATGGCTTTTGCTTTTGAGCTTAAATTTTATTCTGTGTGGTCTGACAGGATGCAAATAATAAGTTCATTTTAAAAAACTTTTCTGATTTGCTTTGTGATCTAAAATATGACCTATTTTGGAGAATATGCTATGGGCTTCTGAGACAAATGTATATTCTGATACTTTTGGGTGCAATAGTCTATAGATATCTATTAAGTCTCTTGGTCAATATAATTATTTAGGTCCAAGTTTTGTTTGCTCAGTTTTTGCCTGGAAGATTTATCCAGAGGCGACAATGATGGTTGAAGTCACCAAAAATCAATGTGTTTTGATCTCTGTGTGCTTTTAAGTCAAGTATTATGTGTTTGATGAAGTTAGATGCTCCAGAATAGTGCATGGATATTTGGAATTGTCATATCCTCCTATAGTAGAGTTCTGTTTATTAGTATGGAATGACCTTCTTTGTTTCTCTTTGCTAATTTAATTTGAAGTCTATTTTATCTCATATTAGTTTTTCTTTGACCTGTTTATTCATGCATGTGCTTGAGAGATTTTGTTCCAACCTTTCACTTTGAGAATGTGTCTACTTTTGTTGGCAAGATGTGTCTTGTAAACAACAAATGTATGGGTCTTGCTTTTTGATCCAACTACTCATTCTATGTCTTTTTTTAATTGTGAAAATACTGTACAGAGGGGTTACAATTACATGGGCAAGATAATGAGTACAGTTCTTATCAAACATTGTAGCCTCCTCCTTTGTTTCCCCTTCCCATCCCATCCTCCCTCTGCCCTCCCCAATCCTTCCCCCCCCACAAAAGTATAACTCATTCTATGTCTTTTAATTAAAGACTTAAGATCATTGATGTTGAGAGTTCTGACTGAGAGGTCATATAACTCCCATCATGTTATTTACCTTCTTAGAGGCTGTGCTTTGTCCATTCTTATTATACTTATCTGGTTCTCTGACAAGGAACATTTTCTCTGCCAATATCATGTTCTTGTTGGTTTCTTTTTTTAAAAAATATCTTTATTTTAAAGGTGATGAATGGGGTGGTTACAGTTACATAAGTAATGTAATGAGTACATTTCTTTTTAAACACTGTTACCCTCTCCCTAATTTTCTCCTACTTACCCCTTCCTATTCCCTCCCTCCAAGTTGTATTATTCATTTCCAACATAGTGTCATGAGTATCATTATTGCATTCGTTCATCCATTGTCCTGCTGTTTCTGTGATTCTCTTTTGCTTCCATGGATGGAATAAACTTGTTAGTTTCGTTTGTGTAAGGCATCTTTAAGTATCTTGTGTAGTGCTGGTTTGGTAAGGATAAATTATTTTAATTTTTCTTTGTTATGGAATGTTTTAGTTTGTTCTTTGATTATTAAGGAGAACTTTGCTGGGTATAATATTCTGCATTGGTAATGGTTTGATGTTAGAATATGAATTACATCATAGCAGGATTTTCTTGCTTTCATGGTTTCAGCTAAGAAATCTGTAGTTATTCTTACTAGTTTTCCTTTATACATAATAATAGTTTCTCTCTGACAGCCTTAGGGATCCTTGCCTTGGTTTCTATTGATCCTGTGCAGATTATAGTGTGGCAGTAGGATTTTTTTTCTAATCTGGTTTATTAGGTGACCTAAAGGCTTCTTGTATCTGAATGGGCCTCTTTTTTTTTTTTAGGCTATTTTGGAAGCTCTCTGTGAGATACGCTTCCTCCCTTGCTCTTCTCCTTCCTCAATACTTATTAGTTCTTTGAATTGACTCCTGAAGTTCCTGTAAGAAATTTTTTTATTTCTTGGAGTTGTTCATTATAATTACTTTCTCTTGCTCAGTTATAGCTTCTCTGTCTTCTATCCCTGAGACCCTGTCTTCTATATAATTTATTCTGTCACAGAAACCTTCCCTTTCATTGTTTTTTGTTTAGTCATTTATGGAGATGTCTACCTCTTTTTTGAAGCCTTGTTTTAGAATTGATTTATTTGTATTTTCCTTAATCTCCTTTAACTGGGTGGCTGCTTTTACAATGGATTCCTTTGTCATCTCTTTGACTTTATTTACCATCTTCTTTGTGTTCTCCATGAATTTTTCCATCATTCTTTGCTTAGTCTCATCGTGCTCATGGATTCTCTTGTAAATGTTTTTAAACTTTTCATTAATTAAATTTATCAGAAATTTTTTAAAAATCATGTGGCCTGAATTCTGGGCCTGGGCACTGTCCTTCAACTCTTCAGCTCAAGGAGCTCTACCACTTGAGCCACAGCACCACTTCCAGTTTTTTCTGTTTAGGTGGTGCTGAGGAATCAAACCCAGGACATCATGCATGCAAGGCAAGCACTCTACCACTGAGCCACTTCTCAGTCCTATCAAAAATGTTTTTTAATACATCTTGTGAAATGTCTTCTAGGTTCCTGTTTTTCCTGTTCATTGTCGGGCTATTTTTTGTAAGTGTTGTAGTTCATTGGATTTGTATACTTCTAGTATTTCTGTGATGTGTTCTGCCTATTTGAAGACCCTTTTTGTTTTATCTTTTGGGAACCTATGATCTTGTAAATAGACTGTTCCCTGTTTGCTTGGTAAACTAGGCAGCTGGTGTTCTGTGCCTTCATTGAGAGTTACTTACCTGGATTCAGGGCATGTGGAGATAGAGTGAAGATGTAGAGTTCATTTGTGCTGTGGAATTGTACTGTTAACATTTGATTATCAGATTAATGTATATACATGACACAGAGTATCAGAATCAAAGACAGTGATTGCCAGGGATAAACTAGTGGACAAAGCTAAATGAAATACAATATAAAGAAAGAACTAGATACAATACATTGATGACAACAAGGTCAACAACCATAAAAACAACATGTTGTTTCCATGTCTTAGAGTTCATTTCAATTAGGAAATGAATTTCAATCTGATTTGGGGAAGGGAGGGGGAATGGCAAAATGCTAATACAAGGACAAAGGATGACTCAATGCAACAATGATACTCACAAGCTACTATGTTGTAAATGAACTTTACAACTTTGGGGGGGAGTAGAGGAGGGAAGTGATAGTGGGACAAAAACAAAGGAGTGGGTAACAATGTTTGACAAGAAATACACTCATCTTACTCAAATAACTGTAACCATTCTGTACAGCATCTTTACAATAAAGTAAAATAAAAAATGGCTATCAGATGAAAGAATTGAGGTTGTGAGGTAAAGTTAGGATGTGGAGGGGTAGTTTTCAGGGATACACACACACACACAAACACACACACACAAGTGAGGGAGTACAAATTAATAGGGAAGTTAGAGGAAAAAAGGAAGGAGGAGAGGACAGGGAATGAGTGCAATGGAGGATACAAATGAGGGAGAAAAAATACCCCTTTGTATTTTGTTCTGAAGAAGGAAGTCAAGTAAAGAAAAATTGGGTCATGCACAATGTGCCTTAATCCTAAAATCTATAAAGCCTAAGGTAATTGCTGCCACTCTCCTATCTAATTACAACTCTACTTTTGAACAGAGAAAGGGCAGTATGGAGAAAAATGGGATATAATATACATATATAACAAACAGTAGGAGATACATAATATATATGATCACAAATCATCAGATCAGCAAATCCAGAATATTCAAGTTGGAGATTTATGTTCTCTGAAAAGTAAAGGGGAGAAAGAAGAAAAGAAAAAAGAAGAAGAAGCAGCTCTCTACTCAGTGTGTCTAGATCAGGGCTGTACCATACCACAGTTTCTATAGGATTGGCCTGAGTTAGGGTCCGCTAGGGGAAGTTCCTTAATTCACTGTTGTAAGTTGCCTCTGACTGCTACTAGAACTATGCAGCTGTTTCCATCAGAATGTAACAGTTTTAAGCCATCTTTCTTGTATGGGGGAGGTCCTGGTGATGTTTTCCCAGATTTCTCCTTGGTGGCATGCAGCTCCATGGATCATTGCTGTCTGCTGGTTGCGTTTTGGAGAGAGTTGAGAGTTGTAGTTTGCTGGTACAGGGGTAGTGTTGTATCCCAGTGTTCTTTCTCAGTTAGCCGAGGAAGCTAAAGTTTGCTTCTTTGCCTTCTTCAAATATGGCCCCTCCTTAGCTGGGGGATCTTGTCTGGGCGCTTTGGGTCATCACAGAACTGGTCACCGAGAAGAGGGAGTCCTCTATGGGGTACTGAAGGTTATTGGGGGTTGGTGTTGAGCTGCCCTGTCTCTGTGTCTGGATGTGGCAATCTTGAAGTCCTCTCCCTGTTCTTTTTTTTTTTGTTGTTTCTTTGTTTTCCTTTTTTTTCCCTTGGAGTTGCCATTCAGGTGTGTTACTCTCCCCATGCTGGGTGGGACTTGGCTCAGCTGTGCAGCTGGGCAGAAGGGGTCACATTGATACAGTGCATCTTTACTGATGTCTGTTCTTGCACTCCTGTGGTGTAATTTCTTCTTTGCCAGAATGTGTCTCTCTCTGTAGATAGTTTGATTGGTGCAAATCTCTTGAGGTGAAGTGTATGCTGGGACTCTAAATCTCTGTTAAAGACAATTAGGGTGTTTACCTGTGGCAATGCCATCATCTTCCTGAAAGTCCTATATTTTTATTTTAAAGTTTTGTTTCTGTGTGTTTTCCTGTTTACTTGACATTTGTTGTTGATGGTCATTCCACATTGACAGACAAATAAACTGAATTAACTTTGTTGTCTTTGATTTGGGGAAGGTGATTTGTAGGGTTTTATATTTAGTTAAATCCATCCCTTTCCCCATATGTTGAGAGTAAACCTGTAGGATACTACAAGTACTGCTGAGTTGCTCTAACCTAAGGACTAACACAACTGTGGATCCTATCAAATGGCAATATTCCTCCTTTTATTTGGAGTTTAAGCTACTTCTCTTATACATGTTTTGCAGCATTTTATACAACCTTTTATTTGGGTATATGAGCCCATTTGCATATCAGTTAGATACTAATTCACTCATTTACTCCCTGTATGTGAGTTTCCTCCCTTGTGATTATTTTACTTCTTTCTAATTCAGTTACATTTGGCAAAGATTAAACATACACTGCATCTGAGTCATGTCAGGCTTTGGCCAGCATTTTAATCAAATGACTTTGGCAAAACAGATGTTTCCTGGTGTTGTAGGCATTCTCCTCACCCCAGATCCTCAGACACTCCCATTACATTCCTCAGGGCAGCTTGTAACCCCCAACTCCACCCAGACCCGAGCTCCTGCCTGACCTAGAGTTCCTACCAGAATAGCTGGCCACTCCCACTCTCTACCAGACCTTCCTGCACTTGCAGAGTATCTCCCATCTCTAGCTCCAGAGCTACCACCTGGGTAGGGACAGACACAATACTTCTTCCTCTCCCATGGGAAAGATGACCCCAGTAATAAATCTCTTAACAATTATCCTTCTTCTGTATGTGCTTGCCTTTGCATGGTCCCCTGGGATGGCCTAGATGGATTCTTTCCGTATCCATTAGACAACTTCTTTTCTAAGAGATAGACTAGAAACAAAAAGTTTAGTTCTCTTGGCTGTGTGATCCTGAATAGGCCACTTGAGCTTCTATTTTCTTATCTGTAAAATATACACCATGTATCTCTCAGGCTTCTTAAAAAGATTAAATAACATCGATGCTAGTAAAGTATATGCAATATAGTATACATATTATGTACTGTGTATTATATATGCTAATATAATATATGTCAAAATTGTTAATGATGCATACATACTCAAATGTAAGTTGTTTTGGAGCTTAGGTTCTTTTTCATTTTCTGTATGCATTCCTCAAACTGTAACTAAAAACCACATATGCAAATTTCTAGAAATTGCCAAAAGTATGCTAGAACAGTGGTTTCTTACCTGCTATAGTTCTCTTCACATAATAGATATAAAATAATTATAATGTAGAAGTTTCTATGAGTAGTCAGAGCTTTGTTACTACAATGGATTTGTTTGTAATATCATTGCTGTTGTTTAGATTTTGAGTGTTATGGGCTTGGTTGTCATCTGAGTTGTGCTTTGGGCACTGTGGACATTTGGAAGGTACAGTCGAGTGATAGGAAGTTAGATTACTAGATCTGCCCTTGAAGATACCATTGGGACCTTAGGCCTTCCTCTCCTTTTTGGCTTCCTATTTGAGAAGGGATAAGTCATTTTGTTCCATTTCATACACATTCCATAATGTACTGTGCTGACACGGACTCAAAGAAACAAGGCCAAACAACTATGGACTGAAACCTCTGAGAACAAAGTAAATTCTCCCTTTAACTTGATTGTCTCATATTATGTCACAGGGAAGGACAGGTGACTAACACAACTGCACTTTTCTTTAATATGAATACAATAGAAAGATGCATAGAACTGAAACTTCCCATTGTCTAATCGCCCAAAGAGAATGATAGCATCTGTTAACAACATGAATAGACGTGGCTTGATGTCTATTCTAATGACAGCCATTTTTAATAAGCTGTGATAATGGGGAGCATGGCAGAATGAGTGCCAGTCTCTCAGCCAACTAAACGGTGAGCTACCAAGTAAATGATAAGTTACAATTTTATCATACTGAGTTACATTTATTCATACAGAACACTTAGCCTTTCTTCAATGTTCTTTTTGGTAATAAGTTAATAAATAAATAAGCATGTTTTATACTCCATGGCACTTCTTTTGGAAAATGAAATTAGAAAGTGATTGTAGGACATTTGGTCACAGGCTCATGCATATAAGAAAGGGAAAATGCCTGAGGAGGAGGAAATTTTGTGGGGAAAGAAAAATAGTTTTGTTTTCCAAAGGAGTAACCTCAAGATGGAGAATGTGGGGATGAAGCAGGAGTCTAATATTTCATATTCTCCCATGACCCATGCATGCGAGTTGCATAGCACTTGATAAATGCATACCACTTTACCATATCACTTGATAAGACATTGTAACAATATTTTCACTTAATCAAAAGTTCTTTGAAAGCATGTAGACTGTGCAGGAGAAACATTGCAATATAAAGGAAAATTTGTCCCCTCTGACCAAGAAACTAGAAAGGATCTTGAGAATTTCAGCATGGAGAATTAGGGAAGCAGATGGTTTCAAGTTCTAGTTGGTCAAGAGCTACTAATTCCTGTCCTCATTCTGCCTTCAGAGTGGGAATGGTCATTAAAAGAAAATTATCATACTTAAATCTCCAAAGGAAACAACAGTTTTCTTCAGGGCGGGGGATAAATTCCTTAAAATATGGAAGTGTGATGCTTTATAGAATCTTCATAGCTCCTTTCAAGAAAGTGATAAAAGCTTAAGAAATCCAAATGCCAGACCTAGAAGTAACATTTGTTTATGAAAGAAAGCAATAGAAACCCCATCACTCCCATATCCAAGGCTGAACTGAAGCTAAACTAAAGATATCCACACAGCATCTTCTGTGGAATGCTTTCTATTAGCAGAAACTTATGATATCAGTTTTCATTAGTTAGAACTACCTAAATAGGGATACTATGTATTACTCAACCACCTCTATCTGCTTTCTGATCTTCCCTTCCATGCACAATGTCTGGAAAGGTGGACACTCAAAGGACAGTCAGAACACAGCAAAGAGAAGTACAGAAATGGAGCCATTTGACCAGATGTAGCCATTCCAAACCAACTGCTTATTTTCTGCAACTAAAGCCTCAGTTCATAGTTCAGAGACAAAAAAACAAGCATGAAGGAAGATAACTCCATTTGTTTGGGTCCCAATGGTCAAAGCAAGAAAGACATGGTTTATAGCTTTCGGCTCTCCAGCATATCTATTACTTTAGGGAGAAGATGCCAGAAGATCTGTTCAGGTTTTCATGCCTGTGAAGGGTATTAATTTTCTTAAAGCACCCTCATCACCTTTTACAGTTCTTTTTCCTGTGGAAGACACATGTTGAACAGAACCTTATCTCCAGAATTTGGTGAGATACCAACTGTCTGGCTCTGTCCACCTGATTGAGCGTGGAGAGTTTGCAGCTTTACTCATTTGAGCTCTTGGTGTCAGAGATGGGAGTCACATTAAAGATTGGCCAGCATCTAGTCAGAATTGGTGCCAAATATGGGAATCTGGGAATCTGTCCCAGAGTTGACAGGACATCTATCATTTTGTTAGTAATTCTCAAAACTTCCACTTTGGAATTTATTTAGCCTTTCTAAAATTCTGTCTGGTAAGTGTACTTAACTCTCTTCAAGTGTTCTCAGTGGGGGATTTTTTTGTAATCTTATGAATTTCCTCTAAAACATACTAATCAGATTCTTCGTGGTTGTCCTCACTATGACCTGTGTTTGGATAGATGCATTTGGTGCACAAAAAAATCCCAATATTCTTTTTGTTCTTTTCTGTTGATAGTTCAATTTTTACTTCCCTAAGGTTAATGTGCTTTTATTACAAATCATAATTCCAATTAATATTAGACACCCAGAGAATATCAAAAAGTGTAAGCACTGATTTTTCTTTGGAGTATGAGAAACCCCACTTAACATTCATTATTATCTGCTAAAATTACTTTGAGCAAGTTAGGGATTTTCAGAAATTGTTATACCCCAACATTTGTTCAATAGTTTTGAAAATGCATATTTATTTCGTGCCACATGAAGATGTTGGAGGTAGTGATAGAGGCTTGTATGTACTGGTGGCCCTCTAAAATTTCCGTAGAGCTGAAAAATCCTTCTTACTAAGTGTACTGTAAACATCATATTGTTCTAGTAAAGTCCATTAATTATGTTTTGATGGTAATGCTGGTTTAAACAAACCACATATAGTAGATGGCATCTAATCTTGATAGTAATATATTACTGATATATAAAACTGTATCAGATCTTTTATCATTAGAAAATACCAATTTTACTTATACAAATATTTACTGTAAATCAGGATGTTGTTTATGATGGCAACATCTCCATACATGTTGTGTACCATGTGTTTTTCATTGCATCAAGAAGTCACATTAACTTAGGGTCTACCATATAATTTGTGTAAATGTGCTCTATGACATTTAAAAAATTAAAAAAAAATTCTCAGGGACATCTTTTCTTTCAGAATACATTCTGTTGTTAAGCAATGTATTACTTTATCATTTGAATTTGTTAACAAAAAGAAATTCAGCCTCACTAAAGGAGTTAATAAAACTGTCCTAAATGCACAGACACATAATGACTGTATCATTTAGTGATGAGGTAGTTTTCAGAAAAGGAATTAGACTCATCTTCCTTGTTTATCAGAACTGTAATTTTTGTCCAGCTACTGGGGTACTCATATATTTTATGGAGTAAAATAATACTTTAACCTAACAAATAATAAAGATATTACTATTATTCTTGCTAGATTGGGTATATAATTAAATCTCAACCAGTTGCAGGTAAAAGAAAGTTAAACAGAAAAGTTATTTTAATGCTAAATAACAGGACTGCTTCTTCTTTGGATTTTGTTAAGTAGAGACACTCAGCTGAATATATATTTTAGTCATCCTAAAAGAAGTAGGTAGAGTTGTCAAGACTGAGGTTGGTATAACTGAAACATTGTGCCTTTTTGTTATACTAACTAGGTTACTTGTCTTCTTTTTTTATTAAAATTTTTATTATGAAAATACCATACAGAGGGGTTACAATTACATGGGCAAGATAATGAGTACATTTCTTATCAAGCATTGTTGCTTCCTCCTTTGTTTCCCCTTCCCATATCCTGCATTCCCTCTCCCTCCACCAAAGTTGTAAAGTTCGTTTTTCGACATACCGACTTGTACATCTCATTGTTGTAATGGGTCCACCTGTATCCCTATTTACTTGTCTTCTTATGTACAAAGAAATGTAAGACAACCATAATGAGGTGCATTTGATGTACTGTAGTAACTGAAAGTCTATGGTCAGATAAAATTTTTAAAATTAATTTTTATTTATTAAAAATTATCTTTAATTTTTAAATTTTATTTTATTGTACAGATGCTATACAGAGGGGTTACAGTTACACGAGTAAGTAAATGAGTACATTACTTGATCATTGTTACCCCTTCCCTTGTTTTTGTACCACTCTCCCCTCCCTCCTTTACCTCCCACAGTCCCTCCACCCCCACCCACCAAAGTTGTAAAATTCATTTCCAATATACTGACCTGTGGTTGTCATTGCTGCAATGGGTCATCCTGTGTCCTTGTTTCAGTGATTTGTTATTCCCCTTGTCCTCCCCAGATTAGACAAATGTATATACAAGATGCAGGGTACCAAAATCAAGTACAGTGACAATAGGGGATTTACCATAGGGGGAAGAACATACAAAGGAAACAAACAAAAAGAAAACCCCACATGGTACATTTAAAACAATAGCAATAAAGACAGACATCTTGTGTTTATATCTTGGGGTTCACTTCACTTATAATCATCTTATATGGACATATGTACATAGCTTTTAAGCTTTTTTGTTCATCTGATAAGATTATCCTATATGTATACTAATTATTGCACATAATGGAAACCATGGGACCTAAATTATCTTTAATTGTACAAAGGAAATAGCATATAACAAAGGTTATGAATAGAATGGAACCCTTCAACATTCTTTCCTGCCTCTTTCAATGACCCCTTTCCTTACTTTTCTTAATTTTGTGGTATAGACAATGAATTCTTGACTGCCTTTTTCTCCCTTTCTGCCCTTTACTCATTTACCCCCTTTCCCTTCCCCCCACCCTTGGTCAGATAATTTTTAACATATGTACACATCTATAAAATCACTATGCTCAATATAATAAATCTATTTCTATCAATTTTTTATTTTCCTTGAATAAAAGACTACTTTAATTCTTTTATTAATACATTTTGTCACACTGTTTACAGTAATAAGCTGTTAGATCAGAAGCAGGGAGACAGATAAACTTACCTTTTAACTCATCCTTTCATTGAGTCTTTTACCAGATCGTGTATAATGTGGCTTTTAAGAATATTTGTATCTGAAGTAGATAATTTTAATTCTGGGTTGCTGAGACTTTTTCTCAGTGATGTGGTTGAATTTTATTATCCCCCATATCTACATACATATTCATACAGATTTTAAAAATTATTAACGTAAGATATTTTGCTATTACAAATTAATTGTTACAAATAAAAATTGGATTTTATTTGAATATTAAACAGGCTTTGCATTATTTGAGTAAACCCAACTTGGTCACAATGAGTTTCCTTTTTGCATAATTTTGTCAAGGTGAATACTTTGTCCAGGTGAAACTTTGACAAAATTTTGTTAAGAAATTTCCATCTATGTCTGTGAAGGATATTGGTCCATAGTTTTCTTTCCTTCAAATTCTTTATATTGTTTTGGTATAAAAGAAAGACAAATTCTTTATATTGTTTTGGTATAAAAGAAAGACAAATTCTTTTTGTTGTTTTGGTATAAAAGACTCACATTGGACTGTGTATAAGTAAGTTGGTGAATATTCATTCTTACCACCTTTCTTCTAAAATGATTTTCTTTTTTAATATTTTCTATTGATTTCTTCTGTGAGTGTTATCTCATTTCTTCTGCTCATTTTGGTTTTCATTGTTCTTTTTCTTGTTTCTTTGATGAAAGCAGAAGTAATATAAGTATCTTAACTTTATTTAACACTTGTACTACTTGATCTTTAAATTTGGGCACTGGGGCTGGGAAGGTGGCTCAGTGGTAGAGTGCTTGCCTTGCATGCATGATGCCCTGGTTTTGATTCCTCAGCACCACATAAGCAAAAAGAAAAAAGCCGGAAGTGGAGCTGTGGCTCAAGTGGTAGAGTGCTAGCCTTGAGCTGAAGAGCTGAGGGACAACGCCCAGGCCCAGAGTTCAGGCCCCACGACCGGACCCCCCCCAAAAAAAATTGGGGCATAAATTTTGATCTTCATGTTTTTATTCATTTAGTTCAATATTCTTTCTAAGTGGACATTTGGAATTCTGCAATTTTCTTCCCCATATTTTGGCACTTCCAGGTATATTTCTGTCATGATTTAAGTTTTAGTTCCATTGTAGTCAGATGCATACTTTAATCAGACTTTTTTTCTAAGTGTATTCAATCATATTTTCTGTCAGAGAACATATCTAGGTAAATATTATATGTGCATCTGAAAAGTGTATTGTCTTGTGGGTCAGTGTCCTTATTTTTCCCAGGTAAGATGGAAAATCTCTTTCCTACTACTTCATCTTGACCAGAAGTAGAGATTCTCATATAAATTTTCATCTCCATGGAAGATCCGGTATAGCTTGGCTGACATCTTAATTTTAGCTGAGAAAAACCCAATTAGAACTTCTGGCATCTAGAAGTATGAGCTCATTAAGTATGTGTTGTCTTAGCTACTAAGTTGTGCTAATTTATTACAGCAGGCACAGAAAGCTAATAGACTCAGTGTGGCCAACTGCCTGGGAGTAGCCATTCTTGAGGCTGACCCAGTTGTTGGTGTGGTACTCTGAGATGGCAAAGTGTGTGACAATAGGTGGGTTGGAAAGCGTGCATGCATGGCATTCACAGTGAGTTTCATGTTCAGAGTGTTATAGGTCCCTTATGATACAGTCTCTAACAACAGATAAAACCCACACTTGGTTTCATTTTGATGGCTAAGGTGTGAAAATTATGCAGGATAGAAATGACCGTGGGGGGGTAGCCATCAACACTTAATTTTTTTTCTTTGTTGTTGTTTTCAAGGTACTACATGATTTCTTCTTTGTGTTTTCTTTACCCCTGGTGGTTTATCCCCTGTTGTCACTTCATTCGATTTTGGTACTCTGAGTATTGTGTATACATTTATCTGAACTAGGGAAAGGAAGGGGAACAACAAAATGATGAGACAAAGGATAAAGGGGGAACTAACACAACAGAGAGACTCACAAAACAGTATGTTGGAGATCTGTACAACTTGGGGGGAGATGGGTGAGGGAAGGGAAAGAGGGAGAAAAATGAGGGAAGGGATAACAAGTTAGACAAGAATTATAATCACTACCTCATTTATGTAACTTTAACCCCTCTGTACATCACCTTTGACAATAAAATTAAAAATATATATTTTAAAATTTAATTTAATTGTCAAGGTGATGTACAGAGGGGTGACAGTTACATATGTAAGGTAATGAGTACATTTCTTGTTGAACATTGTTACTGCTGCCTCGTTTTCTCCCACTTTTCCTCCCTTCTAACAACACAGTGTCTTGCGAATATCACTGTTGCATTGATTAGCCCTTGGTCCTTTGTCTCACCATTTTGTCATTCCCCTTCCCTTCCCCAAATCAGATAAATGTATATACAAGACATGGGTACCAAAATAAAAAAAAAAAAAACAGTGACAACAGGGAATAAACCAAAGAGGGGGAAAGGAAAGAAAAAAGAAGTAACTTCACACCGAGGCTATTTGCAACTGGGTGTTTCTACCACTGCTCAAAACTTTTTTTTGAGTCCTTCTGTGCTCAGTACTTAGTCCGTACTTCTCCGGGAGTGGATCGGGAAAGAGTGGGGCTTCTTTACTCATAGCTTGAGCTCCTTTGGATAGGGAAGTACCATTTTAAAGTGAAGGCGTTGACTCTGTGAGGTGACAGGCGATGCTCAGGGTTGTACACTGAGCGTGTGGTAGGTAAGGAAAGCTGCGATTGAACATTGATCTAAAGTTTCTGGCAGAGGCTCTTTTTGGTTCACTATGCCTCCTTCCTGAAGTACACTTAACCAAACAGCCAAACTTAGCCAAACTTAGCAGTTCCTGCTTTGACAGGTTTGGACTAGCTCTGAATAACTCTTGACTGAAATCAGTACCTTAAAGTGCTTCAGGGGCACTTGGATACCAGAATGAATCAGGCATGGGGAGTAAAATACCTTAGGGGATAATTTAAGGAAAGGCTTATTTTGGCTCATGGGTCCCTATAAGTTGGGCATAACATCCTGATAGCAGGAGTGAGTGGAGGTGAGGTGTCGCTTCATGATGATGGCGGTGGGGAGAAGATGAAGAGAGATTGGGTGAAGCGCCCAAGGACCAGGAATAACCTTTAAAGGAATGTCTCCAGTAACCCACTACTTCTATCTAGAGTGGAAAGGTCTAACTAGACCCCACGTTTTAAACCTTCCTCTCAAAATTATGTCAGCATCTGGGGACCAACGCTTCAACATAAGAAGAAGCCTGAGGGGATATTTCATATTAAAATCACAACACAGAGGTGTTTTCCTAATTTCCTTTCCATGATAAAGGCAAAGTTGCTATTCTTTACTTTTTAAGTCTCATTATACTCTCATCCTTTTTTTTTTTTTTTGCCAGTCCTGGTGCTTGAACTCTGGGCCTGTGCACTGTCCCTGAGCCTCTGTGTGCTCAAGGCTAGTGTTCTAGCACTTGAGCCACAATGCCACTTGGGGCCTTTTCTGTTAAGGTGGTGCTGAGGAATCGAACCCATGGCCTCAGACATGTGAGGCAAGCTCTCTACCACTGAGCCAGCCCCATACTCTCATCCTTGAACCACTGAATCCCATAGAATTTAGAAAACTTTTTCCAAACTTCAAATGGAACTCACATTTAAAGCAATCTCAAGTAATTATAGAATTCTATTGTTTGTCATTTATTAGGATGTCTCTATTGAAATTTTTACATGCCATCACCAGCAAACCAAATATATCACAACTCTTTTGGAAAGTATCATTTTGGTAGAAAATTCACCTAAAATAAATTCCTTACTAAGAAATAATTTTCTGTTAAAAAACCTGAAAATTATTTAAAAAATACTTCATTTCAAATATAAGAAAAAAGTTAAGAAATATTCTCCCTTTCCCACAAGTAAAAAAAAATCAATCATGTTTGGAAAAGGTAAGGGTTTTAATATATGCTAGTTATTTTGTGTACCAGAAGGAGAAACTTCCCTTTGGTTGCTGTCATAAATGAATTTGTATTTAGTGCTTCAATGTCATATTTCAATTTGAGTCATTAATAGACTACATGTGATTAAGTTCTGATAATCTTCCTTAAAATATTTCCATATTCCAAATGTTTTTGATATAGCATGAGATGAGTCCTTAGGGAATAAGAGCACAGAGATTTGGGGTTCTACGGTTAATAATATCTGTGGAAATTGCAAGGTATTTTATAATCTATATAGACATAAGTCTTGTTTAGTGCTCTTGGGTGAACTCTTCATTAGTACTTTCTTGAAAAAGTTACACTGAGATGATGGAAATTACCAAAAAACCCATTGAGCTCCCTGCAGTTTAGAAAAACAGCTCAGACAATTTCAGCTGAGGTCATGTAAACGACCAAAAATTTGACTTTCACAAAGCTTGCCTATTTGTTTAACTGAATATTTAAAAATATTGAATCCAGCTGGGCACCGGTGGTGTAGTCCTAGTTACTCAGGAGGCTGAGATCTGAGGATCATGGCTCAAAAGGCAGCCTGAGCAGGAAAGTCTGTGAGACTCTTAATCTTCAATAAACCAGTCAGAAAACTGGAAGTAGTGCTGTGGCTCAAGTGGTAAAGTGCTACCCTTGAGCTGAAGAGCTGAGGGACAGCGCCCAGGCCCAGAGGTCAAGCCCCACGACCGGCAAAAAAAAAAAAAAATGAGCCCATTAAACCACATTCTGTTCTGGAATTTAAGTTAAAATATTTAGGCACTGGCTCTGCTCAGCATCTATGAAGTGACTCTTTTTGTTTAGAGATCCATAGGATGGCACTCATGCAGCTATAGTAGGTTAGAGATCTGGATTTGGGTTCTTCAATGAGAAACAATGTACCAATTTATTTTCTTTAACCCTTTCTGATCCTCACATATTAAGATAGTGAGAACAGTAAGGATCATTCCTATTTTACAAGCTTTAAAAAAGGTGGAATAGACTATCTGTGCATGTGCATGTGTGTGTGAATGTGAGTGAAAGCACTGCAAAAATATACATAACTAGTTCTATAGGCCAAGATCTTGGGGAAATTGTATTTGAATTTCTAGTCACTAGTTTGGTATTTGAATTTCTAGTCACTAGTTTGGTAGTGACACATGAAGCTGGTGGAATACATCATTTTCTCTGCTTTGCTACAGAACATGCTGAGAAATTTTCCTTTAGAAAGAGTTTCATTGAGGTGTGGGTGGGAGAATTCCATCTTGTGGGAACTCTGATGTTTGTACACCTTCTTTTGAACAGACAACTCTTTTGGGAAATATAGCATGTGGAATTTGGCGATCATTGTCCTTATCTTGGTCTTAAAACAATATTTTCCTATTGGAACCATCTGGAGAATTTGAGAACTCCAACACTGGGGACCCACTTGAAAAAGTCTGATTTAATTAATCCAGAAGGCATTCCTATGCACTGGCACATTGATTCTAATGGGCATCCAGAGATGAATATCACTGTTTTAGATTAGCCTTAATTTAGTTGTAAGATTTGTACAAGTTAATGTATTCAATTTCTCAAATTCAATTATTTTACTCTCCTTGCTTTCAATAACTAACACATACCATGCACATTAGGGGGCAGCTATTTCTTTAATCACTGTATAAATACTAACTCACATAATCAACTCTCATAACAATATTGTGCTGGGAATTGATTCTTTCCTGGTTCATAGATAAGAACACTGAAATAGGAAGGAAAATTATAAAGATCACTAGAGTCATCTCTGTGGCTTTTTCTGGTTATTTTGGAGATGGAATCTCCTGAATTTTTCTGTCTGGGCTGGTCTGAAACTGTGATCCTCCAGATTTCAGCCTTCCAAGCAGGTACAATTACAGGTATGAGTTACCTGCATTCTTAACTGTGACTTTCAAACTTGTCTTATATTAATTTAAGGCTACCACACTTTAGATGGTAGTATGACAAATAACTAAATGGAATTAAAGTTTAAAAATCTGAAGAGTTGCTAAAGGCTAGATTAAAAAGTCATATCATTAAACTACAATCTTATTTTTTTTAAAAGATCAAATTTCAAACTCCAATGAGCCATACAATGAAACAAGTATTCAATGAAACTTGCATTCAAAATACTTCAAGCAGTGAGCAGAGAGGTTTATATTACATTAAGAAAAACATTACCAGTAAATTAAATTGTAAACTACCAGCAACATTCAGAAACTGATTTTATTTTTATTGCAGTACAAATTAGATTATTAAGCAGAGGTCTTGTTCAGCCATGAAATGTGGATGGGATCTTTAATATGCATGTAGATGACATTTCTAATTAAATTTGGTGGTCATTACAATGAGTTGAATTAAAAAACAAAGGTTAATGCCTCACAATTCTGTATCTTGAACAACACTGGCAGTATTCACTTTTAAAATTCCCCATTACAAAAATATTGCAATTAATTTCATGTTGCCTTAATCAAAGAAAACTGGAAGAACTTAAGGTGCCATCTTTTACTTACTGCCTTGCAGTAGGGTTATAATTTTAAAAATTACTGAAGGACATGGTATAATATTCAACTACTATTTGAGCTTTTCTATAATTGTATAATAACCTTTAGGCTATTTGCTCAAACTAGATTAGAAATCTAAGGCTTATCACCTAAAACAAAGGCTAAAAGCAAAAAAATAAAAACAATTCAAAGTCTTAATTTTTACCTTCTCTTGTACAGTAATCTTAAAAAGAAACATTATGCTTATCCTAGGGGACTTTTGGCCTGGTATAGAATTACTTTTGGTTGTCACCGAGGTTTACTGATGGCATCCCATGAGTGTGGTGCAGGATGCTGCTAAACACCCTAAACCATGCAGATATTTTTCACAACAAAGAGTTGCCTGATCCCACATCACAGCGGTGCTAAGGCAAGAAACCTTGATCTAGAGATTTTTGAAAAGCCTGTAGCAGGGCTGGGAAGGTGGCTCAGTGGTAGAGCGCTTGCCTTGCATGCCTGAGGCCCTGGGTTTGATTCCTCAGCACCACATAAGCAAAAAGAAAAAAGCTGGAAGTGACACTGTGGCTAAAGTGGTAGAGCGCTAGCCTTGAGCTGAAGAGCTGAGGGACAGCACCCAGGCCCAGAGTTCAGGCACCACGACTGGACCCCCCCCCAAAAAAAATAAAATAAAAAATATAAAGTTAAAAAAAAGTGGTAGAGCGCTTGCCTTGAAAAGCCTGTAGTTAACATAATTCTCTTTATCAAGTGATAGTTCAATTTTATTGAGTGCCTATTACACTCACACACATTGGTTTGGACTCTTGCATGCTATGTAAGCTAATCATCAGGAAAAAATCAATAAATGTAGGTAAATATAATTCACATTATATAATGACAAAGCAAATCACATGTTTTTGTATTGATAGTAAGTGGTGGAGTTAGTTTTCAATGCTTGGAGGAGTTAAGTGCAGCATGTAATTACCTAACCACTCTGATCTGCTTCCAAGATTTTCAATTTATGAATCCTACCAATAGCACAGTTTTGGGGGAGAATTTTCAAAAGGTCTGAAGTCCTCAGAAGATAAGACAGATGCCACCAAAATT
The DNA here is from genome assembly GCF_000151885.1 of Dipodomys ordii. Classification (NCBI taxonomy): domain Eukaryota; kingdom Metazoa; phylum Chordata; class Mammalia; order Rodentia; family Heteromyidae; genus Dipodomys; species Dipodomys ordii. The sequence continues at coordinate 26,834,221 of NW_012267233.1, forward strand.
GTTGATAAGATTGAATGATATTGTAAAAGTCTATTTTCCAAATGATATTGTAAAAGTCTATTTTCCAATCATAAAGGAGATAATTTTTTTCTGGCCTTGGGGAAACAATAAACAGCTAGATGAGAATGGGAGAAGTATGGTGATAGATGCTCTCACGGAACTTTAGGGTATTTTTTTATTGTGAAAATACTGTACAGAGGGGTTACAATTACATGGGCAAGATAATGAGTACATTTCTTATCAAGCATTGTAGTCTTCTCCTTGGTTTCCCCTTCCCATCCTCCTCCCGCCCCGCAACTTTAGGGTATTTAAGAACCCAATAAACTTGTATTTAACTTCAGGAAAACTTTGTGTACCAGCTCATTGTAGCAGAACAGACAAACCCAATTGACAGGTAAAACCAGTCATCTTCACCCTCTGCCCTCAACCACTCAACCTGGGCCATCTTGTTCTCAGAAGGAAACAGAAGAATAAACAGGTTTCCAGCAACTCCAGGAAGACCATGGAAATGAATGAGAAAATTGTGCAGACTGGAAGCTGCTTCCTGGTGTATGTGAGGTGATATCATGGATAGATGTAGAGTATGGATGAGAAGACTTCAGCTCCATAAAGAAGCCAGGACACCAGCAACACAAGGCAGAAAAGACGAGATGTCAGGGCACAAAGATTGTTTCCTTTAAGGACCAGATGTGGTACAGGGGATCGAGTTAGAACATAATCACCTTTTCTGCCATGACATGCAGATAATATTAAGCTGTCTGTGAGGATGGATTGAGCTTCCTATAACTGAAGAAAGTACAAGAATCCTGATTTAGAGAATTTCATACTTGAAATGACTGAGATTCAAATAGTTCTTCAATACTGTAATGGAGACTTATGGCAAACACTTGGCAAAGGAAGATAAAGTTATATTTTTTAATTGGAGAGTTTTATGTCTTTGCAATTCAAGTATGCACCAATTATCTACAAAAGAGACAATATAGAATGAAAGCTAACAATAATTCTGAGAAAAGGATGTGCTTTTTTGTCTTGTTCCATTTTTTCCCTTAAATTGATAACTTAGGATTTCTCATGAAAAGTATTTTAAAAACACTTAAAATGTACTACTTTTGACCAATTTGGTCAAAATCTTCAGGGCTTTCTCTCTTTGTTTTTATTTATTGTTTAAAATTTATATTATAAAGGTGATGTACATAGGGGTTACAGTTACGTAAGTCAGGTGATGAGCATATTTCTTTTTGAACAGTGTCACCCCTTCCCTCATTTCTTCCCAGTTTTTCCTTCCTGACCCTCTTCTCCCTCCAAGTTGTACAGGTCATTTCCAACATTGTGTCTAGTGAGTATCACCATTGAATTGGTTCACTGTATGTCCCACTGTTTCTGTGCTTCCCTTCTCCTCCCCAAATCAGATAAACTTACATTCAAAACAAAGGGCACAGAACTCTAAAACAGCAGCAAAAGTGTGTGGGGGGAGCAGAAGAAAAAAAAAGACATGAAAAACATAGAAAACCTTCTGTTCAGGGCTTTCTTTAATTTATAGAAAAATTCAGACTTTGTGTACCTGCTCCTGTCTCCATCCCTAACTACTGTAACTCCCTGTATGTTAGCCAGGGCTCTACCTTTTATATTTCTCAAAGACATTAGGATACAACTTGATTGTTTGTCTTTGGTCACAATGGTATGCATTTATTCCCCTTTCTTTGTGTCTAAGTACAAATTTCGTTTTGAAAGTGCATTCATGGCTTACATGGTTGAAGATGTATTCTCCAAATGCCTCAGTCCTGTGAATACTTATGGAAATGACAGATATAAATGCACTGACATATGATGACCTAGCTATGCTCTTATCTGGGCTGCTATTTGAATTGCAATAAGGTCTGGATTTTTCAATATGTAATTGCTCATATTTTGAATGATAAGCTTCCCTCAGACATAATTCTTTATGGTACCTAATTTGCTTCTTTGGGTTCACGCAACACTCAACTTAAAAGGCTTTCTGTTCTTTTTAATGCATTATCTTGGAAACAGCTCTTACCCAGAATGACTTTAATTTCTTTGCAATGTGCTGTCTAAATTGAAGTCTCGAAGTATGACTTGCAATAAAGATTATCATGGATTTTAATATTAAGACACAATCACCAGATTGATTGGATGCTACCTGGGAAGGTTTCTCCCCACTGTGAAGAAGTTACTCTCTTTTATCCTACAGCTTACCCCCATCTAGGCTAGGGAAGTGTGCTTTGTACTCCTTGTTTAGGAAATTTATGTTGAGATAACTGACACTGAGAAGTTAATTGGATGAGTTAGCAGGAATCCTTTCATGTAGTGGAATTGGCTCACACCTTTGGCCAGTTATCCAAAAAAGTCAGTAAAATGTGAACTGAAGACACAATACTGCATAGTGAAGAATGATGTTAATTTGAAAGACGTATAGCCTTTACCTTTGGTCCAAAAAGGTGTTCGGTAATGGACAGGGATGACAAGAGTATCTTTATTTGCCAGGGAAAAAGGATTGAAAAATAAAAATATTAATCTGAATTGAAGGGACTGGCAACTCAGGACAAGTCATGCATGGAGTCTCAGTTAAAACTCGACTCTACTCTAAAAGCTTGGGTAAGCTTCCCTAGTTGATAGTGCTCTGAATTACCATACACATTGCTGGGATAGTGATTCTATGGGGAGATGATGGATTGCACTTTGATTCCTTTCCCAGACTCTTCTCTATATCTTCTTCCATTGACTGATTCCAGCTTGAACTCATCTTTGTTCATAACCAAAACCTGGAGTAAAACAGCTTACAGGAGAGTTTCTGAGTACTTCCAGTGAATTGTGGAACCTAGATTGGGCTTGTAAGTCACTCCACACTCCCCTCCCCACACCCTGCACAGACACAGACATAGACATACAGACACAGACAGATAGACATACACATCAAATTTGTAATTGGTATCAGAGAAACAAGAACAGTCTTGTCCTCACTGCAGTTGACTAAATTCAATGCAAGTGTTCTTTAGAGATAGTCATAAATATTAAAAATATTCTTTTTCTGGGCATATTGTGATGGATGTATAGTATATGATAAACTGTTGCAATACTAAGTAACTGAAATTTGAGTTTATTTGTTACTTTAACATAACATAGACTTCTTGATAGGTGAACATACATTTGACATAACAGCTTTTATTGCTAAGTTAAAACTTAAGGAGCAAATTTATTTCTCTGCATTTTGATAGGCATTTTCTTTATTTTTAAAAATTTAATTTTTCTTTTTGGTCAGTATTTTCCATAAGTCTTCATTCAGTGTTTGCATTTCTGTGCCATATACCACTCCTAAAGTTCATATTGAAAATCTTAGTCTAGTTTAGCTCCTATAACTGAGTATAATAGACTGGATTTCTTATAAACAAACAAAGCTTATTTCTCATTTCTGGAGCCTGGGCAGTCCAAATCAGATACACTGGTAGATTTGGAGCCTGGTTCACAGATCATGTCTTCTCACTGTGTCCTCACATGGTAGAAAGAACAAAGGAACAGGGACCTTTTTTTTTGTTTTCAGTTGTGAGGTTTGGACTCATGGCCTGGGCTCTGTCCCTGAACTTTTTGGCTCAAGGCTAGCACTCTACCACTTTGAGCCACTGCGTCACTTCCTTTTAGACTGTATTTTCAAGGGCACTAACTCTTTATTAGTGTGAGGCCCTCTTGGTCTAATCACAGAGCTTCACTTTCTAACACTATCACCTCAGTGGCTAGGGTTCCAATATGTGAATTCTGTTGGGATACAAATATTCTGTCTAAAATATCCACTAAATGAGTCCAATGCAAACGGAGCATACACATCTCAATTTTTAAACTCATATTTTATGCTTTTATGAAACATTTTCTTAAATAATGTGAGTATAATTCAAATATAGCAGAAATGAAATGGTTTGAGACGGAGTATAAAATCTCCATAAGTCTGTGGTTCAATGGTAAGATAAGGTGATCAGAGATATGGGAGGCAGGTTAGGATCAGACTGTTCAGTAAGCATATGTAGTTAAGTTTCACAGAAGAAATGGAAAGTGTTAATTAATAGGTCAAATTAATTAAGTGGTTGGTTAGGAGAGTTTCTGCAGTAATTGATTAAGAAGATAGATCTAGAGGTCAATACACTCAGATTCAGCTCATGAATTTTCAACAGCATACAGTATTTTAAATTGCTTTCTTGAATATTTAATTTTTGGTCTTTCTGGTCTAGTTTCCTTCATTGTACTTAAGTTACAGTATATACTGGAAATTTATTATCAAGAGAAATACTCAACAGTATAAATGAGAGGGGTGTTACAGCTTAATTTAGAATTTAATTTCTGACTCAAGGTGGTAACAAATTATGAAGACAAACAATTTGAGAATTCACACTATATGGTTCCATACATGAAGAGTTATGCCAACTAATGTGTTTCTAATAAAAAAAAGTTTTGGGGAAGTTATGTGGTTCACTGAAGTGATTTTTTTAAAATAAATTTATTCTACCTCATTTGAGTTACCTCATTAAGAGTCCTTAGGGTATATTAGGGGGAGGTGAAACAAGGTCTACTGATCAAGGTATTCCCTTTCCCCATGAACTCCCAGACTGATGCTGACAGAGTGATTGAAAGCTCTGTCAATCATGGAGTCGCACAATCTCCTTCACAAAGGCTTAGTTGGGCAGCTCTACTATGGATCAAATGAAAGATTCAAGTTCCTTTGAAAATGTTGTTTCTTTTCATTTGCTTTTTTCTTCCTTGACTTGCTCACACACAGATAACTACAGGAACAAATCATATATTAAATCTAAGGTCTCTTGCTTCTTATCATTATACTTTATTGTCAGTTCTAGTCTGAAAAATGTGTTGTATACCTAATCACTACTATTTCCTTTCTTTTTTCCATTTATTTATTTATTTATATTGTGAAAATATCATATAGAGGGGTTACAATTACATGGGAAAGATAATGAGTACATTTCTTTTTTAAAGCACTCTTTTTTTTGGGGGGGTCCGGTTGTGGGGCCTGAACTCTGGCCCTGGGCGCTGTCCCTCAGCTTTTCTGCTCAAGGCTAGCGCTCTACCACTTGAGACCCAGCGCCACTTTTGTCTTTTTTTTTGTTTTTGCTTATGTGGTGCTGAGGAATCGAACCCAGGGCCTCATGCATGCAAGGCAAGCGCTCTACTACTGAGCCACCTTCCCAGCCCAATGAGTACATTTCTTATCAAGCATTGTAGCCTCCTCCTTTGTTTCCCCTTCCCATCTCTTCCTATCCTCCCCCCCAGCCCCCTAGCCCTCCCCCACCACCAAAGTTGTAAAGTTCTTTTTTGTTTTCGACATAACACCTTTACATCTCATTGTTGCAATGGGTCCACCTGTATCCCTATTTAAACAATTTGTTTTTTCCCTTCCAAAATTATACCAACAGCAAATACAGTGAAAGCAGGGGTTATACCGCGGGGGAGGGTTTCCTTTCACCTCTAGTATACCAGATCCATATTTTATCATCTTATCTAGCAAATGTTAACTATTTTCCTTCTTTTTTGTTTCTGGGGTTTGAATTCAGGGCTTGGAGCTTGCTAGGAAAATGCCTACTACTTAAGCCATGCCTCCAGCCATTTTTGTTTCAGTTTGCTTTTCAGATAGGGTCTTCTACTTTTGGCTTACTGTGATTCTCTCATCTCTGCCTCTGGAGTAGTTGAGATTACAGGCTTGCCTCACCATACTATACTGAGTCCCTGATTTGTCTTTTGTAAACTCTCCAACAACTTGTTTATCAACATTTCTGTGATATTTTTTCTGTCAGTCATATTTTATGTGCAATTTGCTAAGATCAAGAAAAGATTGCAAAATTTAACAAGAATATAGTAATCAGATAGAGGATTCCAGCCCCTCCTCTCCTTTCCCCTCCCCTATACTGGTGTTTGAACTTAGGACCTCACACTTGCTAGACAAACACTTCCAATCAAATCACTGCAGACCTTGGATGCTCTTTCTTCTCAGTTGCTGCAGTTATACAACCAATCACTGCAGACCTTGTATGCTCTTTCTTCTCAGTTGCTGCAGTTATACAACCAATCACTGCAGAGCCTGGGGAGTCTTTTTCAACCCTTTCACATTGTTTATAATTTTGTAAATTTAGAATTGTGGAAAGACTTGGTGAGAAAATTCTCATTGAGAGCTTCCAAGGCAGTTTTGATCATATTTCCGCTGGAACTGGAGTTACCTAAGGCTCAGCTGGACTGGCTGATAAAAATGACTTATTTTAAAGTGGGAGTGGTGAGGTTGCTGGAGAGGAGACCTGCTGGAGTCATTGATTGAAACACCCACTTACTTGAAGTTTCTTTGCACAGCTGGATTTCTTTCTGCAGAAATTTGTGGAGTCTTCGAAGTCTCTGATAATGCCCAAATACACTGAATAGTGTTTTGTGACTTTTCAATATACCTTTGTTTTCACCTGCTTTTAAGTAAACTTGACACAGTTACAAAAATGTCCACAGATCTTTCAAATCAATGAGTTTTCATGAAATGAACAACCCTGTGTGCCAAAATCATGGCAGACAATATCACCAGGACTACAAATTTCCCCAATCCTAGTGTTTCCTCCCAAACTCCCCCATTCTCCTCAGTTCAAACATTGTGGGTTAGTTTTGCTTGCTTTTGAATGAATGCTAATGGAGACCATAAGTAAGGACTCTGCAGTTGGCTCCTCAGGCAGGACAGTGTGTCTATGACAGAGAGCCAATCATGTAACAGCTGCGATTTATTCTCTTTGTTATGTAACTGGGGAAGAATGCCTCAGTGCAATTGTCTTCTTTATTGTTAATGCACATTCCTTTTAGTTTTCACATTCATCAATATAGTGCTCTTACAACTCACCTATTCATTCTAATTGCTTGTCTGTACTTTCCTTTAGAATTTTTATTAGCATATATTCATTGCACAAAAAAGTGATTTTCCATATAATGTACTTTGATAAAATTCACTTCCTCAAGTATGCTGATTTACTTCTTGCCCCATTTACACTCCTGTGTGTGTGTGTGTGTGTGTGCGCACGCGTGCGCACACACACACACACACACACGCACGTGTAAGTGCTCAGGGCCGGGGATTTTCCCTTAGTCATTCTGCTCAAGGCTGGCATTCTATTGTTTGAGCCATGGCTCTATTTCTGGGTTTGGAAGCTAGATAAGACTCATATCTTTGGAGATAAGAGTCTCAAGGACTTTGCTGCTCTAGCTGTCTTCCAAACTCAATCCAGAGATTTCAGCCTCTTGATCAGTTAGAATACAAACTCAATCCAGAGATTTCAGCCTCTTGATCAGTTAGTAAACCTCTTATATCTGGCTCCCTCTTTTATCATTTTATTTTACAAGGTTTAATGGGTTTTATTATGTATTTATCATACATAAATACAATACCTATATGTGCCCCCCATTAGTCTTTATTTTCCATCTTCCTTTCCTCATGAATTTACCCCACACCTTCCCAATTTACATTCATGTCACACTTGGGGTCAAGATTCCTTTTATGATTAAAAATACGTGATATATCAAGGTATGCAATTCTATGAATAATGATGTTTGAAATTATGTTATGAAGCTTTTGAGTGAGGGGAAGCAAATGTACTTGCTTAGATTGTCCTTTTGCACCAGAAGTCTGTAGAGCATGGTGTCACACAAATACATCACTAACCCTTCTTTCAGAGATGTTCCAACATTATATCTTCCTATCAGTCCACGGATAGTTGTTTTGTGACAGCTTTTTCAATACTGTATACTTTTCCATACTTACCTCCAAATAAAACCTTACCTCCATCTCTTACCTCCAAATGATCAATTATTATTATAGATTTGCATTTCTATTGTAAATTTCCATATCCCTTGATCATTATTTTCTGTTTCTGATGAATTAAGATGATATTTGATGAACTAGAACTCTAACAGTGATATCAATAGGTAAGTGTTGATATGATTCTACAATCTTTTTCTATGACACTCAGCATATGGCTTTCATTTCATAATTGTCCTCTTGGCATAGGAGGACCTCCATTAGGTCCTTCCTGGAGCTATGTCCTGTGACTTTGTCCAGACTTTGATTAGGTGGAGATCCCTGTCTCTTGTGGAGTAGGGAATGCAATTATAGGTGCTCTAATAGCAATTTCACACGAAATCACAGTTCTGTTCTTAAGGAAATGAGTATGAATGGATACTGGGCAGTATAATGGTTAATCTGGGTTGACAACTTGATTGAATAGAGGGGTGTCTAGAGAATTGGCAAAGTACACTTCCTGCTGTCTCCAGAGACAGGCAAATAGTTCAGTGAGTTGAGAGTGGTGGGCACAGTCTGAAAGGCTGGGGGCCTGGATGGAGAATGGAACCATAGGCAGAACTATTTTCACATCCATTTTCTATCAGATTTTTTGTTTTGTTTTTGTTTTGCTTTGCTTTTTTCTTTGCCAGCAGACATGTGAGTCCAGATTCATCACCCTTTGAAGACAATTGCATGCAGTGACTTTAAGAGCTTTTGGGAATCAGCTTCAGAATCAGGATGAGTCACTGATTCTTGTTTTGAGGCTTCCAGCTTTGTGGACTGAGAAGCTACTGGTTTCCCTGGCTCTGTGAAACTCTTTGGCCTCGGATCACAGAATCCAATCTAATAAATACCCTCTTTTAACTATACTTGCATTCTATTGGTTATCATCATCTGGAGAAGCTTACTGTATGTAGGCATTGGCTGAGTCTTTGCCTTCCTTCCTTCCCTTCCTCCTTTGCTTTTTCCCTTCCTCTCTCCTACCACTATACCTCTTCTTCTCATAGGTACAACATATTTACCTTCATCCCAAGGCAATGCTTCATGTGAGGATTTTCTTGGTTCAATGACTCACAAGGCAAGTTATCTGCTTCTTACATATTCAATATACAACATAGATTATGAATCCTAGAATCTTTCATTACTATGGTAATAACTGTACTTTAGAAAAGGAAATGTATAGCAATGACTGTTTCTGGCAAACATTAAAAACCCCAGAGCATTTAAAGTAAGAGTTCTATAGCAGTGATTTAAGCTGTTTGCTAATAGCTGAAGTGTTTTACTAGAGCCTAATGGTCCTTCCTCTTCCTTCCTTTCTTCTTTCCCTTCCTTCCTTCTTTTCCTTCCTCCCTTTTCTCCCTCCCTTCCTTCCTCCCTTCCTTCCTTCCTCTCTCCCTCTGTTCCTTCCTTTTCCTTCCTTTCTTCTCTCCTTCCTTCCTTCCCTTCCTCCTTTGCTCTTTCCCTCCCTCTCTCCTTCTTTCCCTCCCTCCTTCTCTTCCTTCCTTTGTTCTTCCTTCTTTCCTATCTTCCTTCTTTTTCTCCCTCCCTCACTGTCTTCTCTTCTTCCTTCTTTCCTTCCTCCCTTTTTTCTTTTATCATTTAAAAATAATATAGGACCTCCACATGCTAGGAAAACATGAAATCATTAGACTTGCCTCTACACTTTGTATTTTGTGTTTGAAACAGTCTCTGAAGTGTAAACAGAGTAAGTCAGGATTTCTTACTACAAAGTCTGTACTTCCCATCATACCATAGTCATGTAACCTTGAGTCATCTATGCTTAGCTACCTTAGCTAGACTCGAGGTCATATATGGCCAGTGCTGGGCCAGAAGCTGGAGAGAACAGGACCTTTGAATGTATGCCAATGTGTGGAATGAGTCTGTGGTTACGCTGCTAAGCCTGTGGCTGGAGAGCTTTGAATATAGCATGGCAGCCATTCTCACCCTTCCTCGCTCTTTCTTTGGCCTGTGTAAATCACTGTCTTTCTAACATTGCTTAGGGCTCCTCTAAGATTTAGGATCCTCATGCCTCCACTTCTGTGAGGTGAGGGTTCTTTTGCCAGTTATTTGAGAGTTTCTTCAAGAAAACCACTAAAGGAATGAGGAAAGTAGGAGGAACAGGAAGAAGGAAATGAGTTCAGGCTGGATGCTTGTGGCTCATGCTTGTAATCCTAGATTCTTGGGAATATAAGAATGAGAGGAGGGGCTGGGAAGGTGGCTTAGTGGTAGAGTGCTTGCCTTGCATGCCTGAGGCCCTGGGTTCGATTCCCCAGCACCACATAAGCAAAAAGAAAAAGAAAAAAAGCCGGAAGTGGCGTGGTGGCTCAAGTGGTAGAGCGCTAGCCTTGAGCTGAAGAGCTGAGGGACAGACCAGACCCCCCAAAAAAAATAAGAATGAGAGGAGCTGGGCGCTGGTGGCTCATGTCTGTAATCCTAGCTACTCAAGAGGCTGAGATCTGAGGATTATGGTTCAAAGCCAGCCTGGGCAGAAAAGTCCGTGAGACTCTGATCTCCAATAAACCACTAGAAAACCGGAAGTGGCACTGTGGCTCAAGAGGTAGAGTGCTCACCTTGAGCTGAAGAGCTGAGGGACAGCGCCCAGTCCCAGAGTTCAAGCCCCATGACCAACAAAAAAAAAGAGAGAGAGAGGGGATCATAGTTCTAGGCCAGCCCTGAGAAGAAAAGTCCATCAGAGTCCACCTCTACAGAAGGGAAGCTGTTCACTGTGGTGTGCCCTTAGGACCCCAGAGACTATGGGAAGTCTAAAAGTTGATGGACTGTGGCTAAATTGTGTACCAGGGAAGAAAGTAACATACTATAGAAAAAATAACAACAGGTAAAAACAAAACAAAACAAAACAAACAACAGGGTTGGGGACATAACATAATGCTAGTATGCAAGCCTAGCAAGCCTTGACTTCAAACCTCAGCTACCCAACAACAACAAATGAGTTCAGTTGAACTCTAGTCTCAATTTCATCCCACAGGAAGCTTGGGAGCATGAATTGTACCACAGAGCTACACTCCCTTAACAAGAAGGTGTTGCTTTTATACTTAGTTGTATTAGTGGGTCTTTATGGGCTGGCCACCACCTAACCACAGGGTTCTGTGTGACTGAGCCAGGTGGCTGTGATTCACAGAAGGCAAGTCTCTGGAGAAAGGCACAGCTGTGAGCCATTAGCAGCCAACAGTACAGCTGCTGGGCCTGGTAAAGGAGATGAGGCTGGGCACCAAACACACCCAAAGGCAACTCTGGTTTTTCTCTCAAAGGATTTCTCTTTTTTCTTTGTTTTTCTCGGCTTCTGATTTTACAATCTGCATGTGTGAGGGGAGAAGGACAATTTTCTGCTTGTTCATTTCTTCTGAGGTGGTGTTAGGGAAAGGTAACCTTTTCTGGGGTTGCTCATTTTTCTAATGGGTGCAATCTGGAAGATTCAGAGATGAATTTTAAGGTTAAAATGCCACATGATATTGTAGCCAGACTGGGGTTTTATTGGCAAAACAATGTCCTCAGAAGCTTTATTTGCTTCCCGTCATTTCCACATACAAAGGACTATAGTTAGGATATTATAGATATATATGTATATATTATATATATAAATGTAATCATGAAACCTGCCTGGTTTCATTTACTGGAGTCATTGTTCAGGTTACTGCCTTGGAATATTAAAAAGGATTTCACTCCTTGGTGATGGTATTTACTGAACCTGTTTCCAATCATTGGAACACTGGAGCATAAGGCTTGAGGAAAAACTACATATAGGTACATACTTGCAGTTTTCTTTCTTTCAAGCCCAGTATTTTGACTAAATAACATCTTATAAAGATGTAAGAGTAGATTGTGATTAAAATAATAACAATAATTAACTTTTTGTGCCAGTTAAGGGGCCTGAACTCAGTGCATGGGTTCTGTCCCTCAGGTTTTTTACTCAAAAGTTGGTGCTCTATTACTTGAGCCACACCACTTCTGGCTGTTTGTTGGCTAATGGAAGATAAGAGTCTCTTAGACTTTTCTGCAAAGACTGCCTTCAAACTGCAATCCTCAGATGTCAGCCTCCTGAGTTTTTAGAAGCACAGGTATAAGCCACCAGTGCCTGGCTGATGTAGATCATTTTTATTGAAAGCTTATGATATTACATTGATTATTCCATACACTGCATAAAATTAGCTCATCTTCACAAGAAATCTATAAGGAGCTTTAAAAATCATATGATTGAAAGAGACTGAGCTCTCTAACATACAATTAGTAGGAAAATATTCTTCTAAAATTATCCTCCTAATTTGAATGATCATTTCCTTGATTTTCAAAACCACTTTTCCTCCTATAAATATCTTTCCCTTTCACTGTCATGTGGTCCAGGTCACAATTATCTCACATCAAAACTGTTGAAATGGCAACTTTCTTATTTTTCTAATCTGATCTTAAATCTTCTCTGCCCAAAGCAAGTAAATGTCAACTTTGCCATTTACAAAAGAATCAGTTTCATTTACATGTTTCTCTTCATGATGAGTCATCAGTTGAATTCTCTTTTAAGACTATTTTCTTCCTCCAGAATCTCATGTTTCCCTTTTTCTTCTGAATACCAGGTGAGAATGAAAGCTCACCTGTTATTACAGTGGTGAGAGAGAGGCCTTTAGTCCTCTTCCTTGTTGTGTGGAGCTGTGTGACCACAGGGGTACAGAATGTCTAAAATCCTCTTCAGCCCTGTCCATCTCAAACTGGTGCTGGTGATATGAGGCCCATCATCCTGTCATGCTAGACAGCGTGCTCAACACTTGCAGCTGAAATCTAGGGCCCTTGCCTCAGCCTTCCTTTTTGATGACCTCATAGCATTCATTAGTCTCCTCACACCTGGTGGCATCAGGCTTCATTCTGACACCTGTACATAGATGCTCCCCAGGTGGATTTTTCCATATTCCAACTTTCATGTCACATTGGAACAGTCAAGGAAACAAAAGATCTGCCAAGGTATTGATGGCTACTCCTAAACTTGTTTGTAGTCTCTGTTGACTTTTTCTGCATCCCTTCTCTCCTCTTTGCACAAATCCAACCCTATCTTCATAGGAATGCTTCTCTTTCAGCTTCTGCCATTTTGGATGGGCATTTGTCTTCTCCATAGAATACAATACCAATGTGTTCTTGGTATTGCATTGAACTTCATTGTTTTCACGTTAAGTTTTATTCTGTTTAATAAACTTTATTCTTGTTTTGAGTCAAATTCAAATTTTTATTTTCTAGCAAATCCAATCTTAAGAAATGTTTGATTTTACTTCTCACAATAAGGGGATGTTAATCTCAAGATATACTGAAACTTAGTGTTGTCAGTTTTCCAAACTTAACAACCTTTGAGTTCTTGAAGCATTTTACTATCTGTGATTGTAGGGTCTTCGTCTGTCCCACAAAAGACAGATTGGGTCCGAGGAAAGGTAAGTTCACAGCTTCCCATTCGCTTCCCATTCCCTTAACCCGGGAAACAATCAGAGCAGCAGGGAAGTCAAGTCAAGCACAGGAACTCCTTTATTAACGCACGACAAGCACTTTTTAAAGCAAAAGAGACCTGGTGGCACGGGGAGGAAAAGGAACCAACCAATCACTGTAAAGGTCACACCCTTTCATGCACCTAAGCTTCCAGAGCTGTTTACGCACTAAATGTAAACAAATCGGGCTCTGCCCATTCAACTGCCTCTCAGCCTCATCTTTGCTGCCCACGTGTCCCACATGTGATGATGAATGTTCTTAATGTCCCAATATTAATTTCAATGGTACAACACTAAAGGAGAGATGAAAAAACTCTCACCATAAATGTCAATAGTCATGGGTATCTCTTTTTTTAAATTTTATTGTTAAGATGTTGTCCAGAATCAGAGTGGAAGAATGACCCTGCAGATGAGCTCTGCCTCCATCAGGAAGCAACAATCCCATTATGGGAGAGAAAATATGATGCTATGATGAATGGAACAAAACCCTATAGAGTTTGAATTGAAATAGTGAATAACAAACACTCAAAGTAAAAAAAAAAACAAATGATGTTGTACAGAGGGGTTACTGTTACATGAGTAAGGCAACGAGTACATTACTTGTCGATCATTGTTACCCCTTCCCTTCCTTGTTGTTGTCCCACTATCCCTTCCCTCCCCCAGCTCCCACACTCCTATGCCCCACTCTCCCCCCAACTTGCCACCTGAAGTTGTAAAGTTTGTTTCCAATATACTGTCCTGTGGTATCTTTGTTGCAATGGGTCATCCTGTGTCCTTGTTTCAGCATTTTGTTATTCCCCTCTCTTTCCCCAGATTGGACATATGTATATGCAAGATGCAGGTTATCAAAATCAAGTACAGTGACAACAGGGGATATGCCATAGGGGAAAGAACATACAAAGGAAACAACAACAAAAAAATAAAATCACATGTTTTTTAAAATAGTGAAAATAAAGACAGAACTCTTGTGTCCATATCTTGGGGTTCATTTCACTTGGCATCATCTTATATGGTCATTTGTACATGGTTTTTGAGCTTTTCAGCTCATCTGATAAGATTATCCTATATGTATACTAATTATTGCAAATAAGGGAAACCATGGGACCCAAATTTTTTTGGGACTAGGTAACTTTACTTAATATGATTTTTTCTAAGTCTTAACATTTCCTAAAAAAATGGGGCAGTGTCATTTTTTCTGATGGAAGTATAGAATTCTATTGTATATATACCACATTTTCTTGATCCATTCATTTACTAAGGGGCATCTGGGTTGGTTCTATATCTTAGCTATGGTAAGTAATGCTGAAATAAACATAGTTGTGCTGGTAGCTTTAGCATGGCCTTGTTTGTGACTGTTTGGATAAATGCCCAGAAGTGGGATTGCTGGGTCATAGGGAAGCTCTATGTGAAGTCTTTTGAGGAAACTGCATACTGCTTTCCAGAGTGCTTGAACAAGTTTATACTCCCACCAACAATGCAATAGGGTTCCCTTTTGGCTACATCCCCTCCAGCATCTGTTGTTATCAGATACCTTGATTATAGCCATTCTAACTGGAGTGAGGTGGAATCTCGTTGTTGTTTTGATTTGCATTTCTTTTATGGTCAGAGAAGTTGAGCATTTCTTCATGTGTCTACTAGACATTCTTATTTCCTTTTCAGAGAAGACTCTCTTTAAGACTTTGCCCACTTATTAATGGAGTGGTTGTTTTTTTTTGTTTTGTTTTTTTGGTCGATCCTGGTGCTTGAACTCTGGACCTGAGTGCTGTCCCTCAGCTCCTCAGCTCAAGGCTAGCACTCTATCATTTGAGCTACAGCACCACTTCCATTTTTCTGGTGGTTTATTGGAGATAAGAGTTTCATGGACTTTCCTGCCCAGGCTGGCTTTGAACCATGATCCTCAGATCTCAGCCTCCTGAGTAGCTAGGATTACAGGCCTTAGCCATCAGTGCCTGGCGGGTGGTTTTTTTT
Organism: Dipodomys ordii; assembly: GCF_000151885.1. NCBI lineage: Eukaryota > Metazoa > Chordata > Mammalia > Rodentia > Heteromyidae > Dipodomys > Dipodomys ordii. Next base: position 26,849,482 of record NW_012267233.1, read on the forward strand.
TTTTAGGATTTGTTTTTGGGTGACTTAATTTTTTGAGTTTTAAGTATATTTTAGATATGAGACCCTTGTCTGTTGTATGGCTAGTGAAGATCTCCCAGTCTGTGGGCTATCTATTGATCTTGCTAGCTATGTCCTTTGCCATGCAGAAGCTCTGCAGTTTCATGCAATCCCATTTGTCCAACCTTTCTTTGATTTGTTGAGTTTCTAGGTCTCCATTAAGAAAATTTTGGCCTGTGCCAAGGAGCCCTAGAGTTTCTCCTATTCCTTCCTGTAATGGTTTCAGGATGTATGCTTTTACTTTGAGGTCTTTGATCTATTTAGAGTTGATTCTGGTGCAGGATGATATATAAAGTTCTAATTTTAGTTTTCTACAGATGTTTAATCAGTTTTTCCAGCATCATTCATTCTTTCTTACATTCTATCTTTGGCATCCTTATTGAAGATCAGGTAGCCATCAGTTTATGGGTTCATTTCTGAGTCTTTACTTCTATTCCATTGGTCTTCAGGTCGATTCTTAGGCCAGTATCAAGCTGTTTTGATTACTATGGCTTTGTAGTAGAGTTTGAAGTCTGGTATTGTTATTCCTGCAGCAGTGTTCTTCCTGCCAAGGATTATTTTTGCTATTCAGGATCTTTTATTGTTCCACATGAATTTTTGGACTGCTTCTTCTATTTCATTGAAGAATGAGGTTGGAATATTGATGGGTATTGCATTGAATTTGTAGATAGGCTTTGGCAGTATTCCATTTTCATGATATTAATCCTCCTTATCCAGGAGCATGGGAGATTTTTCCACATCCTCAGTTCTGCTTTAATTTCCTTTTTCAGGTTTTTAAAGTTTTCATCATAGAGATCCTTCATTTCTTTAGTTTAGTTAATTCCTAGGTATTTTATTTTTTGTGGGGCTATTACAAAAGGTGTTGCTTTCCTGATTTCTGCTGTGCTTTTCTAATTATTGGCATACAGGAAATCCATTGAATTTTGAGGGTTAATTTTATACCCTGCTACTTTGTCAAATTTTCAAATCAGCTTGAGTAGTTTGAGAGTGGAGTTCTTGGGGTTCTTTAAATATTAAATAATATTCTTTAAATATTATGTCATCTGCAAAAAGGGAGAGTTGTACTTCATTTTCCCCTGTTTGGATCCCCTTTATGTTTGCATCTTGTCTAATTGCTCTAGCTAGGCATTCTAATACTAAGTTGAAGAGGAGTAGAGAGAGTGGACATCCTTGTCTTGTTACTGAGTTTAGGGGAAATGGCTGTAGCTTTTTACCATTAAGTATAATGCTGGCTGTAGGTTTGTCATACACGGCCTTTATTATATTGAGTAATGTTCCCTGGATTCTAGTTTCTCTAAAGCTTTCATCATGAAGGTGTGTTGGATCTTATCAATTGCTTTTTCTGCATCTATCGAGATAATCATTAAGTTATTATCCTTGCTCTTCTTGATGTGATGTATTACATTAATTGATTTGCATATATTGAACCAGCTTTGCATCCCTGGAATGAATCCTGTTTGATCATGGTGTATGATTTTTTGATGACTTGTTGAAGTCGATTGGCCAAGATTTTGTTGAGAAGTTTTATATTAATGTTCATCAAAGAAATGGATCTATATTTCTCTTTCTTTGATGAGTTCTTGTCTGGTTTTGGGATGAGAGTTATGATGGCTTCATAGAAGGAGTTCGGTAGTGAACTTTCAGTTTCAATTTCATTGAAGAGTTGGAGGAGTATTGGTGTGAGTTCTGCTTTGAAGGCCTTGTAGAATTCAGCAGTGAACACATCTGGTCCTGGGCTTTTCTTGGATGGAAGGTCTTATTACTGTTTAGATTTTGATGCTTGATATGTGTCTGTTAAGTTGGTTTGACTCATCATTTAGTTTGGGCACATCAATATTTGCTAGAAATTCTTCCATTTCATCCAGATTCTCAAACTTATTAGCATAAAGTTTGAGAAATATTCCCTTATAATGTTCTGTATCTTGGTTGTTTCTGTGGTGATGTTTCCATTCTCATCTCTGAGTTTATTTGGCTGTGTTCTCTTTTTCTCTGGTAAGGTTTGCTAAGGTCTGTCAATTTTGATAATTTTTTCAAAGAACCACCTCTATGTTTTGTTGATTCATTCTGTTTTGTTTTGGATTCTAACTCATATAATTCTCATCTAATTTGAATTATTTCTTTCTGCCTAATGGATTGAGGTTTGGCATGTTGCTCTTTTTCAAGGAGCTCCAGGTGTATTATTAAATTGTTAGATATCTCTCCAATTTGTTAATGTAAGAACTCAGAGCTATGAATTTGCCACTGAGTACTGCCTTTGCTGTGTCCCAGAGGAGCTGGGACAGAAATTTCCTTTCTAATCTTTTCCATGACCCATTTGTGGTTCAACAGTGTGTTTTTCAGCCTCCATGTGTTATAGGGTTTTCTTTAGTGGCTTTTCGTGTTGAATTCCAATTTTATTTCCTTGTTGTCTGAGAGAATGTAGGGCATGATTTCACTGTTTCTGAATTTCAACAGATTTGCTTTGTGACCTAAAATTTGGTCTATTTTGGAGAATGTTCGATGTGCTGCTGAGAAGAATGTTTAATATGTTGTTGATGTTCTGTAGAGGTCTGTTAAGTCTACTTAGTCTATGCTGTTGTTTCTCTGTTGAATTTTTGATGAGTTGATCTGGTTAATGGGGAAATTTGTGTGTTAAAGTCACCAACAATCAATGTCTTTGGATTTATGTGTGATTTTAGGGAATGTAGTGTTTCTTGGATAAATCTGGGTATTCTGTTATTTGGTGAGTAGATATTTAGAATTGTTATATCCTCCTGTAGGAAAGATCCTTTTATTAGTATGTAGGAAAGATCCTTTTATTAGTCCATCTTTATCTCTTTTCACTAATTTTAATTTGAAGTCTATTTTATCTGAAATAAAGATTGCTACTCCAGCCTGTTTATGGGGCCATTTGGCTGGTAGATTTTATTCGAGACTTTCATATTCAGAGTATGTTTGTTTTTGTGGGGAAGGTGTGTCTCTTGAAGACAGCAGGGTACTAGATGGATCCTGTGTTTTGATCCAACTGGAGATTCTCTGTCCTTTGATTGGAGAGTTAAGACCATTGATATGGAGAGTTAATATTGAGAGGGGTTTGGAAGTTCCTGTTATGTATCTACCATCAGTGGCTATGTCACCTAGGTTCTGCCTATGTTTATCTGATTCTTTGTTTGGGGGCTGCTTCTCTGCCTTCTGTTTTAGTTGGTTCTCTATGTGCAGGACACCTTTAAGTATCTTTTGTAGTGATGGTTTGGTGGAGATATATTGTTTCAGTTTTTCTTTGCTGTGGAAGTTTTTATTTTTCCCTCAGTTATAAAGGAGAGTTTAGCTGGATACACTATTCTAGGTTGATAATTGTTTCTTTTTAGGGCATGGCATGCTTTATTCCAGGATCTTCTTTCTTTCATGGTCTCTGCTGGGAAATCTGTAGATATATAATTGTTTTCCTTTATAGGTGATTTGCCTTTTCTCCTTGATAGTTTGCTTCAAGGATCCTTTCCTTGGTTTCTATTGATCCTGTGGGAATTACCACGTGGTGGTGGGATGTCCTGTTCTGGTCTGGTCTATTTGGGGTTCTAAAGGATTCTTTTATCTAAATGGGCCAATCTTTTTGCATGTTTGGGAAGTTCTCTTCTAGGATTCTGTTAAATAAGTTTCCTAGAACTTTGGCTTCTGTTTCTAGGACCTCTTCTACACCCATTAGCCTTGAATTAGGCCTTCTCATGGTGTCTTCTATATGTTGAATAGATCTATCATGTTTTTAGATTTGTTTTGAATACTGGTTTGTTCTTTTTCTATAATGTCTAGGTTGTCTTTATCCCAGAGATATGGTCTTCTGCATGGTCTAGCCTACTGTCCAGACTTTTTATTTTGCTTTTTATGTCCCTTCCTTCTAATTTCTCAGTTTCCATGGCTTCAATTTCTTGGTTGAAGGTTTGTTTTAGATCTTGTATGGATTTCCTTGCCTCCTTAATTTGTTTTTTTTTTTTTTTTGTGTTCACTCTCAGATCCTGCAGTTGAGTGGCTATACTTTCATTGTACTCCTTTACTTTTGTTGGAGTTCATTCAGCTTTATTGTGGATTCCATGAATTCTTCTATTAATCTTTTGTTTGCCTCATTACACTAATGCATAGCTTTATGTAGGCTTTCTGTTTTTTCATTCAGCATGTTTATCAGTAGTGTTTGTAAAGCATTTTGAGAGGTATCCTCTGGATTTTTTATTAACTGCACTGTTGCCTGTTTATCCTGTGTCAGAGTTGACATTCTTTGACTTGACTTTCTTCTTGTGTTTATGTGGTTAGTTCTGCCCATTTGGGAGTAAAAGCAAATCCACTTCCTCACTAGCACACAAGTTCCAACCCAGAACCCTGTATTTGTACAGATTTTTGGAGGTTTAGTATTAATGATGAGTATTTTCACTCTATCTCACCTTTTTTGGGAGTGAGTATATATCCAATTACACACAGAACACAATTTTAAGGTAAGCACTTACCCAGAACTCTGCAGTTTCACACACTTTGGGAGTTCACAATCAATGATGGGCAGTTCTGTGGGAAGAGTGGTGATGATACTCATGTTTTCCCTTGGCTTTTCAGCCCATCCTGATCTGCACCGGTGGTCAGCAGGATGGTGAGTTCCATTCCTGATCCTTCAGTCCGAGCTGGAGGTAGGTAAAGAGATGCAGCCCTCTGTCTCCGGCTGTTTGATTCAGATTTTTCCTGCTGGTTCCACCACAGCTGCGGCTAGTTGGGGCTGTAGCTTGTCCTGTTTTCTGGTGCACACTGCTCGAATTTTTTCCTTGCTAGGCAGAATCTCTGTAGTGAGCCATAATAGTACTGAGATTCTGCCTAGCAAGGACACAGCTGTGTCTCCACTTCCAACATCTCTCTTCAAGTGGACTCTTTCTTTAATGTAATCATTTATCTCTTCTGCAGATACCTCCCCCTAAAGATACCAAAGTTGACCTTACAGAAATGGGAAATGCAAAGATGTCATTCAATTCTGTTTGCCCATAATCTCAGAGAAGATGAATTTGCAAAGTAGAAATTTAGATTTATGAGGTGAAATGTCAATGTATTTTAGGAAAAGGTCAATCAAAGGAGTCACAGGTGACTTATTCACCCGTTTATGTTCTATTTCACTTTGCATCCTTAGTATAAATGTAATAAGTGTTTACTACCAAAGAATTGGGAAAGAAATTCTAAGGAAAAATAATCTACCACCCATAAATAGTTACCCACATAGGAATAATGACTATATTTTTAAGTTATATTTCATTCTTTATGGATATGCATATTTTTGATCTATTAGTTTAGGTGCTGTTTGTTATTATATTTATATTTTGGTGAAAGTGTAATTATACAAAATACAGTTCTATATTTGCTATTTTTACATTATATTTTATAGGGACTATTTATGGTTAAAACTTTTTGTAATTATCATTTTTAGTAACTGCAATGGGTACCATTGTTTGAATATGCTATAATTTGTTATTTTTCTTCCTTTTTAGTATTTTTAAATTACTTCCAATTTTATTTTCCTATTTCACTCCTTGATGAACAGCCTTAAACTATATCCTTGATATAATGTTTGATTATTTTCTTCAAATAAAGTCCTAGAAGTGAAATTGCTATAACTTAAGTTGACATTTTTTTCCCCATCTTGGCCTCAACTAAGCTCTAATCTTTCCTTTTCAGTTTTCTCTGGAATTAATTGGAAAGGAAAGCATAAATGGCATAAATCAAGCAGAGCTTTTCTACTGTAGCTTTTCTTTCTCCAAAACTGTAGCTTTTCTTTCTCCAAAACAAATGACAGAACCCCTATGTAGTATCTTTTCTAAGACTCCTCCAAACTCTCCCATTTCTGCATGCTTGTTTTGCAAATTCTTTCATTGGAGCAAGGTAGTTTTCATGGTCACTGAGATGGATGAATCAATGAAAAGGGCCAGTGTATTATGGAATGACATCATAAGTATTTTCTTTTTGATCTTTCAGTGACAACAAAATTAATGTCCCAGCACTCATTGGATGTCTCAGCAGGGCATAGTGTTTTGGACATCTGTAGATGTAACATATTAACACAGCTGATGTCAATTAAAATTTTTTTTCTCAGTAAGAAGTGGTTCTTAGCTGGGTGCTGATGGCCCATTCTATAATCCCAGTTATGCAGGAGGGGTCTGAGGATTGCAATTCAAAGCCAGCCCTGACAGAAAAGACCATGAGACTCTCTCTTATCTCCAACTAACCATCAGAAAACTGAAGTGGAACTATGGCTCAAAATGGTGGAGCACTTGAGCAAAAGAGCTCAGGTATAGTGCCAAGGCCTGGAGTTTAAGCCCTATGACCACTACCACAACCACCACTAACAACAGCAACACACCAACAAAAAAGAAGTGGTTCTCTTAAGCATATCCTAGAGCCAATAATTGGATATTATTTACTGAACTGCTTAATGTTAGAGGAGTACGTTAGGACACTTAAACACCAGAGTAGGAATAAGCAAAAGAATCTTTAAAAAGATGTAGCCTTTGGTATAAAGAAGTATAATCAATAAAGCATATAAAAATAACAAAAAGTTCTAAGTTTAAGCTGAATTTTTTTTAACTTAAATGATCAAAATGAGTTGTGGAGCTTTAGCAATGACTGAGCCCAGGTTTTGATTTTCTCAACTGGGTAGGGGTTTCTGCTCTATTTTCTTATTGTAAGAAATAATTCTGATAGCTTTGTTCTGGAATCAGTAATCTAAAGTATTAAACCATTTAGTTTTGCTTTTTGTTTATTTAAAGAAAGACACTGTTTATTTATTCTTTTTTAAAATGAACATAACACACAGTGGCCAACTGACTCACAACTGAGTCATCTCTTGTGATTAAGAAAGACACGTTTGTTCCTACTGTTGCCTTAGTCACTATTCTTTTTAAAATCTCTTTTTAGGAAACTTACCCAAAATATGACTCACTCCACTATTCAGCTTTGAAAGAAAAATTTTAACCTGTGTTTTGTCTTCAAGGTAAGGTTTGACTGCTTAGAGTCAGAAAATAATAATAGACACACCCTTCCCCCACAACTTGCACAACAATATTTCAGAATAATGTAACCCAGATTTCTTTCTAGTCTCTCTTGTGTCCTTTGTTTTATTTAAAAGAAAATCTTTTGTTCTTGCCTTTCCTTTATTCTTTTTCTCTCCTCTCACCATCTCCAACTATATTTTAGCAAGTCTCTAACTTTTCTTTTCTTTCATTTTTTTCTTTTCTTCTTTTTTCTGAAACTGGAACTTGAATTCAATACCTGACACTTTCACTTCTTGGCTGGCACTCTACCAACTGAGCCATGCCTCCGACCTCTTTTAGATGGATTGGTTCTTTATTTCTTTTTTTTTTAATTGTATAGCTTGGAATCATAACCTTTAAAATAGAGCAGATATTGCCTGGAAAATGCCATTTGCTTTAGAGATTGTTCTGTATCTTAACGGTTTTCTCCATTTGTAAAGTTATCACTGTGTAAGTTTAATGTCTTTCAAAATTAACTCACACAGACTCTTTTAACCCTGGAAAATATTGTGAGACTAGCACTATTGAACTGAATGAAACTAATATGCTTGAAGGTTACCCAATGATTCAATATTGGAAAATTGATATGATTCAGCATGATATACTTAATGAATCAGTATAATGGATCTCGAACAGACTGAATAAGTTTATTCAGTATTATTGGAACATCATTGATTTCAAAGTATTCTTTTTCTTTTCTTAATGCATTTTTATTGTTATGGTAAAGGTGATGTACAGAAGGGTTACAGTTATATAAGTTAGATAAAGAGTATATTTCTTCTGGAACAATGCCATCCCTAAATAGTCCATTAGTTATTCAGGAGAAATTGGATTAACTTGTACTTTTGAGTAATAAACAAACTCAATGACAGATAGAACAACCAGATACTGTACCCTAACTCAAATTATTCTAAATAGCAAAAGAAAGATGTAGATATAGCAGATTACAATATTGGTAATTCATCCAAATATCTCCAGTAGTCCTCAGCAAAAAGATAAAAGATCAGCTTCTTTATAATATTTCCCACAGAAGATAAGACTCAAATTTTCAAAACAGATATGTGGACAAGAAGGGAGGGAAATGATACTTCAATATTTGAAATGACTTCTAAATCAAGATCTTTGGTTGTAGATTATAAGCAAAGTACTTTAAACTTAATACGTTTTTATGACAACTATATTTTTGTAGAATTTTCCTGGCCATTGAAATTTCAGTAAATTAAAATAGTCTTCAAAAGCTTTTACTACAAGGTATATCTAAACATCACTTACCTCAGGATGATTGTAGTCCTATAAATGCTTTAACACAAAATTTGTACATTTACAAAATTGCACAGGTCAGAAAAATGTTACCAGTATGGATGATCAGATCAAGAACTATATTCTTCTTGGGGCATTGGATACTTTCTTATCTCTCCAAAAGAATATACACAATTTGAGGCAAAGAGCCTTATGTATAATTTCTCATATTCTCTTTATTCCAAGTAGAGGCCTAGAATTACTGTGATATTGAACCTTTTCCTTTTTAAGGCTATTTTAGGGGTGCATTCCTTATTTCCTAGCCTCAAGTTTTGGAGCTATATTGTGACCTAGTGAAAAAGACTATGCATTAGTCAGGACTTTGCACATGGATCTGGATATAGAAGAAATTGATCTTTCTTTTTAAAAAAATTATTGTAAGGATACTGTATGTACAGAGGGGTTACAGTTACATGAGTAAGGTAATGAATACATTTCCTATCAAACATTGCTACCCCCTCCTTTGTTTTCCCTTACTATCCCTTTCTTCCCCACCTCCTTAACTCTTCCATCTACCCCTCCAAGTTGTAAAGTTCATTTTCAACATAGTATCTTGTATATCTCATTGTTACAATGTGATGTTTCTTTTAAAAAATGTTGTAAAAGTGATGTACAGAGGAGTTACAGTTACCTGATTCAGTTAATGAGTACATTTCCTTTTGCACAACATCAACCCCTCCCTCATTCTCTCCCAGAATTTTCCCTCCTAACTCCCCAAAGTTGTATAATTCATTTCAAACATAGTGTCTAGTGGGTTTCATTGATGAATTGGTTCACCCTTTGTCTCACCATTTCTGTGCTTCCCCTTCCCCTCCCTAGATCAGATAAACTTATATCCAAGATAAAGGGTGCAGAAATAAAAAAAAAACAGTGACAGAAGAAAATTAATCAAAGAAACAAAGAGAAAAGAAAAGAATAAAAAAAGAACTGTAAACAATATAATAAAAAAGTTCTCACTCCCATTTCTTGGAGTTCATTTCGATAAATATTATTTTATATGATCATATGCATACAACTATTGAGCCCTTGTGATCCTCTTCTAAGTATATCCTCCTTTGTTCTCACTGTGTGAATGTTTAGACTGCTGTTTAATTAATCATATCCAGGTGTAATTATTTTTCTTTTAATATCCATTGGGTTTAACATTGGATTTATAGGAACATTGTAATTATTGCAGATGAGGGAAACCATTCAGTCTATGTTTCCTTGAATCTGGCTTATGTCAATTAAGATGTTTTTTTTTTCCCCAAGGCTTTCCATTTCCTTATGAATGAGGCAAGGCCATTCTTTCTGATGGAAGCATAGATTTCCATTGTGTATGTATATCACATTTTCTTAATCCATTTGTCCACTGAGGCTAGTGTTCTACCACTTTGAGCCACAGCATCACTTCTTGATCTTTCTTCAGAAAGATCATAGATATGCTTATATACACGTTAGTATTTCTCAAAATATTGATCAGCCAAAGAGGAGGGCGGCTCTCATTGTCACTATGGCTGACTTCTCCATCTCCTTCAAATCCAGGTGATTTACATTCCCATTTCAAGTGTAGGCAGTAAAACTTCGATGTGATTCTGCTACAGTACTTCTGGAAAATGATGACTCACTTCTTTAAAAGTCACAGAATATGATAAAGTGTCATTGCTGACTCTGGAAGTTATAGCACTAGTTATAATTCTTCAGCTATCTTACTACCCCTGGAGGATCAATGTATATTGACAAGAAGGCAGAGAAACAGGAATGATAGTAATGTAGCTACAGTCTTGGTGCTGAGAATGGTCCTGACTGTGTAATCCACACTAAAATTATTCAGTTCATCACTGTCTAATGCAGTTTGAGTTTAAGTTTCTCTTACTTAAGAGACCTCAATTACTAGCTTACAAGTAGTTTGTCTATCTATGAACTATTTTGCTTCCTTTACTACAATTGGACCTGGTGTTTTATTTTCTCTCCACATATCCATGAGTGTACATCAGAAGGAAGGTTGCCAGATAGGTATAGAAGAATACAGAATATTAAGTTAGTTTGAAGTTTAGATAAGCAATACTTCATAAAACACACTATATTGAAAGTCAAATTTAACTCAGCTTCTGTTTTATGTGACAACCCTGGTGAGAATACTTTCATGAGAAGGTATGAATTGGTATTTTTGATACCCCAGGCTATTCTGGTTGCTTACTGGAAAAGAGACCACATTATTTATGGATGACAGTAAAAGTGAAAAGAGAGTCAGATATCCTTAGTACTCTTGTTTATATTACTGTAGAGATTTTAGCTTATGTCAGTACACTTTTGATATAAAGGCCAGATAATAAATACTTCATGCTTTGCTGGCCTTATGGACACAGGCCTCCTTCTGTTTCAACTACTCCTTTTTGCTATGATAGTATGAATCTGCCTTAGAAATAAAGAAATAAGAATCTCTGTGTTGGAAATTAAATAAAAATGCTTTTTTCGAATGGTGGGACAAATTTTGCTTGTAGAATAAATGTAGTTTGTTGACCTTCGATTGAAAGCATCCAATAAGAATTAGTGATTTGATATAACTTGAGTTTGCAGTCCCATAATCCCTCTTCAGTACTTCATCTCTGGTGACAAAATAAAACGGCCTGGATTTAGTCATTTAGTTGAACAATTTTTGTAGCTCTTCATAAAACTGTAGCAAAGCCCAGGATAATTTTCAGATTCTCTAAGGCTGTCCAGAAGACAACATCTTGATTAAACAGAATCATTATTTTTTTAAAAGTCATAAAATATGTAACTAGAAGGAAATGATAGACAGAAAATGAATTTGTGGGAACCCCAACATATGAGACAAGAAGCATTGTTACAGTGTCAAAGGGATTGTGCTTCTTTGTAATGAATTTGCTACAAGCAAAATAAAAACATATTAGATTCCAAACAAAATGATGTAAATAAATAACAACTGTATGAATGTAGCAGGGGTGTATAAATAGCGTGTCTTTGAGTGAATCACTGTTCAGAAATATTAAATCCTAATTCTTGATATAAAAGATTAACTGGGACTCATCTTTACAACAAAGAGTATAAACAAATTTAAGAATAAATAAAGAGTATATGAAATGAAGGTAATAGATGCAAAAGATTATAGGGTATATGAGTAGAATGTATAATAAAAATAACAGCATTTTTGGCCAGTCCTGGGGCTTGAACTCATGGCCTGGCACTGGTCCATGAGCTTCTTTCGCTCAAGGCTACTCTGCCACTTGAATCACAGAACAACTTTCAGCTTTTCCTAGGTATGTGGCACTGAGCAATTGAACCCAGGGCTTCATGCATACTAGGCAAGCACTCTACCACTAAGCCACATTCCTAGCCTAGCAGCATTTTTAAAGAATAGAAAATGACATGATTATAGAGGATCATTTAAAGAACTACACGTAAAGTAAATTAAATTTGTAAACTAAAAAATTAGAAAATTAAAAATGAGTTCAACTTATATTGACTTTAGCTCTTTGTTGTCAAGGTTAGTGTCTAGAAAAATTTTTTAAACATTCTAGTTATGATATGCATCACAATATTTTTGCCTAGAAATTAATATTTGTGTAAGAAATTTGCAGTAAGATGGTTGAGATGATTTGTTGGATATAGGCAAATGCTGTCATGTTATTCTTCCCAAATTATGCTTTTAATTCATTTAATTTACTGAAATGTTCTCACTAATACTACCATCTAGAATCTATTCTAATAAAAATATTAGCCATAGATACATATGTTAATCACAAGAATAAATTTTAGGTCACACTAGGGTTTTAAAAATCCCATCTTAATTATCACAATAGAATCAAACTTATACTCTAAAAAATCGAGTAAAAATAAGCCTAAGAATTATATATAAAAGGAAATTATAGCCAGTACAATTACTCAAAGCCAGTACAATTTCTTAAATAATAATGAGATATGTGGTAAAATTAAATATATAAAATCATATGAAAAAGAATGTATGAAATTTTAAAAGATACAACTTAAATTACTGCATTACATTCCTCAAACTAGGAATACTTCAGGAGAATGAGAAATGCTGGCTAAATGGATGTAGAAAGAAAACAGTTGCTCTTAAATTCCCTTTAAATAATTGTAAACAAAACATCTACTTGTTAAATTTGTTTTGAAAATCAGAGAAACATAATTTTGTGTGTTTAAAAACACAAGAGCCACTAATAAAACAAATTTGAATATGTCATAGATATTAGGGAACCATCAGGCTAAGCAAGATAAGTCAGGCTCAGAAAGTCAAAATGCTAGCTGGTGGCTCATGCCTGTAATCCTAGCTACTCAAGAGGCTGAGAGCTGAGGATCACGATTTAAAGCCAGCCTGGGAAGGAAAGTCTATGACACTCATCTCCAATAAACCACCAGAAAGCCAGAAGTGGTTCTGTGGCTCAAGTGGTAGAGCACTAGCCTAGAGCTGAAGAGCTGAGGAACAGCGCCCAAACCCAGAGTTCAAGCCCCATGACCGGAAAAAAAAAAAAAAAGAAAAGAAAAGAGAAAAGAAAAAATCAAAATGCTTTCTCTCATTTGTGGAATTGA
>NW_012267233.1:26864336-26872633 GCF_000151885.1 Dipodomys ordii
CGGAAGTGGTGCTGTGGCTCAAGTGGTAGAACGCTGGCCTTGAGCTGAAGAGCGCAGGGACAGCACCCAAGCCCAGAGTTCAAGCCCCATGACCGACCAAAACAAAAAAAAAGAATTTGGCCTTAGCTCCATTGAGCAATTGGGTGTTTGGTTTTATTCAATTTAACACAGTGCTGTTAAAATTCTGAGGATGCTATTTAAGTTCATGGACCTAGCTGTGGAAGGAATGTTGGTATATCAACCTCTATTTCTTTTCCTGGTAAAAACTTGTTTTCATTTTCTGCCTCACTGGCTGAAGTGTTCTGATTTTACAATTAGTTGTTAGTCTTCTCCTTATATAAAGTAGCATCCCAAGCATTTTAATGTCATATACACAATTTTTGTTTCAAGTCTGGAATTTCAATCTAATGGCAACCATGCCAACACAGAATACTGCATCAAATTATGTTTTGCAAAGGTAGCTCTTTCTTTCCTCCTTCCTTTTCTTTCCCCTTCTATTCCTTCTCTTCTTTCTCCCTCCCTCTCTTCCTTCATCCTTTTCTCCCTCTCTTCCTTCTTGCCTGCCTTCCTTCTTTCTTCCCCTTGTCATTTTCCAGGGAGTCTTCATACACTCCCTTCCAAGAATGTGGCTGTATCTCTTTAAATACACTAATATATACATAGGATGCCTACCTTCCCTGCTACAATGCAGTTAGCAATCACAGCTGCTAGATTAATGGTTTTCAAATCAATGAGAGCATTGCAGGACTAGAGTAGTGTGCATTTCTCCTGGTGACTTAGAGCCTGTTACCTTCCACACACAGCTGCCTTCCCAGCAGACCTAACCACAGCTCTTTGTTCCTGAATTCCATAGGCTGACCATCCCAACCAGCCAGTGAGGCACAAAAAGGGAAACAACCTCTGTTTATGAAAGCTACCGAATTTCTACTTGATTTATTTATTTTTAAATAGTTCTTTAGCAGTATAATCTTGATCAAGGTCATACCTTATATCATTCTCTCCTATCTTCCCCATTGCATCAACATCTGAGAATTATGTAGTTCAACTGTTATATTACAAACATTGAATATACTGACTGTATTTTCTCACCTTTGCTCTCTCCATTCGTATACCTCCCCTCATAATACATTTCAGCTTTCTGGTATTCATTTTGTTAAACAGTCCATTCGTTGTTCAGAAAAAATCCACCATATTTTGTAGCCTTTAATAAGCACTTTGCAGAGTCCATTAATCAGGGGTTAGAGTTCTGCTCAACAGATACTAAATATTTAGCACTGATTTTTATATAATAGATCAGTTTAGGATTTATATTCTGTTTTGAAAAATACCCAGATAAGCAATTATCAAAGAAAAATGGGGAGACAGTATGAACAGGCCATCCACCCATAGTAAATTGATGTAAATTAATTATAGGGTAAACCTAGCTAATGAAGGTTCAATGAATATAGTAGTTCAATGAATATACTACATAAGATAGAGGAACATGCATGAAATGGTTCTCTGGAAGTCAATTCCCTTAGTCTTTTCCAGAGGTGCAAGCCAGTGCTCCTGTATGAACTAATCATGACAACCAGACATACAGTAATCAGTGGTCCAGAGAGCTCAGGGTTACATGCTGACTAGTAAGAAAACAAAACTCGTTACAACAAGGAGAGGATGAAGGTTAGCTCTTCCAGGACTTTGACTGAAAAGTAATAGTCTTTTGATCTTTCTCTGAAAGTCATACGGAAAGTTTTAGCTCCAAATGTCACTTGCCTGTTTTTCTTGAAAATACCTGAGACACAGAACTATTTTCTGCTTTTACAGTAGTGCTTCTGTGCCTTTTGAATCCAGTTTTAACCATTACCATTGATGCTGACTTTATTATTTTTCATGGAGACATTGATTGCCTTTGGAATTATTTCCCCATTCTTCATGCACCCTCTATATTGTATAAAACTTCCTGCTATGAACACAAATTTAATTATGTCTTCAAAGGGAGATCTGTATGTATAATTATAGTACATTTAAGCTAGACTAAAAATATTAGTACTTCTACTGGGTTAATGCTTGTATATTCTTCAAACCCATAACATTTATTTGGTTATTGAGCTATGAGTTC
Organism: Dipodomys ordii; assembly: GCF_000151885.1. NCBI lineage: Eukaryota > Metazoa > Chordata > Mammalia > Rodentia > Heteromyidae > Dipodomys > Dipodomys ordii. The sequence goes on from NW_012267233.1 coordinate 26,866,438, forward strand.
AGACATTCCATGAGACAGAGGGAGAAGAAAGTACTCAGTCTTCCTCTAATTATTTTTCACAACTCAGCTCTGTATTCAAACCTATATATGTTGGTATAGCAAACAAAAATTATTAATAATCAGATTGACCTTTCTAAAGAAGGAGCTAGGAGAAAAACAAGAGGGATTATTTTACTCTGATCTTCTTTTTCTATGTTTTGGGGGTATTGGGATTTAACTCATGACCTTGTGCTTGCTAGGCAAGCACTCTGCCATCCCCCTCCCCGCACCAGCCCTTTTACTTTAGTCTTCTTTTTCAAACAGAATCTCACTTTTTTTTTGCCTAAGGCAGCCTGAACTTCAACCCTTTTACCATGAAGCTGAGATTGCAGACATGTACCACCAGGCCTAGTTTATTTGTTGAGACAAAGTCTGCTAACTTTGTTTATGAGTAGCCTGGGATCTCCCAGTACTAATTAGCTAGGCCTACAGACTTGAACCACCAGATTTCATTCTGACCTTATAATGTAACAGTTCCACTAGGCATTTTTCAATAAAATAAAATATATATATTTATCAGTTTGTTTCTCATTATTAAAATGAAATACTAGCAGCAAGCCACTCTCTAAAGAAGAGGTGTACTAAGGCCTCTTGTCTAGTGTCCCAAAGCAGTATATTGTGTCACACAGCCAGAGACAAGGACTCCCAAGTGTTTATCTGGTCACTTCCTGTTCTTGTAAAGCCACCAGAGTCCAATCTTTTTTCTTCTTCTTCTTCTTTTGGGGCTTGGACTTAGCTTTGAACTTATGGCCTGATCACTATTCTTGAGCTTTTTTTTTTTTCTGAAGGCTAATGCTCTACCACTTGAGCCACAGATCTACTTCTGGCTTTTTGGCACTTTTTTGAGAAAAGTGGCTTTCCTGTGGGCAGGCTTCAAACCACTATCCTCAAATCTCAGCTTTCTGAACAGCTGGGATTATAGGTCTAAGCCACCAGCACCTGGGTTCAGAGTCCAAACTTGGTAGCTCTTCCCTAATGCCCTGCTGTAGTCCTAACCTCTTCCCAAAGACCCTGGGGGAGGGGTGTTTTAACACTTAATACTATTACCATGTGACTCTGGGTTTTAAATTCCTTCATGAGTCCCAAGGCATAAACCATACTCAAATCATAGCATGCATAAAAAAAACTGTATGCAGTATATACACTATTTTTATTTATAACATGCTCTAACTCATGACACTCTAATGTCTATCAATACAACAGTGAACAAATTATCATATAAATATACAATAGAATGCCATAAAGATAATAAAATCATATTTTACTTTTGATCCACAACAAAAAAGAATGAATAAATTACATATTACAACATGAATGAATTTCCAATAGTTGGTAGAAGAAACCACATCTAAAACTCTACATATTGTATATTTCTTTTTATAGGAAACCCAAATACAAGCTGAACTAATCTGTGTTGAGAGAACAGACACTGTGAGGGAAGGGGAATAAACTAAAGGGGTATATGGAATGTTTTCGATTAAAAAGATATTCTCTCTTATGTTTTGTTGTGATTTTTCAGGTGTATACAATTGTCAAAATGCAGCCAAGTAAACACATCAACTGTGTGTACTTCATGTTATATTCATTTTATCTCAATTTAAAAAAACAAAACAGAAGCACCAGCAATGCTGAAAGTGTTTCTGAGGGGTATCTTCCTCAGTCCCAAGTGGGAATCCATTTTCTCTCCACTGTTGTTAACATTCAGAATGGTTAATATGAGGTATTTTGGTAGAGAAGATTTTCTCCACATCATCACTTCCATACTCATTCACAGCTACACTAAACTTTCCCTGCCCCTTTATGTAAGTGTCCTGAGCCATCACCTATCAATGCAGTCCTTACTTTTGCTTCATATGAGTATATTGAAAAATCATCTCACCTCATCTTCCAAGACACTGCTTACTTACTACAAAGCCTGTATTCATCTGAACCACAAGCAACCATGAATACTTGCTGGACATGTTTGTACAGTGTTGTGCAGTGTTTAGAGTGTGAGTATTATCATTTGCATCACTCTTTTACTATTTATAAAGCTTATTTTTGTACGACTACATAACTCTGTGCTTCAGCTCTGTTATGTGAACTGGGAGTAATAATAGGGCCAATGTAGGATTTTAAGAGTGTTAGATGAATGCATGCATATATATGTTTGTCTCAGAAATGAGCCAGATACACAGTACAATATAAATGTTAATTATTATTAGTTTTTTTTTTTTGTCGGTTGTGGGGCCTAAACTCTGGGCCTGGGCACTGTCCCTCAGCTCTTCAGGTCAAAAGTAGCGCTCTACCACTAGAGCCACAGCACTACTTCTGTCTTTTTCTGCTTATGTGGTGCTGAGGAATTGAACCCAGGGTCTCATGCATGAGACCCAAGCACTCTACCACTGAGCCACCTTCCCAGCCCAGTTACTAATATTTTAATATTGTTATTTGTGCTCTCTGCTTTAAACTTATCATCCCTTTTTGCTAAGTTCAAATCCTTTGCCTCTTGAATACAATCATCTCTCAGAATTCAGCTGTATTTCTTCCTTCCTTCTATTTTTATTGCTCCTCTACTCTCTCAAGGAGAGTTAGGGAATCATTGACTCTTTTGTGCTTTCATAACATTTCAGACATAAATGTGTTCGAGTGTTTTTATTGTTAATGTAATTATTAGTTTATGTATCTCTCTCCCATACTAATTGTCAGACTCCCTGTGGCAGGAAGAGGATTTAACTCATCTGTTTTTCCTCCAGCAACTAGTTCATAATTCTCAATAAATGCTGAGCTATTAAATTGGAAAATGTATGAATAATTTATGACTTAGTCTAGTTTAATAGTTTGATTCTCCAACCTTATACACTGAGGGCCAGACTCTTGTACTATGCCTTGAAGGCTCACAGATGAGTGTGGGGCAGTTGCTACTTACTGGGGTCCTGTTGTTGAATGGCAAACTAAGTCACAAGCACACAATTGCTTGATGGCATTTTAGAGGAAATGACTGGCATGCAGGATTTTTAAAGTAACATGTGGGCTCAGCTGTATTTCTTCCTTCCTTCTATTTTTATTGCTCCTCTACTCTCTCAAGGAGAGTTAGGGAATCATTGAAATCTTTTGTGCTTTCATAACATTTCAGACATAAATGTGTTCGAGTGTTTTTATTGTTAATGTAATTATTTGTTTATGTATCTCTCTCCCATACTAATTGTCAGACTCCCTGTGGCAGGAAGAGGATTTAACTCATTTCCCTTTCCCTCATTCTCTCTCATTTTTACCTCCTGACTTCCCTCTCTCACAAGGTGTATAGTTCATTTCCAACATAGGGTCTAATGAATATCACTGCTGAATTGGTTCACCCTATGTCTTAGCATTTCTGTGATTCCCCTTCTCTGCCTGAAATCAGATAAGCTTATATACACGACAAAAGGTACAGACATCATAAACAGTAACAAAAGGGACTAAAGCAAAGGTGGAGGGAATAACTGCAAACAGTATAATAATAAACCTCTTGTTTCCATTTCTTGGAGTTCACTTTGATAAGCATTATTGTTTATGATCATATGCACATAGCTATTGAGCGCTTGTGATCCTCTCCTAAGAACAGTAGGCTATTTAATTATTTATTTACTTATTTATTTTTTGTCACTTGTGGGCTTGAATTCAGGGTCTGGGCAGTGTCCCTGAACCTCTTTGTGCTCAAGACTAGGGCTCTACCACTTGAGCCACAGCACCACTTCTGGGTTTTGAATGGTTAGTTGGAGGTAAGAGTCTCACTGGGATTTTTCTACCCAGGCTGGTTTCAAACCACAATCCTCAGATCTCAGCCTCCTGAGTAGCTAGGGTTACAGGCATGAGCCACCAGCACCTGGGTAAGAATGATAGGTTATTTTAAAAGAACAAAGAGAAGAATGTGCAGAAGGATCTATAGATTTCCTGCCTGCAGTGGTTCACAGGTCTGCACCCCTTGCTGTTTCTGGTTTGTCTAGCCTCGCAGTGATTGAGCTGTGCTGAGGGAAGAGGTTATATTATAGATTAGTGAATGAAGACAAGTTCATTACCCAGGTTCATTTAAACACTTCATTAGAGAATGTAAGAACTAAGATTTCAGCCCAGATACTACCTGTTTTTGTACCCTAATAATATATCACTTCCTGTTTAAAGTGGATTTTATTCTTATCTCACCAGTGAATAAATTGATGGCCACAGAGATAGAGACTCTTTCTCTCTTCCTCACCCTCTTCCTCTCCAGCATATATATGTGTGTATATATATATATATATATATAAAGAACTATATGAAATATGTATAATAGTTTTACTTACAACATGCCCTAAATCATGATCTTCTAATGACAGTCAGCTAGCAGTGAACAAATTGTCATAAAATCACACAATGAAATGTTATAAAAATAATAAAAAAAGATTCTACTTTTTTCAACAACAAAAAGAGTAAATAACTCTTTTAATTGAGCCTGTACTGGGGAAGCTTGAACTCAGGACCTGGGCACTATTCCGTAGCTTTGTCACTCAAGGTCAACACTTCACCACTTGAGCTATAGCTCCACTTCAGACGTTTTGGTTAATTGAAAGTAAGAGTCTCATGGACTTTTCTGCCAGGGATGGCTTCTGACCATGATTTTCAGATTTCAACCTTCTCAGTAGCTAGGATTACAGTGTGAGTTACTTGCAGCTCTCAGGAAAGCATGTTGTACAATACCCTAGCTTGGTGTTAATATTAAACCATATAGGTTGAGTCATGCAATAAATCAGGGCTGGTTTTGTTTTAGATATGTGTGTTAACAGATAGCTACTTTCCCAGCACATCATTACTTAAGACATGACTGACAAGCAGTTAAAAAAAAACTGAAGCAAAACTTTTCAGAATCTTCTTGAAAATAAACCTAATACCAGTGACTTGCCTTCCCATTTCTCTTCTCCTCACCTCTACAGCATATTCCAGAGTAGTTGTCAGGAGACAGACAGCATGCCATTCTCTTGATTCTTCTATTTTGTGTTCATGTAGAAGCTCTATTGAATTATTCTGAGAACAAGTTGTTCAAAGAAAGATTTTTAGATATTCTTGGCACTTACGTTCCATTTCTTCCTAATTTTCATATTGAGATACAAAATTTGAAACATATAAGCATCATGCTAGCTAAATATTTGAAGTATACCATTCCTGGAATCAGCATATAATGAATATTAATAAACTGGCATTCATTGTTCAGCAGAATGAATTTCCTATAATTGCTTCCATTTATATTTCAGTGTTTGTTATTTCCAGGCTACACTGATATCTTCTTTCTTTACAGTTTTTCATCTATCTTGAAATTAATTCTATTGAACCACTACAGAAATGTTTTACTTGATTTTCTTCCCTTTGGTTTAGTCTTCTAAAAAATTATATTTAAAAAAATACAGTGCAAAATAATTCTAAACCTTGTGGACCAGAGATTATTATCTACTTTATTTACTGTTATATTGCCTGCAAATTAGAATAATAAGTGGGCCTATAGTGAGTGTTTCATAAATATTCATTGACTTAATTAATTATAGAGCATATCGAGAAAGCCTTAATCATTCACTCATACAGATGTTTATAAACAATTACTGAGTACTACTGTTCATTGACTAATTGCTTTTAGAGATATGGCAGGTTTACTTTACTTGAGAAACTTTTATTATTTCTTAAGAGAATAGTGACATCATACTTCATTGAAATGTTTAAGGGCTGTAACAGATTTGTGAGAATATTTTGTAGAATAACAGAGAGGCTAGGAAAGGTTTCATACTGGAAATGACTGCACTTGGCTTTTAACTCTTTAATAGTTTTATGAAGTTTAAATAGATGGATTTATTTTTATTCTGAAATGATAGAAAATATTCACATTTAAATGTTTTGAATTTAAAATGACCTTAAGCCCAGCCAACTAAGTTCGTGAACCTTATAGAGAAGAACTAGTGGGGTCCTGAAGTTACTTATTGAAATATGTACTTAATACAGTAAGATAGTCTTTTGTATATTTTTGTACACTTAGGAGCATCCCTATCTACTATAGCTACTAGTTCAGTTAGCCTACACTTGTCAGAGTTATCACTTAGCTAGCTCAGGGAAAATACTTCTGTGTTTAAATCTCTGGTGTCAAAACAAGTAAGGGGAAATCAAGAGTGTTTTTTTT
>NW_012267233.1:26874468-26890142 GCF_000151885.1 Dipodomys ordii
TTCAGTAAATGGTGCTGGCAAAATTGGTTAACTACATGTAGAAAACTAAAGCTAGATCCTTATATATCACCCTGCACCAGAATCAACTCCAAATGAATCAAAGACCTGGAAGAGTCTTTTGTAATGCCATATGTAATGTTTTCCTTTTCTTTCCTCAGCTCTAACATGCCATATCTGAATGATTGTCTTCATGTTTCAAGTAAAAGTTAAGTGACCTCTTCTTCATTGTCCCTGTGTGCTTATTCCTTTTAGATATAAGGTATTTTATGATGATAGAAATCTGAAAATATATTAGAATCATTGCAAGATGTAGAGGATTCTAATCCACAGAAGAACAGGCGTGGTAACACAGCTATTGTTACTTGTTTCATTTTGTAAGTGTGTTTATTCATTTTTTTTGTTGAAGCAGTATTCATTATGATTCTTAGAATTGGGATAAAGAAGATTGCTGGAGGTCATAAAAAATATTTTTTTTCAGCCCAGCACCAGGGACTCATGCCTAGCTACTTAGGAGGCTAAGATCTGAAGATTGTAGTTCAAAGCCAGCCCAGGTAGGAAAGTCTGTGAGACTCTTATATCTAATTAATCACCAAAATTTTGGAAGTGGAGCTGTGCTCAGAGTATAGAGCCAGCCTTGAGCGAAGGAGCTCCAGGACAGTGCCCAGGCCCTGAGGTCAAGCAACCATGACTGACAAAAAATAATAATTTTTAAATTATATTCTTAGAAAATGAGATGTTTTAGAATTAGAATTAGGATTAGATAGAATTAAGAAAATGGCCAGAAAGAGGCCACAGATACAACAGAAGTAGAGTGGAGGTGTATGTCACTGGATATGAGGCTGTTGAATAATCTGATGGTTGTCTGCCTGAGTGCAGAATTCTTCTTGAATGAAAACTTGGAAGAGACCTGAACTTTCTAAGTAGGTATCAGAGTCTGTTCTGACAAAAGAGTATTAAGTGAGAAGTTTGTATATGACAACAACAAGAGGGGAGGGTGTGGTATTTCCAGATTATATGTCCTTCTAAAACAATTGCTTTATAGAAAAGGGTCAGTAATAATCAAGAAATAGATATTGACATCAGGAAGGACTTTTGTCATATCGTGTGACTCCAGAAAACAAAAGAACAGCCAATCACCACATGAATGAACTTTGAGGAAAGCCTGTCCTTGGCATGGGACCATGTATCAAATACAAATAAGATAGGAAACAAAATGTAAAGAAATAGCCTCATCTTGTTTGCTAATTAAAGGTCCAAGGTGAGTTAGTCATTGAAAATAGGTGAATAATTCAATTTTAATGAATTTTAGCTTATTCTAACAAGCTAAATTCCTTCTGCCTTCATAGAAACATGACATTTGGAAATGTTCTCAATCCATTAAAGAATCTACTACTACATTGCGAGTAGACTCATTTTGCTTTGCTCATTATCCATGAACACTGGGGGAAATTAGGATAGGTCAGGTAGAAATGGGACTGCGGGTATAAGGAGAACTGTAATAAACTCATGTTTTCTATATTATTTTCAGTTTTACAGACCGGGATGGATATTTACATTTTCTGTCACTTTCAAGAGAATATGAAAATGATATTTGTTCTGTGCTTTTATACATTTTTGTGAAAGGATTACTTCTTTACTGTTCTAATGGTACAGAGGAATTTTTGAAAACCCTGAAGAATGGTTTTCAGCTGTTGAAATGACTATTCATTGATCATTCATCAGCACATAGGGAAAAAACATGTATTTTAATTATTTTCCCCCTAAATCATTTACCAGGCTTTTCTTCACACTTTTCCTATCTTTAGGCAGCACTGCCTCTTCCAGGTACCCTACATTTTTATGGAGGTCTTTGTTGTAATCCTACTGAAATTAGTCACTCAGTATTTCCATTAAATCAATGTTCTCCCCCCTCCATTTAGTTGGGTTCTGACTTTTTCAACATGCATTTGCATTTCTGTCAGAGAGATTTTAGCTGGAATATGTAATAAACTCAAAAGAAACTCCCCTCTCCTAGCAATCACAGTAGTGAGAGGGTCAGGATAATATTGTTTATATCAGAACATGCCAACAGTTTATTTTTATATCTCTAACATCCTCTTATAGTCATTACATTGTATTTTTGCCCTTTAGAAAGGAAAGGAAGCCAAAGCCTCTAAATTCATAATGAAGATTTCTCGACAGAGATCAATTATCAAGAAATTAATTAAAATATTTGCTGAAATATGCTAGAGAAAATATGCAGTCATGAGTTCATGGTAATTGGTCAAAGCTTTGCTCACAAGAGAAAACATGGATATAAGATCCAGTCAACAGCCAGTCTCAAACAGAAGGAGATGCAGAGTTCTTGTCACCATGGAGACAACAAAAAGAAGCAAGGCCAAATCACTATCCTTGAGGCCTTCAGGCAGAAGCAAAATGAATTAGAATGCAAAACCTTGCTCACAGCCATCAGTATGAAGTTCGTATAACTATGTGATGGAGCCTGTAGAAAATGACAGCAGAGCCAGACAAGAGAATAATTCCTCAGTACACAGACACAGACACAGACACAGACACAGACACAGACACACACACACACACACACACACACACACACACACACACACATACACATAATATATGACAAAAAGCTGGCTACTTACCTGCCATGTCTGCATTAATATGTATATATGTATATTTAATTTCATTTAATTTTTTTTGTTGGTCATGGGGCTTGAACTCTGGGCCTGGGTGCTGTTCCTCAGCTCTTCAGCTTAAGACTAGTGCTCTACCACTTGAGCCACAGAGCCACTTCAGTTTTTTGGTGATTTATTGGAGATTAGAGTCTCACAACTTTTCCTGCCTAGGCTGGCTTTGAACTGCGATCCTCAGATCTCAGCCTCCTGAGTAGCTAGGATTATAGACATGAGCTATCGGTGCCCGGCCTGCATCAATATTTTTTAATAAACATGGACTTCTAACATTCACCTTCAACTACATGTAGTGATACATAGTCCATGTAAATTGGTGTGTATATTAAATAAAAGTTCATTAGATATAGTGCAAGTTGCATGTTGATATTATAGTCAAGAATAGCCATGTTATGCATTAATACATTCACTAATCTATTTTCTAATAATTCATTAAAGTTTAAATTAATCTATAAAGACTATATCAGGATTTGACAATAATGCTAAATAAAATGTAGTTCCTACCTTTAAAACATTTTTAAATCTAATTCACCAAGATATGAAGACTCTTAAGTGTATTAGAAGAAAGATACTCCATAATCCTGTGACTGGTAGTATACATTTGAGTGGTCTAATTCTGTTAGATGATTTGTAGTTGGGTAAATTGTAAGTATTCTAGTCAATTTAAATAATCTAAGACACATAAGACAATGATATATAATATAATGTATAATATAATGTAAGATAATATGACATATGAGACCATATATTATATAATAATAAATATTGAGATAATAACTTATGGATGCAATTTGGACCTAACAAAGCTTATTTCGTAGCATTATTTACAATAAAGACATGATGAGCTATAAAATTCAGTAATATGGTTCAAAATGATATTGATTTTATTCTTGCTGTGTTACTCTACCTAAATGCAAGAGGAAAAAAAATCTATTTTATCTGGTATGGAGCAGCTGATTTGTTTTGGGATGCTTAGATTTTAGTATAGAATTCAACACTAATAGTAAAGAAGTCAACCAATTTACAACTCTTTGTCTCTGAGTTTTCTTTTTCTTAAAAAAGTGAAGTAAGAGCCAAGCACTGGAAGCTTATACCTAGCTACTCAGGAGGCTGAAATTTGAGGTTTACAGTTCAGTGCCAGCATGAATAGAAAAGTCCCTGAGACTCTTATTTCCAATAAACCACTCAGAAAAAGTCAAAAGTGGCTCTGAAGCTGAGGTGTTAGAGTGTTAGCCTTGATTAAAAGAAGTTCAGACCCTGGGTTCAAGCCCCAGAACTAGTATGCATGTTCTCTCTCTCTCTCTCTCTCTCTCTCCCTCACACACACACACACACACACACACACACAAAGTGAATATAGGACTGGTCAGGATCTCTAAGTATAAAATAACAATAGTATAGCTCAGGATGCATTACATCATGGCCAGATGAAAACGAAGCTTCAACGAATCTCTCATATGTTTAATTCTTCACTCTCTAAGGCAATCTCTCTCTCTCTCTCTCTCTTCTTTATCAATTAATTACATTCTATGTGTTCTTAGACTAGTCATACTCAGCATTTATTCAATGTCACCATTGAATAAAGAGTGGATGCCCGCTCTATCCCAAGTTTTGTGGTGGGAGCACCTGTCTCACATCAGCTGATTAAGTTTTGTTCTAAGAATTACCTTCTTTTGTGCAGGGTAACAGATTCCTTGACTCACAGAAAGACCTCTGAATTGAAATCTGCAAATGTGTAGTTGATATCTGCATACAATAAACATCACTTGAGAAGGCATTTTGTTTATGTATTAAGCTACTTGGGCTGTTTAAAAATTGCTGCAAACTAGTGGCTAATCAATAACACACATTTATTTCCCATAGTTTTGAAGGCTCACACAATGGAAGAGTCTGGTTAGGGTGTTTCCTGATTCAGATGGCTACCCATTCATCATGTGCTCACTCAGTGCGAGTGTTCAGAGGGCTCTGGGGTGTGGGATGCAGATGGATAAATCTTAACAGCATCAAACTATGATATCTTAATCTAGACAAGGAAACTTGGACCAAGAGTGATCAGAGTTGCTAGAATCATTCTAAAAGGATAACATAACACGGAGAATAAAGAACATCACTATGGAAACCAAAATCCTAGAGTCAATACTTGCTTCCAAAGATTTACTTTATTCCTCTCTGTGTGAGGTAACCACAAACTTTCACAGGAGAAAAGAAATGAAATCTGAGAGACTGCATATTTTATCTGAAAATGCTATTTAAATGATTGCATAATGACATTCTATGAGTCCTACGACTCGTGAATTCAACAAGCCACAGACTGAAAATATTTGAAAAGAAGTTATACTTCTGTTATACTTTAGATTTTTCCTTGTCATTATTCCTTATAAAACAACAACTATTTATTTATATTGAATAATTTATTATCTTTTAAGTAGTTGTACAAAGGAGCTGCCATTCAACAAAGCAGTTTTTGAAATTAGTGCATCTTGCTTAATGTATCCCCTTCATTATTCTCACCCCTCCCAAGCTACCCCTTCCCTCACATTTCTTGATTTTAGGTTATGCATTGATTTTTTTTTACCATTTGACAAACCAGTTTAGGTATACAATGCATCTTGATCTGTGCCATGACTTCAATATCTTCATCCCCACTTCCACCCACCCATTCCCTTGTCTTTCTCAATTCTGTGCTATGTACAGTGAATTTTTGTTTGCAATTTTCCTTCTTTCTCCCTTCAATGTTCTACCCCTCTCCCATGGCCCTACCCTCCACTCTTGAAAGTACCTATTTCCTGATATTTATTTGGTTGGGCTTTGACCTAGTATTCCTTAAGAATTATACCATTTGAGCTCTCCATAGAGTCTATTATACTTTAGTGAACTCATTTGCAACCCCTTGCTTACCACTCAGTGTGTTTATAGATTTATAGGCACACTCGAGCTAGAAACTATTTCTATAACATTTATTAGGTGTGTTGAGTATTATAAGTAATCTAGATATGATTTAAAGTGCTACCAAAAGATGTGTAGTATTTTTCTTTCTTGAAAACACTACATCATTTTATATAAAGCACTTAAGTATCCTTGAATTTTGATATCCTGGGGATGTCAGAACCAAACCTCCATAGATATTGACAGATGACTCTATTCTCAGATTGGGCAGATAATGTATTATTGTCTTTTTCTTCTAATATACAAGAGCTGTGGACTTTTGGAGAAGAGATCCATCTTGTAGAATATTCTCCCCGAATATTCATGTTGCAATATGAATTTGCTTGTTACCTTGCTGAATTTTATTGACTTTGCTCAGTTTTCTGCCTGTTTGATATGGAGGATGAGATAGGTCAGGACATAGGCATCCGTGATCAGTGTGAAGAGCAGTCTTCACAGAAGCATTCTGTTTACTCAACTTTCTTCTCTTGAGAGAAAAATCTATATTATACTGCAGTCTAAAGGGCTATGGGTCTGTATGTAAGGTTTTTCTTGGTGCCCATGTTTATATGGGTTAATTTTTTTTAAGTCCTGTTGGAGACTGTGATAGCTAGGTGACCCAAAGGAACAACGATAAAGAAGGTTGTATTATGTTTTCTAGACAATAGCAAATGACCTTTAGAACTTTTTTCTAATGTGACATAAGTACCTAATACAAAATAAAAATGAGTAACTGAAGTTCAGAAAGGTTTCGTGTGTTGCTAAAGGTCAGGGAGCATTAGTGGTGACACTGGCAAATGGAAGAACTGGGGCAGTAGAAAATGATCTCTTCTTAACCTCTTCCTGTCTGTAGCTTCCCTTTTCTTATAGCTATCACAACCAAAGGCTCCTTACCTCTTTTATTATGAAAATATTAGAAAAAAGAGACACTAGTCAGTTAATGATTTTTTTTAACAAATGCTCATGCTGCTTTCTGAACTCTGCTCACTGCAGCTAGCTCTATCCCCCAACAAAAAACTTGTGGCTGAAAATGAAAAATTATTCAATCTGTCAGTTTCAAATTCCTGAAAGGTAGAAAACATGTAAGATGGAAAAGGGAAATGTAATCGAATAGAAAATAGGTGGTATGCCAATGACTAACAATCACTTTCATGATTTGATGGATGATTATCAAGTGAACAGGAAAATAATGTTAGTAGAGAACATGCTATTTGGTTAGCTTAACTACCTTGGGCCATCAAAATAAATTGGCTTCTATTTTATTTTTGGTTTGAAGAAGTGTTTTTCTCTTATGCTACAAATTAAGTGTTAATAGGATAACTATTTCACGCTGGATAACTACAAATTGCTTTTTTAGGTGTTTCTATGGTTCACTAACTAAGCAGGGTTGAATATGTAATTAGCTTTTCAACTCTGCCCTAATAGGCAATATACAATAGCTGTTGTATAGAATGTCAGTTATCATGTTCTCAAGCATCATCTTTTCAATTAAAAAATAAAAAAATTAACTCCTAAAAAATGTTTTAAGTGGAATGTATTACCTGGTTTTTGCCTTTTTTGTACATTTATTCCCAAATAGACACATAACCCATGCAGAAATCTGAAAAACATTTAGTGAACCTCTATTACCATGACTAATTACACAGAACATCAAGAAAATTGAAAGGAAATACCATATTCCTGGAAAATATGTTATGGAATTCAGAATCACTTGTAGACAAGTATAAATCACTAGCATATGAAATGAATATGTTTTAGAGCTGTCACAGCAGAAGAATTGATCAGTTGCTTCCCACTCAGCAGAAACATAAACTACAAGGTTAATGTATATTACATTTGGTTCTTTTTGCAATGCATTTTAATAGCTGAGACGATATCGTTTTATGTAATCTTATAAAAATTCTTGTTTTTTGCATATATATGCACACATATTTACATAAATGTATCTTATCATTAATTGTTTTTTGCAAAATTATTTTGACTGCTTTTTATTGTTATCCAAATCTTAGTTCTTAATGTTATTAAAACTTACTTAAAATATTTTTAAGTATGATTGAACATTTTCAATATTCTTAGCTTACCTAAACATTTTTTTATTAATAGGAATATCAATCATTTCTTTGTGTCAGTATTACAACAATAAACTCTTCTACTTGCTGCTATGCCTATATACACACACACATCCATGATACCTACTTAGAAACAAGGGAATTAGATTGAAGAGTTTTTGTGTTTCTTGGTTAAGTATTGCAAAACTGATTTAAAAAAAAACTTCAGTTGAAACTCTGGTATCTTTACATGCAAGTTCACCATAAGACATTACAGATCCAGGAAGGTCACTAATGTAGCTAAGAACAGCAGGTCATTAAAGGAAGCATATGTGTCCTTCATCCTCTCTATTTTCCTCCCCAAGACCCCCCTATCCCAACATGTCTCCTGCTTTCAGAATCCCTGGTTTTGGTGCACCTCCCTCACAACCTTAGGAAACCCCATTCCTTCCCACTGGAAGTGATTTGTCTTCTGATCCATCCCAGAATCCTGTAGATGTACATGTTGTCTTAGAAGGGTCCATCTGCTTTTTAATGGTTTACTGTCCACCTTTCCTCATGCCAGATTGAGGACACCTTTATGAGTCGTGTTTTCAACTTTTTATTATAATGCCTCAGAAGAGTGCCTGGCTATGGTAAAACCAAACACACAATTACTGAACAACTTAGGAAACAGTACAGATGGACTGACCTTTGCTTTATTTTTTGAAGTTTCTATTAACTAGTATCTCTCTCTCTTTCCATGTCTCTCTTTCTCTGTCTTTCTGTGTCTCTTCCCCTGTTCCTACCTCCCATTTCCCCAAATAATTATTTCAAAAAGTGGAGGCTGAAAAGTGCCAGGATGTGCAGTTGAGATTCAGTAGATACAGGAAAACTGATAGTATAAGTTTGGAAGATAACACAACACAGGCAAAAAGAGCAAATTCTCCCATTTCAAACTCTATTTTCTCTGTCTATTTAGTTCCCACACTGGGGAAGAAATTATACTTTATTCAATGTATAGATTCAAATGCTATTATCATTTAGAAACAATGTCACAGACACATCCATAAAAATGTTCAAACAAATAGCATGACCCAGTTACAATGACAAAATTAATCAAAAAGTTTATAATCTAGGCATGATAGAATAAGAAAAATAATAGTGCCTGTCAGCATAACCTACCCATAGTTTTAATTGACAGAATAAAAAGCTGGTGTTAATGGCTCACACCTATAATACTAGCTATTCAGGAAGCTGAGATCTGAGGATTGCAGTTCAAAGACTTTCTTGGGTAAGAAAGTTGGTGAGACTCTTGTCTGTCTCCAATTAAATACAAAAAGCCAGAAGTGAAGCTATAACTCAAGTGGTAGAGTACTAGACTTGAGTACAAAAGTTCAGGAGAGCACCCAGGCCTTGAGTTCAATCCCCAGAACCAATACACACACACACACACACACACACACACACACACACACACACACACACACAGAATCACTGAGTAAGGCTAACATATTAATTTTAAATAATGTGTATATTTTTCTTATAAAATATATGCAAGTTCAGCACAGAAAATTTGGAATAAGCAAAGCACTCAAGGAAGAAATGAACTTATTTTAAAATATCATACACAGAAATACTTTTGCTAATATTCTGCCACACTTTATAATTTTTAAAAGTATAACCTGTTTTTAAAAAAATGGCCTCACGGGGCTGGGAAGGTGACTCAGTGGTAGAGTGCTTTCCTTGCATTCATGAGGCACTGGGTTTGAGTCCTCAGCACCACATAAGCAGAAAAAGCCAGAAGTGGTGCTGTGGCCCAATGATAGAGCACTAGCCTTGAGCTGAAGAGCTGAAGGACAGTGCCCAATCCCAGAGTTCAGGCCCCATAACCGACAAAAACTTTGGCCTCACTATTTTTGAACCTCTGCATCTCAATTACATCGTTTAAAAGGTAACCTTTCAAGATTGATGAAGTTGGTTCTAGGAATCTGAGCCTTGGGACATGAATGACTTTTAGTTCCATATCTATCAGAGGCAGATAGTTGATGTTTTATGCTCAGTGATGCTCTCATTCATTTAGGGCAAACCTTTATGTGTGAATTTTTCGCACCAACCATAGTTTCTAACTGGCTGCACCTGATACTAGCACATAATTTTATGTAGTGCTTTCTTCCTGTCAACTCCTGAGCATCCACTGAAAAATTACCAGGGCTCCCTGAGGCCTTTTGTTGTGTATCATCTCTGCTGGTGATCATTAAGCAAACATTTCTGAATTGGTTTCCAAGTGTAATTCTTGAAATGCTCTTTCTTTGGTCTGTTGAATTCACAGGTAGTTACATAAAGCAATTTCAGCCAGAGCTGGTGTTTATAATTTGTAATTCTACAACCTTTGCATGGCCTTAAGCAGGAGATGGACCACATCCTTATCACCTTTGCTTGAGAAGTATGAACTGAATGACAGTGGTGCAGTATGTGCAGTGAACTGAATTTTAAGCATAGAGCATATTTTCCTGATTTTAAATCAAACTCTTATGTCAAATCTAACCTCTCTATGAGTTTCATTTCAGAAACTCTATGTGATGCCTAGGTAAAATATATTATTCTATGTATTTTAATTATAGATACTAATGTCTTTAGTATGCTTATTATGTGTCAGAAATGTCCTAAGCATACATATTTTATTTCATAGTAACATAAGCATCTGACATATTCATGACTTAAGTACTAGAGGATTTTAAATGAAGAAGAAAAATAACTCATTCAAAATCATGTTTTTAGCAACCTAGCATAAACTCATGACCTTTGACTCCAGTGTTAATACAACTAACCACTGTGCATACTGCCTTCTCCCAGAGATCTATGCATGGACAAAAATATGAGGCATTCTATGAATAATTGGCAATTAATCTAAGCGATTAGAGGGCATCTTATTGCTGTTGAACTTACCCAACTTGGAATATTAAATAAATTGCCACAATCACTTTCTAGAAGGTAAATGAATAGCAGAGCAATTTATGGTGTTTACTCCGGGACAAAACATTGATCCACCATCCAAGCATGCAAAGTTCCTAAGAAATTCTGGTAAAAGATTATGTCTCATGCTTTGACTACATAAATAATAATCAAGAATATATATGCATAAAGGTAAGAAGAATTTCACATAATGTGTGCAATCCTTTCCCACGCTCAAACAACAGAGAGGAGAGGGAGAAAGAGAGAGAGAGAAAAGAGAGAGAGAGAGAGAGATCGCACATTCATTCATTCATTTAGGGAAAGGATAGGAAAGGAAATACTGGACTTGGTCACATACCTCATGACCAGGCTATCCCAGTGAACATTTTCATCAGGCCAGCTTCTGCAGCGTTTACAGCTTTACCCTCCAGGTTGGCACCTGTGTATCTAGCCATACTCCAGGGTTTCCCACAACGGGATTGAATCCAATAGAGTTGAAGGATGCAAAATCAGTAGAGAAAAAGAAGCATTTCTATACACTAACACTATGCACTAACAACAAAACTTTCTCAAAAAATAATAAAATGCAGTTTGATGTGTAATAGCATAAAATTACTTGGAAATAAATTTAACCAAGGATGTATACACTGAGAATTGTAAAACGTTGATGAAAAATTGAAGGTATAAATAAATGTAATAAGATATACAAGCTACCCTATGCTCATGATTTTTTACATATATTGTTAAATGTGCAAATGATCTAGCGTGGTCCAGAGATTCAATGTAATTGTTATGGAAAAAAAACAGTGATTTTTTTTCACAAAAATTGGAAAAAATCCCTTATATTCATGTAGAACCTCAAAATTGCCAAAGCAATTTTGAAGAGAGAAAAGGTAATGTTGGAGCCATCTTGATATCTGAGTGGAAAATATAGATGTGGGTTCTCAAAAGCAAATAAGCATGACATTGGTATAAAAACAAAATTAGGCCAATGCACTAGAAGAGAAAGCTTAAGAATGAATTCATGCATTTAGGTTCAATTGGTCTTCAACAAGAAACACACACACAATTATGTAGACTTTATCTTGATGCCTTTCTAGTTTGTTTGTGTGTGATGCTGGGCACTGAACCCATGGCCTCACCCATGCCAGGCCAGTGTGCTACTATTTAGCTATACCCCCATTCCTAATGTGGTAACTTAAACAGATTAGACAGCCTAATATATCTACTCACTGGTTATAGTTCTAAAAACTGATCCTTTCTGAAAGTACTAGAATAACATTTTATTTGAAAGTTAACAAAACTCTTTTCTGGATTTAAGAGTTTAATAAACTCAGCTTAAACCTAAAAAACATACAGCATGTTCCTAAAATTAACAATGTATTACTGAGTCATTGAAATGAATAGACAGACTCATACTTCAAAGTACATCAAGATTCAATTTAATGACCAAGTCAAATTGATGCTTCTCTTGCTCATATATTTTCTTTTCCTTTCTTTTTTCTTTTTATTGTCAGTACTTGGGTTTTAATTCAGGGCCTCATGCTTGGTAGGCAGGCATTCACTGCTGAGCCACATCTCCAGTATTTTTTTTGCCTTGGGTTTATACCAGGAAGTATATTTTATGCTTCCTGTCATAGCTGAGATGACAGGTACATGACATCATGCTATGCTTCTTCTACTGAAATGCTATCTCCTGGACTATTCTGCTTGGGCTGTCCTTGAACCTCAATTCTTAAAAAAATAAGCTTTTCTTTAATTGTAAAAGGGATGTACAGCAGGGCTACAGTTACAGAAGTAAGGGAATGAGTATATTTCTTGTTGAACAATGTTACCTCCTTCCTCATTCTCTCTTACTTTCCTTCCCTTCGTCTAACTCCCCTCCTACCCCACCCCCTTAGTTGTAAAGTTCTTTTCCAGTATGGAGTCTTGTAAGTATCATTGTTACATTGGTTCACTCTCAGTTCTTTATCTCAATTCTTCAAACTCAGTCTCCCAAGTAGCAAGGAACACAAGTATGAGCTGTTAGTGCCTGCTTTGATCCAGCCCTTTTCTAAACACATGATTCATTGGACAATTCTCTTATTTTCAAGTGCCTTTGAGAACTGGTTTTCACGTATGCTTCTGACACAAAAGTTTGCCATTGGAGTTCTCCCCACACCATGTTTGTGACATTAGAAGAATGCTAGTTTGATATCTGTAATCCAATTGCTGGTATCAGTATTTAGTATTATGCTTTATGTTGAGCAGTCTTATTTTATTTTTAATTTATATTGTTTTAAAAAGAAAAGTAATGCATTTTCTGTGGAGTAGTAGTAAAGTTTTACCTCTCTAAAACCTTCCTTTAATAAGCTTAATTGAATATCTACTGAGAACTAGTTGGTAATCTGTCTTTAGAGGCTTACTGCTTTTATGATACTAATTATATGAAAGGATTACAATGCCATAAATTAGTGTCTTAATTCAGTTTTAAGGAGGTCTCTGATAATTAGTGGTATTAAAGAAACACTCAATTTTTGTAATAGCTGGGGTTTTTAGATTGTCCCATTTCTTTTGTCCTCTTTATACCTAGGTTGAACTAGAGCCTCATGCTTGCTTGGCTTGCTTTTTTAGCTGGCACCGTACCAGTTGAGCCATACCTCCAGCCCTGATTTTTGGGGTTAATTTGGAGATGGAATTTTCAGTTTGGGCTGGATTCAAGTTAATCCTCCAAATCTCAGCCCCCTGAGGAGCTAAGTTCATAGACATGGGTCACTGGTAGTGAGGTTGAATTGTCTTGTGTGCTTTGCTTGACTTACAGGTTTAAACTAAATCTAGACAATAACATTCTAAAGATTGAAAATGGAGCCAGGCGCCGGTGGCTCATGCCTGTAATCCTAGCTACTCAGGAGGCTGAGATCTGAAGATCACGGTTCAAAGCCAGCCCAGGCAGGAACGTCCATGAGACTCTTATCTCCAATAAACCACCAGAAAACTGGAAGTGGTGTTGTGGCTCAAGCGGTAGAGCGCTCACCTTGAACTGAAGAGTGCGTGGACAGCACCTAAGCCCAGATAGATTGAAAATGGTGGTAGAAATAAAACATAGTAAATTTCCATTTAGTAAATGCTACTCTATTCTCTGGAGCATTCGTGACCACATACCTATAGCAAAAATCTTTTTTGAAAGAGATACTTAAATTTATGAAGAAATTCCATTTGGTAAAAATCCTATTTGCTAAAAAGTTACTTTATTGTAAATAATTTGCTATGCTATAACCTGTCTTAAATTCTGTCCCTTTGAGAAATCTAAATCAAATTTAGTTCAATTATTTGAAAGCTGTTTTAATATGCTGCTCAAGCTGGTTCTGCAAAGAACTATGGTGTGATTATTTTTCTACTTAATTTGGATGCATAATTTGGATACAAAATTTACTTCCAACAGTGAAAGCTCACCAATATATCTTTGTAATTCTGACAACATAGAATATCATTTCCCATATAAGTCATCCAGAATATTTTATTATGGGTGAATATTCTAATATTGACTATTCTAATAGTCAATTGGCAATGACATAATTTCATTCTATTTCCTGTTTCAGTTTATATAAATGGTTTAGGGATGAGGTTAAAGATTGTGTTTTCAATTTGCCTCTTTCTGCATATCAAAAAGAAAAAAGAATAACCAGTATTCCAAGATTTGTTTTTAAGACATGCTGTCCAATTTTCTTCAGACATCACATAACTTAATTTGTATGACTGGATTAAACAACCCAATGAACTCTGACCCTTGTGCTTGGGCATCAAGGATGTCAAGTACCCATTTGGGTTTTTGTTTATGCCTTCCTTCCTATGAAATGTCATCTGTAGTTGAAAGCTTTCCAGCCTTGGTTTTAAAAAGGAAGCATAGGTCATTTAAATGGGAGTGCAGCAGACAGGAGAGGTAGTAAATCAGAACATTACTGATCATGATTGGATTTTGAACATCTTCCAAAAATACTCTTTGCATTCCTTCCCCATCTTTGTTGCTCTGATTGATTTACACTAAAAATTATGATCTCATATTGCAGTCTTTCCTTGATTTGCTGCTGGTATACTACCATGCTGCAATGGGAGTGATAATGAGCAGCAATGATAATCATTAAATTATTACTACCATTAGCCAAAGCATGTGGGATGGGAGATATTATTTTCTTATAAAAGAATAAAATTCCATTTGAGTCACTAATGCAAATAATGAAAATTTATATTCCATTAATGACAGGACAGTTCTTATCCCTTTCTTGCTCCTGTAGAACATGCTGGGAATGATGTACAATGATCTGAGATAAAGAGGTGTTAGCCAGAAAAACAAGGGCTCTGTTCCAGTCCCCATTAGAAGTCAGACCACTTCAATACTTCAGCCTGGACCTGTGTTCCCAGAGTATAAAATTCAGGGCAAGTTGTTCTCTGGGATCTCAGTTAAAGTTCAAGAAGAGAACATGCAGATAAGGCTGCAATGGGCTGTTTGCCTATATCTTTGGATTCACAGTGACCTTTAGCTCCTGTTGTCTTTTACTGCTCACCCATATGTAGTAAGTCTACTCCACATAACTTATGTGTATGTGTTGTTCTCTTTTGGTAAAGTCAGACAAGTTGGCAACCAATTTTTACAATAGTGAAAGAAATAGTTTATTCCTTGACTAGAATTTCTCTTTCATGGAATATTGTACCTAATTAATACTCTAAAACACAGGAACTGGTCAGGTCTCTATAGTTTAATTTTTAGAAACAAAATATGCAAGGAAAGATCTTTGCATCTTATTATGACAAAATGAGAAATTTCTAGGAACATGGGTAAGTACTAAATTATTAGAACCACCAGACAATGCAGTTCTGAGAAATCCTTGGAACTTAAGCTATGTGAATTAGGGAAAATGAGTTGCTATATCATTTTATATAGTTCATTATATATGAGAGAACTCACTTATTATTTATTTTTAAAATACAATAAGAAAATTAGGGAAGTGGCGCTGTAGCTCAAGTGGTAGAGCGCTCGCCTTGAGCTGAAGAGCTGAGGGACAGCTCCCAGGCCCAGAGTTCAAGCCCCACGACCGACAAA
>NW_012267233.1:26890192-26962481 GCF_000151885.1 Dipodomys ordii
AAAAAAAAAAAAAAAAGAAAATTAGCTACTGGGATTTAATTCTTTTTCTATAATCACCCTTTGGTGATTGGCTAATATCATGAGAATACTAACGATACCTTTTTTTGTATGAAGATAATCTTGGGTTTTTTTTTAGACTTAAAAAAAATGCTCTCATTAATCTTTTGGAATGACATTTTTGTTAGGTACATAATTTTTCCATAATATTTTCTTTTAGTTCCCAGGGAATCTAATTTGGTACAAACAGAAACTTACCTTTTGAAACCAAGTTGCAAGGTGCTATAACCGTGTTTCCAACATAGAACTAGATCCGAAAGTCTGCAGAGATGAAGAAAGAATTATATGGAGGCATGTGGTGCTTTGGGATTCCATAGCTTTTGGTATGAAAGCGACTCAATCATTTTTCTCATGTGTCATCTCTCTCATGGTTCTTGTTATGGGAAGATGGTACACATCACATAGTAGTGGAGAGGGCTCTACATGTTCTATTTTTGTCATGTGGACACATGTTTACAAATTCTGCCTGTGATTTCAGCACAGTTTATGTCATATGTTTGCATTTCAGGATGCCAGAGCTACCAGTCACATTATCTTGTTAAATAACCATGTCACACTATGCTTTAGCACCACTAAGAACCCCCTAAGAAGTATACTGTACAAACGTATTTAATTGTGATATTTTCATAAATGCCCATTTTGTACCCAGATCCAATTCTCCACCTGCATGATTCTTTCTTATGCCCCTCCCATTTGCAAAACAATTTCAACCATTTTGTTGTTCTATTTTCATACATATATCCTAAAAGTACTTCCATTGTGATCACTCTTCTTCACCCTCTGCCTTTTTCCAGCCCTCCTACCTACACTTCAACAGAACCTGTTTCATGTTCCTGTCATTTTTTCTTTAGTGTATACTAATCATACAAAGTGGTTTCACTATATTATTTCACACATGCATATATTATATTTTAAGCACATTAACTCCATCGATTACTCTCTTTTCCTTCCACCATCCCTACTATTTAACAACTTTTAGTGGGTTTATTCATTCTGTTTTCAAGCATAGTGGCAATGTGTTTCAATATTATTCACTTTCCATTATTCTAATCTCCCTCCATTCTCCTCATCTACCCAAATAATATACTTAGCTGCTGGATGGAAAGGAAAATATTGAATAAAGTAATGCACTTTATTCATGGCCTTATTTACATGGTTTGACAAGCATGGCCAAAAATGGGTGAAATAAATAAATGCGAAAGGAATTTCAGAAACAAGAATTGAAAGTCCTGAGAGCACATTTTATAGTTTGTCTCTCAAATTTTGGGTTATGAGCAGGATATTGTGTCATTGCCTAAGATCTGCCCTTAATATTGCCCATAAAATTATAACTTTCAAATGCAGTCATAATACTCCATGTGCATATGTGACAAGGAAACCAGGCAAATTGAGAAGACAGGTGGGGTTGAAAGAGATGGGAGATCATTTGGAAGAACTAGAATATGTATATGATATTTTTAACAGGGGATATCAATTGCTTAGTGTATAGGGCTATATATAATGAAGCCTATCAACCTGAACTCCAATATATGGAATCAAGAGGTTCTTATGTATGTAGTTTGTTTTTTTCTATTGTTTTATTTTTTCTTCATTTCTCTTAGTTTTTTGTACCTCATATTTTGCATATAAGATTATGCAATATATGGAAAGGAAAGGGAATCACAGAAACAACAAGGCACTGGATGAACCAAAGCAACATTGATACTCACTTGACACTGTGTTGGGGGGAAGAGGAATAGGGAGGAGTGAGTGGGAGATAATGAGGGATGGGGTAACAATGATTAAAAACAAATGTACTTATTGCCTTACTTATGTAACTGTAACTCCCTGATCATCACTTTTTCAATAAAAAAAGAAAGAGATGGGAGAAAATGATGAAATGGAGATATTGATCAAGATTCATTGCACTTGCACACTGATATGTCTAATTGTAATTGTAATTGTATAATTACTTAAGGATAACAACAAATACACAGATGCATCTATATATATATATATATACATCTATATATGCATATAGCTGTATACATACATATGTATACATGATGCTCAATAAACAAGGACAAAGTTGATATGCTTACTAAGATTAAAAATCTACATTTATTGAAAAGTACATGTTTTTAATGGAAGTTGGGCAATGTTATGGGAAAATTGAGTCAAACATTCATGATTACAAAACTTAACTCTATATCCTGAGCATTCATGTTTTTCTTTTTCAATAGAGGTATCCTTGGAACAGGGTCTACTGTATATAGTCTTATATAGCAAATTTGAGAAATATACTTTTCAACAATTGTTTAGAAACCAGTAATACTGAATAGAATGAACAAGATCATTTTTGCCTTTTCTTTTTTATTAATGTATATTAATTGAACATTGTGAAGGAATTCTTGGGATATTTTACACATGCATATAATGTGCATTGATTATATTCATCCCTTCTCTTTTTATTTCTAATCTTGTATCCCATCTCCTTCCCATTAGAAAAGTTTTAAAAATGTATATCATCATGACATTTTTGTTCGTGAACAGAATGTACTGGGATTATATTCATTTCCCTTTCACACTAACTGATAATTCACCAAACAATCCCCTTTTGCATTTGTTTCTTTATTTTAAAGGTTTAGACTCTGGATATGAGAGAATGTCTGTGATACTAGTTCTTTTGAGTCTCAGACATATACTCATTATTGCAAATAAGGGAAACAATGAGACTTATGTTCCTTTGGGCCTGGCTTACTTCACTTAATATAAGTTTTTCCAATTCTTTCCATTTCCTAACAAATGGGGCAATGTCACTCTTTTTGATGGAGGCATAGAATTCCATTGTGTATATACCACGTTTTCTTGATCCATTCATCATCTACTGAGGGGCATCTGGGTTGGTTCCATATCTTAGCTATGGCAAATAATGCTGCAATAAACATAGTTGTGCTGGTAGCTTTAGTATGGTCTTGTTTGTGGTCATTTGGATAAATGCCCAAGAGTGGGATTGAATTCCATATAAAAAAGATGATGATGAGATGATGATCTCCATTGTCATCCATTTTCCTGCAATGGCATAATTTCATTTGTTATGGGTGACCTCAATGTTGTAGGTGTAGACCATATATTTCAATGTATTCATTTGTTAATAGGTGACTCTGCTGATCCCACAACTTGGACATTATGACTAGTGCTGTGCTAACCATAGGCATTCAATCTTCTTCACTGTGTGCTGACTAAGATTTCTTCGGGTGAGTGCACAGATCCAATAGTAGTTATTTATTTTGTTCTTTTGAAAAACCTTTATACTAATTTTCATAGTGGCTGCACTATGGAAATACACAAACAATGTATCAGAGTCCATTTTCTATCACATTCTATCAGCTTCTATTATCGTTTTCTTGATGACAGTCATTCTGACTGGAGTAACATGAAATTTCCATGTCATTTTGCTTTGTATTTGCTTTATAAACAAAGATACTAAATATTTTTCATGTATTTTTGAGGACCAAATGTTCATTTACACATCTATTAACTGTATAACTTATTTATATTTAATATTTTGAGCTCTATATTCTGGATATTGGTCTGTCGTATACGGAATGGCTGGCAAAGATTGTTCTCCTATCCCATAAGCTATCGCTTCACTTTAGTAGATTACTTCCTTTGCTGTGTAGAAGCATTTTAATTTAATGCAATTCAATTTGTCTATTCTTGCTCTTATTTCCTGAGTTATTGGTGTCTTATTCAGTAAGTCAATACCCATGCCTATGTTTTAAAATGTTTTCCCTATGTTTTCCTAGAGTAGTTTCAAAGTATAAAACTTTGATATATTTTGAATTGATTTTTGTACAAGATGAGAGATAGGAATCAAGTTTCAGCCTTCTACATATGGTTATCAAGTTTTCTAACACTATCAAGAAGTTATATTTTCTCAAAGATGTTTTCGCATCTTTTTGAGAATGAAATGGAAATAAATGGTGTAGACTTATTTCTGTGTCCTCTTTTCTATTTCTTTTTTTTGTGTTCATGTCATTTAGGTCCTCGTGTCATGTTGGTCTTGTTACTATGGCTCTGAAATATGATTTGAAATAAGGCATTGTGCTGTTTCCAGCCTTACTCTTTTCCCTCAGGATTGCCTTTGGTTATTTTATGTCCCCTCTCATGAATTTTGGGATTTTTTTGAATCCATATAGAATAGCTTTGATATTTTTATAGGTACTTAAACCCATGGATAAATTTCCGTATTATAGTAATTTTCACAGCATTGATTCTGTGAGTAGATCCTATAATCTTCTAGTATCCTAATTTGTCTCTTTAGTGCTTTATAGTAATGTAGTTATCGTAAACGTCTTCTTCTCAGGTGTGTTCCAAGGTATTTTTCTGAGACGATTGTGATAGAATTGTTTTCTTCATTTCTTTCCCAGTGTGTTCATTCCAGGATGAACATCTCTACCAAATAAGTAAATGGTGTCCAGTTCCTAAGGAATCCTGGTGAGAGATACACCATTTGCATTGACTACATAAATAATGTTTTTAAAAGATATATGGACAAGGGTAGAAAGAAGAATTTCACATAATCTGTGTCATCATCTCCCAATCTCAAGTAGCACAGCAGAAAGAGAGATACCACAGACTTTGCCAGATACACCAGGACCAGACTGCCCAAATGAGATTTGTCATCAGGCTAGCTTCTGAGATTGTACATTCCAGGTTGGCATCTATGTATCCATCCATGCTCTGTGCTTGCCCACTTGCGGGTGAAGATTCAAGACTGGAGCTTTGGGTGTTTCCCTACTTTTCTCTGTGTAAGCTTTCCCTCTGTGCATGATTTTTCAATCATCCTGTCACATCTTTCACAATTGTAAAACTCATCCTCCCTTTTTTAAACTTGGAATATAATCCATCCAGATGTTCTCATTCACAGAGTTACCTGAAATGACTTCTATTCCACCATCTTACTCTTTCCATGACTATTGCTCTTACAAAACATAATTAATTTTAATCAAGTATGAACTTCGTGTGCATATAATCAAATAAGACAAATACTCAGAAAATTGTCTTGGAAATTATTTTATATTATCTGAAAGACAAGTAAATTTTAAATATTAAGCATAACCAGATCAATTATTTGATAGTTATATGTAAATCCATTACAAAATATGTAAATATGAGATATGTATTATTGAATAATAGCAAGTCATTTTATTCAGGACACTTTTGGAGCTTTTGTACATAATGAAGTGTGTTGAGAATATTTAGCTTAGTCAATAGCATATATTTAAAAAAAGATGTGCTCAACATTTTATGTCATAGGCTAGCAAATATTTACAAAATAAATTCAAGTCATTAGAATTACTTAAAGCCATACAGACTTTTTTTGGTTGGTTATGGGGCTTGAACTCTGGGCCTGAGTGCTGTCCCTCAGCTCTTCAGCTCAAGGCTAGCTCTCTACCACTTGAACTACAGCACCACTTCCTACACAGACTTTTTTTACAACTACTTTGAAATTTGTCAAACTGTTGCAAGGATGAAAAATGGATTTAAGGTAAGTATCTGGTTAATCATCCTTTAAATATGACTATACAAGGAATATAATGTATTAAAAGCTTAATTTATTCTTTAATGGCCTAAAAAAGAATATTCAATTTTGTTACTAGGTAAAGTTTGTCTTAGTGATTCAAAATTATGATGCTGTCAGTTACAGCAGCACTGATATCACTGGTAATGACATTTTATCAATTCCAACTTTTCAGGAGTACTAACACTGAAACACCTAATTTTTTAAAAAATATATTTTTATTATCTTAAGTACTTCTAAAATGGAGTTACCATTCAACAAATCAGTTTTTAAGTGTAATACATCCTCACTCATGTAACATCTAATTTTGTTGCTTTGTTTAACTTTCTGAAGGAGATATTTTCCTCATATACTTTACTAAAAAAAGTGGATTGTAAATATACTTATTGTTTTCTCAGTTAACATGTCCATTAATTCATTCAATAACTCCTCACCATTTATTAATCCCATTATATGTACTGGACATTCAGAAGTAGACAAAACAGATAGAAACATCCCCTAATGTGTATTAAACTATCAACTAAGTTTAAAAATCATAAGTACACAAATCTATGTTTTATATTGGGTAAAATTTATTTGTTTTAATAAATTTTGGCTACATGAGTGTCTTAAAGGTCTCTGGGAAATAGCATTTTTTTCTCAAGAAAAAACCAAATGTACTATAAACATATTTTAATGTGCAGAGCAATTCACCTGCAATATTTTGGATCTTTGACCTAGGAAAAAGATATGCAAATGGAAATTTTACTTTTAATCTCTCACTATTTTAACTTAATTGAAAAAAAACATAAGTACTCAAATGGTTAGAAAAATAGATGGATTAACAGTCAAAATGTCAACATTCTCTATGTCATAAATGTTAAAATGCCTCAAACATTCTCTAGAAGCATATCAATTAGTTGTGCCTGATAGGAAAGATATTAAATAGCATCTTAAACTAAAATAGCTTTTGGTAGAATTATTTTGTAATCTAGATGAACTAAACAATTCTATGCAACCAGTTAAATTTTATAATTATATGAGATTCTCTTTACATTCATTGATCCTAATAAAAGTCTTAAGATGTATGGAAATTCACAAGTTACAGAAGAAATTTTAAAGTTCTGTGACACAAATTTTCGTTAGTTCTTACCCTGGAAAGCTTTTGTTTCTTTAATTTATTGACATGAAAATTTTGGAGTTTCTATCAAGCATTCAAACAGTCATTAGAGGGAATTCATTACTCCCTTCTAAACAGTCTTACTAATATATTTGTGAGCAATTCTTGATTTGAGATCATAATAATAATGGTAATAACAGTATGGCTAATATTTATTGTATTTAGATAAAGGACGCACTTATTATGGTAGCACTCAATAGGTTTCCATTTGCTGGCAGACAGTGTGCTAAATGTTGCATGTGCATTATCTTATTTAGTTGTCCAAACCTCTGAACAATATTTTAATATTGGAATCTGATTCAAGGATAGGGTAAGGTGCAAAATTATGTGGGTAGTAAGAAGGAATTTATAATTTGGTTTAAGTTTAGATCTTTCAATAACTGTATCTGTGACTTTGTATTCAAAATAAATCTTCAACATAGAGCTGAAAAGTTGTATAAATACTGTCTTAACCACAATCAAATTATTTGAGGAGGTTTTAAAAAATCTTTAAAAAATTATCTTCAAATAGTTGTACAAAGGAATTTCAATTCCTCATGTCTCTTTACAAGTACTATGCATCTTGATCAGTGTCATTCCTTCCAGCATTCTCCCCAGATCTATTCAACCCCCACTCATCCCTTAAATAAGAAGGTTTTAACTAAAGCTCTTATCAAAGCTCAGTGGAATTGGTGGATTTTTTTTATTTCTGTCAGTTGTGGGGTGGCCTGATCTCTGGGCCTGGACACTGTCCTTCAGCTCTTCAGCTCAAGGCTAGCACTTTACCACTTGAGCCACAGCACTACTTCTAGCTTTTTCTGCTTATGTTGCACTAAGGAATCGAATCCAGGGCCTCATGCATGCAAGGCAAACACTCTACCCCTGAGCCACCATCCCAGCCCTAATTAGTGGATATTTGAACACTATTTTGTTCTTCCCTTTCTCTTCCCCAAATCAGATAAACAAATATACATGACACAGTGTACCAAAATCAAATCCAGTGACAATAGGGGATAAACCAAAGGAAAAAAAATTAAAGAAAAAAGAAATAACTTCACACAGTAAATTATAAACAACAACAAAGAAAAATCTCTTCTTTCCATATCTTGGAGTTGATTTTGATTAGCATCATCTTCCATGGTAATACATGCATAGCTATTGACCTATTGTGCTCTTCTGCAAGGACTATCCTAGATATATACTAATTATTACAAATGAGGGAAATCATGGAGCCTATGTTTCTTTTGGTCTGGCTAACTTCAATTAATATGATATTTACCAAGTCTTTTCACTTTCTTACAATAGAGGTGATGCCATTCTTTCTGATAAAGCACGAAATTCCATTGTGAATATATACCACATAAGTTTTTTAGATTGTTACTATAAAGGTGATGTACAGAGGGGTTATAGTTACATAGCCAGGTAAAGAGTACATTTTTTTAACACTATTACCTTTTCCCTCACTCTCATACAAACTTTTGAGATTATAAAATGCAAACAATTGAAAGTCTGAAATAAGTCAGTAAGACAGCCAAAGGAAAGGAAGAGATGAAGAGAATAATAACAAAACTAAGGCTAGGACTTAAGAGACACAATCAAACCTACACGATGACACTGAGATATGCCTAGAATATGACTTAAAACTTTATAAAGTAAAAAGACAGGAGAAAAGTTAGCTGTCTACAACACATACTGTCTCCAAGAAATGAAAAGGAACATGTTTTCAGATTCTGATACAAGAACACATTTCTTCTAGACTCTGATAAAGAGGACTCTCACTGTCTGTCTCTCTGTCTCTCTCTTGGCTGTGGACTTGAACTCAGGGCCTGAACACAGTCCCTTGAGTTTTTGTGCTCAAGACTAGCTCTCAGAAGGGAAAATGAACGCCTTTCTAGTCCAGCCACATTGCTGTCTTTTATCGAAGGAAATGCTATTAGCATTTGTTTGAAGTCAGGAAAGAAAATTTGGGAGGATCTCAGGAGATGGCAAAGGATCAACAGGAAACCTACACAGCTGTTTCTGAAAAACCAGAGTTGTAGTATTTTATTGAATAGTCTGCACCTAGAAAGTCACAATAAGTGAGCCGTAATTGTACAGATACTTTGCAAGAGAGGAAAAATATAGGTAGGCTGCTTAAGAAGACAGATCTGAATAGAAACCAGTGGTGGCAGCCGTGGTAGAGGTCAGAGACAGTTGGTACAAAGGCGGAAGAGACGGAGTGTATTATTGGGGTGCAAGACCACAGCCTGCTAGCCACAGATTAATGCAGAGAAAACTTGTCACATAGCAGACGGTCTGGAACTCCAAGGGAAAAAAGCCATCTTCCCTCCTGCCTATAGAACAGTGTCTGCAAAAAAAGGTAACCTCAAACTCCCCACTCTGAAAAACACCATCTTTGATACTGGCATAGAGCTGGCCACAGAAGCTAGCAGGTAACACAAAACTGAGAAGCAGTGACTGTGGAACCATTTTTTATCAGGGCAAAAGAATCTGACTAATGAGAATCAGCTCCGCCCAGGGGAAGGTTTCCCTGCCCAGGAGAAAGCTCCTCACAGGGAGGGACAACTTTACCCAGGCAAGCACAAAGACAGGCAGCCTCACCCGTCTGCAGCGACCAAAGACATTTCAGTCATATAGCACCTAAACCTACAGCTTAGCCATTGGCAGGAATTAAACAGCTAAAAGTCTTTAAAATCTCACTGGGAAAAGAAAAAGAAAAACTGGGTAGGCCATAGAAGAGAGAGTGGCTCAAGGCTGGGCCAAAAGAGACCCAGGAGCTAGGCCCTCTGGGAAAAGCCATTGATTCCAGACAAGCCTCAACCCACCCACACTCAAGCTCACTTACAGAGACTCCAACCAACAAAAACCAGCCATCTCCTTCCTGCATTACACACAATGCAGATCCTCTCTCCTATCAAGTTATTCTGGGAGGATGGACACAAACACTCCAACTTTGTAAGTCAGAACTTTTTTCTGCCTGATTTGAAAAACCAACTAAGCTACAAGGAACACAGAAAGGGTTTAACTGGTTACACTATTTTTGGTTAATAGTTATTTTTTAGGATGTGGCATACTTTGTTCCAGGCTTTTTGTTTGTTTCTTTCTTTCTTTCTTTTTTCCTATTTTCCCTCTTTTCCCCATGTTTTTCTTCTTCATGGCTGTCTGTTTATTCCTAGATACCAGCCTTTGGTGATTACTAGGCTTCCTCCTTAATTGTGGACATACTTAATTCAGTCTATATTTTGGCTACTCAATTTTCTATTCCTTAATCTTATTATTTTGAATTTTAGTATTATTACTCTGTACATATATAATTAAAAAATTATTTATTTTTTTCTTTCTCTGAACTTAGATCTTAGTTTTCTTCCCTCTGTTCATTTCCTTCTCTACATTCCTCTACCCTTATTTTCTTGTTCTATTTTTCAATAATCTTTTCATCTTTCTTTGATTTTCATCTCAACCCATTTTCCTTTATTTCTGGTCCTTCACTCCTTCCTTTCCTTTAGTCCATTGATCAATAGTTGTTTGTCATTGAGTTAGACTGCAACTGTACCCATTTTGACCATGTTAAAGTGGTTCATTATGTTATATTTCCAGTTCAGATTGCTTTAAAGCTCATGACAGATTTGTTCACCAATCACACTATTTATAATCCTACTCCTGAATCACAATACCCTTCCTGTAACAAAAGGAGAGATAGACAGTGGAATATCTATGATTTTGAACCTCTAAAATTGGTGCAATTACAGGCCTCAAGGTTGGTTTTATCTTCAAACTTGTTCTGTGATAATATTGGATGTGCTTTCATATCCTAAAAAGGAGAGTTAGAGTGAAAATACCTATCAATGATTGTTAACTTCTAAAGTTTGTGCAACTACAGGTTCTGGTTTGGTTCTGAACAACACATTGTTGAGATCAGAAAAGAAATTCAAATGTTCATGATATACAACAAAAATGAATACCCAAAATACCAGCTCTTCTGGGACACAGCAAAAGCAGTACTCATCAGAAAATTTATTACTCTGAGTGCCCACTTTGACAAAACTCAAACCAACAATTTAATGATTCTTCTTGAATTTATTTAAGCTCCTTGAAAATGAGCAACAAGCCAAACCCAATCCAGTAGATGGTAACAAATAATTAAAATTAAATCAGAATGAAATGAATTAGAGTTCAAAAAAACCATAGCAAGGATCAACAAAACAAAGAGTTGGTTCTTTGAAAAAATTAACAAAACTGATAGGCCCTTAGCAAATCTGACAAAAAAAGAACACACCCAAGTATCCAAATAAATAAAATCAAAGATGAGAATGGGAACATCATGACAGGAATAACCAAGATTCAGAACATTATAAGATAATACTTTGTAAGTGTTTATGCTAACAAATTTGAGAATCTGGAAGAAATGGAAAAATTTCTAGTGAATATTGATATGGCCAAACTAAACCAAGAAGATCTAAACCAACTAACTAGAAGTGGCAATAAAAAACCTCCCACCAAGAAAAGTCCAGGACCAGACAGATTCACACCCAAATTCTTTAAGGTCTTCAAAGTAGAACTTCAATATTCCTCAAACTCTTCAATGAAATTGAAAGTGAAAGATCACTACCAAACTTGCTCTGTGAGGCCAGCATAAACTTCATCCCAAAATCAGATAGGGACCTATCAAAGAAATAGAACTATAGCCCCATTTCTTCAATAAACTTTGAAGCAGAACTTCTCAATAAAATTATAGCCAATCAACTTCAACAAATAATATTAAAACACACATACATTATGGCCAGATGGGATTTATTCCAGAGAAGCAAAGCTGGCTTAATATACACAAGTCAATGTAATTCAACACACCAATAGGAGCAAGGATGAGAACCATGTTATTAGATGCAGAAAAATCATTTAATAAGATCGATCACTCCTTATGATGAAAATTCTGGAGAAACCAGGACTCCATGGAACATTCCTCAATATTACAAAGGCCATATATGACAAACCTACAGCTAGCATTATACTTAATGATGAAAATTTTAAACGATTTCCTCTACAATCAGGAATGAGAAAAGTTCTCTCCACTCCTCTTCAATATAGTATTAGGATTCCTAGTCAGAGCAATAAGGCAAGAGATAAACATAAAGGGAATCCAAATAGGGAAAGAAGAAGTAAAACTCTCCCTCTTTGCAGATGACATGACCTTGTACTTAAAGAACCCCATATATTCCTCTCCCAGGTTAGTTGAGCTGATCCAAAACTTTGGCAAAGTAGCAGGGTATAAAATTAACCCTCAAAAATCAATGGCTTTTCTGTATTCCAACAATGAGAAAAGCGTGGCTGAAATTAGGATAGCAATTCCATTCGTAATAGCACCACAAAAAATACCTGGGAATTAATTTAATGAAAAAGGTGAAGGACCTCTATGATGAAAACTTTAAAAACCCAAAAAAGGAAATTAAAGCAGATCTAGAGAAGTGGAAAAAACTTCCCATGCTCCAGGATTGGGAGTATTAACATTGTGAAAATGGTAATACTGCCTAAAGCTATCTAAAAATTCAATCCAATACCCATCAATATCCCAACATCATTCTTTAATGAAATAGAAGAAGCAGTCCCAAAATTCATATGAAATAATAAAAGACCCTGAATAGCAAAAGCAATGTTTAGCAGGAAAGACAATGCTGGAGGAATATCAATACCAAACATCAAACTCTATTTATAAAGCTATAGTTATAAAAAAAAACAGTTTGGCAGTGGCACATGAACAGGGCTCAGGACCAATTGAGTAGAATTGAAGACCCAGAAATGATCCCACAGTTCTATAGCCACCCAATCTTTGATAAGGGAGCCAAAATCACTGGATGGAAGAAAGACTCTTCAACAAATGGTGCTGGAAGAATTGGCTAAACATGTGTAGAAAACTGAAATTAGATTTTTATATATCACCCTGCACCAGAATCAACTCCAAATGGATCAAAGGTAAAAGCAGAGACCCTGAAAATATTACAGGAAGGGATAGGAGATACATTAGGTCTCCTTGACACAGGTTGAAACTTCCTAAATAAAGATCCAGAAACACAACAAATTAAAAAAAAGCTGCTGGATAATTGGGATTGCATTAAATTGTAGAGCTTCTGCATGGCAAAGAGCATAGCTAGCAAGGAAAATAGAATGCCCTCAGATTGGGAGATATTCACTAGCTATATAACAGTCAAGGGCCTCATATCAAAAATACACCTCAAGCTAAAAATATTAAAATCCCCAATAACAAATTCTCAAAGAAACAACCACCCCACTAATAAGTGCACTTAAAAATTAAAAAGAATTAAAAAGAGGGCTAGAAAAGTGACTCAGTGGAAGAGTGTTTTCCTTGCATGCATGAGGCCCGGGGTTTGATTCCTCAGCACCACATAAGCAGAAAAAGCCAGAAGTGGTGTTGTGGCTCAAGTGGTAAAGTGCTAGCCTTGACCTGAATTGCTGAGGGACAGCATCGAGGCAAAAAAAAAGAAAAAAGGAAAAAAACAACCCAATTAATTAAAAAGAGTTTTCTCTGGAGAGGAAATAAGAATAGCTAATAGACACATTAAGAGATAGTCAACATCTTTGGCCATAAAAAATGCAAATTGAGATTCCACCTCACCACAAAAGATGCTGGAGGGGGTGTGGCCAAAAGGGAACTACTGTATTGTTGGTGGGAGTATAAACTTGTTCAACCATTTTGGAAGCAGTATGAAGGTTTCTCAAAAGGCTAAACAAAGAGCTCCCCTAGAGCAATCCCACTTCTGGGCATTTACCCAAATGACCACAAACAAGGCCACGCTAAAGCTACCAGCACAACCATGTTCACTGCAGCATTGAGTTCTATGCTTCCAGCAGAAAGAATAACATTGCCCCATTTGTAAGGAGATGAAAAGACTAGGTATAATCATGTAAGTGAAGTAAGCCAGACCCAAAGTAACATAAGCTCCATGATTTTCCTCATTTGTAACAATTAGTTATTCTAAGATAGTCCTGACAGAGGATTATAATAGCTCAATATTTATGTACATGTGATTCTATAAAATTATGCTAATCAAAATGAACTCAAATGGAAACAAGAGGCTTTAAAAAATGAATTGTGTGAAGTTATTTCTTTTTTCTATTTTCTTTTTCCTTTGTTTTTTCACCCATTGTCACTGTTTTTTTTATTTTTGTTCATTTGGTGTTGTTTATATGTTTATGACTTAGGGAAGGGAAGGGGAATTGCAAAATGGTGTGACAAAGGACAAAGGGCAAACCAATGTAACAGTGACATTCACAAGACAATATGTTGGAAATTAACTTTACAACTGTAGGGTATTAAAGGGGAGGGAAAATGGGAGAAAAATAAGGGAGGGAGTGATAATGTTTGATAGGAAATGTACTAATTACCTTACTTATGTAACTGTAACCCCTCTGTACATCACCTTTACAATAAAATTAAATTAAATAAAAAATAATATCAACTAAAATGGATCAAGGACTTTTTTGTGGAGAGAGATCCTGGGATTTAAATTCAGGGCTTTTTCAGCTTGCTTGCTCACAACTGGTTCTCTACCACTTGAACAATGTTTACAGCCCTGCTTTTGTTATTTTAGAGATTGTCACACAGCTCTTTTTTTGGACTGCAGTCCTATAGGTCTAGATCTTAGTTTCCTGAGTAACTATGGTTGGAAGCATGAGCCACAGTTGACTGATATAGATCAAAAAGCTTAGAGTAGACCTGGGACTTTGAAACTAATACAGTAAAGAATAGGGGAAACACCAGAACGTATTGGCACAGGCAGCAACTTCTTGAATAGAAGTCAAACATTGATCAGAAAATAGGAGCAATGATTGACTAATGGGATTACATCCATTACAGTGAAAGAAATGGTCACATTTAGGCTTCTAGAGAACTGAAATCTTTTCTTCTTTTTTTCTTTTTGCTGGTGTGGGGCTTGAACCTAAGGCCTAAACTCTGTCCCTGAGCATTTTTGCTCAAGGGTAGCACTCTACTACTTGCAGCCACACTGCCACTCCTGGTCTTTTGGTGATTATTTGGATATAAGAGCATTACAGATTTTTCTGCCTGGCTGGCTTTAAACTGTGATCCTCAGGTCTCAACTTCCTGATTAGCTAGTATTATAGCATGAGCCACCACCAGTGCCTGGACAAAAAATGTGCTTTAAAAAGAGAATATGAGGAAGAGATTGAGCTTACTACTACAACCATTTGAAGAGAAAGAAAAACAAACATTTGGAAGACTAAATTTGAACTAATTTCTTTTCAAAAGCTGATTAAACTTGGGACATAAAATTATATTGTTCCCTGCTACTGACCCATT
This sequence comes from Dipodomys ordii, assembly GCF_000151885.1. Classification (NCBI taxonomy): domain Eukaryota; kingdom Metazoa; phylum Chordata; class Mammalia; order Rodentia; family Heteromyidae; genus Dipodomys; species Dipodomys ordii. The sequence continues at coordinate 26,905,286 of NW_012267233.1, forward strand.
TTGTACTCCAGTCAAAAACCTGACTTACTATTTAAAAGAATAAAATTATGTTTCTATACACATTCACACACATTTACATCCACACAGAAACAAAAATAGAGAAAATCATTTTAAAAATGAATCTTCTACTGTACAATGTTTAAAGTTATTCCTGGTGAGCATATATTCTTTACCATAAAAAGTCTCTACAGCTATTTCCTTAATACTGAATTTTTTTCTACCCAAACCTGTTATCAGATATCTATATTTTCATTTTGGGAAGCAAGGTCCAGGAAGAACATTAACTATATGCTATGGTGGCATATCTTTACAGAATCAGCAAAGATGTAGTAATTTGTGCATAAAATAGTTTAAAAAATTCAATAAAGGCATTTTCTGTAGAGTTTATTAAATCTGTTTCTATAATGATCCAAGTTCCCAAGTATTTCATTTTATACTTTGAAATCTGAAAAATCAGGTTAATGGAAATAGTAACATCAGGCCCATCAAAATTCAAGAGGGCAAAGGCTGGGCAAAGGGTCTAAAGAAAAGAGAATGGTATGTTTGTTTTCCATATTCAGGGAGAAAGCAACAATTAGGAATAGATTCTCAATTTCCAAAGAGAGTTTAATTGTTAAGCTGTTTTGGAAAATATCTTTTGGTAATGAAATAAGACAACAATTTGAAAAGAGAGTTCACTTTTTGTTGTACAATGAGACAAAGCATGTGTAAGTTTAGAATGAAACTTGAAAATAATTCTTGTTCTAATTTTGACAGAATCGTTGTATGTGCTGACTTGATATACTCTCTTTGGTTACATACATATGTTTGATGAACCAGTTCTAATTATGTGCCTTTGTTCAAACTTTTCAGAAAAATTTATTCAATACATGCTTTAGATTTCAACTTGTTTGATTCATTTCAATAATAAATCAGTCTGTATTTCTCTGTCCAGCTTAGATTGAATGTGATTCATGCCTCAGTCTCTATTTGTTACTAATAAATAAGACATTAATGTTAGTCATCTTTGTGAGAGGATTCTTATAATAATGGAGGATATTGAATGGTGGTATTTAAACATTTTGCTCCTTAGCATAAAATAAATAGGATACACTGGAAAGTTTATTATGGGAAGAGACTAATATCTAGATAGACTGGGAAGTTTATTTTGGGAAGAGACTAGTATCTAGAAACTTCATCTCCTCCCCCCTCCCTTTTTTTTTTCTGTCTTGGGGCTTGAACTCTGGGCCTGGGAACTTTCAGTTCAAGGTAGGCACTCTCACTTGAGCCACAGCACCATTTCCTGTTTTCTGGTAGTTTTTTGGAGATAAGAATCTCACGGACTTTCCTGCTCCGGTTGGCTTTGAACTGAGATCCTCAGGTCTCAGCCTCCTGAATAGCTAAGATTACAGGTGTGAGCCACTGGCTCCTGGCTTTTCTTTCCCTTTGATAGAAGTTTGGAATAGGAAAATGTTAGATACTCCGTAATAGTTGAACTCTTGCTGGCAGACATTAATTATATTTTGCAAAACACATTAGTCCCTTAATTCTGATGTGGTGGTTGAATTTCATTGTGTGGCTTCCTGATTTGGTGTTACTTTACCTTGTTAACAGTGATTTTAATGTTAGTAGGAATGTAGGACAGCATAGTTTGTGGACAGTTTTTTTAGGCATAAAGTGTCAACCAGTAATGAGAAATAGATGAATGGCCTTGTCTCAAGAAAGTCTAATCTCCCCAAAAATATCATGAATACTACAAGCCTGAACAATTGTCCATCATGTATAATACTTATAAGAGGGAGAAAAACATTGAGTTTTAGAAGTTGATCTTCTTATAGAATCCTCAGCCTTTAATCTATGGTAACTTATTTACTCCTCAGAAAAACCCTGTGAGTAGAAACAACAACAACAACAACAACAACAACAACAACAACAACCACCTCAGTAATGGAACAAATAGCTTGGAAATTGGTGGAGATGGCATTCATGTTAAGGTTCATCTGATTCCAATTTCAAGTGATTTCTACAATGCCATAAGCAAGTAATGGTCATTATAAATGCAGCTAGGAGCATGTAAATACGTTTTGACTTCAAGTATTTTATTATCTCCTCTTATGATAAACCTACATATTTATTATAATAATTTTCCATCACAGGACTTTACAGTTGCTTGTTTAATCAAAGTAAGAATATTGCCAATTTCTGAGATACTTATAAAATGTGCTAAAAAAGGTGCTACCATTTGCTAATCAGAATATATACAGTGTACAGTTTATGTTAGTCCCAGGTGACTTAATAATCACCAATGTCTAAGACAGAAAATAACCTTTACACATGTGAGAAATTTTAGGATTTATGGAAGTTAAAAGACATATTTTAGCAACATTTCCAGCAAGTAAGTGACATAATTTTTATTTTAAGTAGGTTTACACTATATTGTGGATCTGCTAGGGGGTATTGGTTCAGAGTTCCCACATATAGCAGTTGTTCAAGTGATTATAAGTCAAGTGTGGGTGCTGGGGGCTTATGCCTGCAATCCTACCTACTTAGGAAGCTGAGATCTGAGGATCACAGTTGAAAGCCAGTGTAGGCAGGAAACACTTTGTGACTCTTATGTCTAACTAACCAATTAAAAAACTGGAAGTAAAGGTGTATCTCTAGTGATAGAGCATTGACTTGGGAAGAAAATGCTTAGGAAACTGTGCCCAGGCCCTGAGTTCAAGCCCCAGGACTGGCACACACAAAAAATTATGTCAAGATTCTGAGTAAAAGAGAAAGATTTAAAAATGAAGAAAATCCTCTGAAAATGAATAAGGATACCTTGGGTGATAGACAATATTCTAGTGTTTCTTTTTAAATTTTTATTATCTCCAGAACAATGATGAATTTAGAGGTAATAAGGTATAAGAAGCTTTTCTGAAGAGAAATTCAACTTCAGAAAAGCCAGCATATTGACTCAGTGAAGGAATCTGGGAATTAGTCATCTTCTAAGCCCTGTTACACAGAGCTGAAGCAGAGGTTTATGGTGAATATTTCGGGACAAGAATGGCTCTGTAGCTTCTAAGTATACTCTGTTGGGAAATGATGTGAGCAGGTCATGTTTGTAGCTTCGGTGAAATCAGAGGAATCACACAGCTAAGCACGTTCAATCAAAGAAAGAGGAAAACAAGAGCACTGCAAGGTCAGATACAAATATGAAATGAGCTTGATCTCAAGCCTCTTGGTCACGCTGGGTAATAAGAAATTTTGGCCAAGCAGGACTACTGTTCCCTAATGTCCTCCCTGTCCACCCTTTTACCTCTTTCAAATATGAGATCAAAATATAATAGCTCAAAAAGCTACAGCAAATTCTCCCAACAATTCTGTGGCTTTTGTATTAAATAAACCTGGTAAGATTTACTATAGTATCTTTCTACTTTATTGGAATTTCAGACAAATAATTTTGTAAAGCAGGAAATGATAATGATTCTGATATCTTTTAAAAATTATTGTAAAGATGCTGTATAGAGGGGTTACATTTACATGAGTAAGGTACATTTCTCATTGAACATTGTTACCCACTCCATTGTTGTTCTCCAACTATCCCTTCCCTCCTCCCCACTCCTCCTGTCCCCCCCCCCACAAAGTTCATTTCTGACATAGTGTCCTGTGAGTATCATTGTTGCAATGGATTATCTTTTATACTTCTTTCAGTATCTTGTTATTTCTCTTCCATCCCCCCATCAGATAAATGCATATACAAGATGGAGGGTACGAGAATCAAAGACAGAGATTGCCAGGGATGAACAATTGGAAAAAAAATAATAAGAAAGAACTAGATACAGTACATTGGTGGCATCAAGGTTGACAACTAAAAAAAAAAGACCTGTTGTTTCCAAGTTTTGGAGCTCATTTCAATTAGCAAAAATTTATTCGGTCATATGTTCATAGCTCTTAAGCTATTACGCTTCGCTGTCAGGACTAACCTAGGCTTATACAAATTATTACAAATGAGAAAAACCACAGAGCCTATGCTTTTTGGGGTCTGGCTTACATCACTTCATATGATTTTTTCCAAGTCTTTCCATTTCCTTAAGAAAGGGGTGATGTCATTCTTTCTTATAGAAAACATAAAATTCCATTGTGCAAATATACCACATTTTCTTGATCCATTCATCTACTGAAGGGCATCTGGGTTGGTTCCATATCTTAGCTATGGTAAATAATGCTGCAATGAACATAGTTGTGCTGGTAGCTTTAGTGTGGCCTAGTTTGAAATCATTTGGATAAATGCCCAAGAGTGGGATTGTTGGATCATAGGGAGTTATATGTTTAGTGTTTTGAGGAACCTCCATGCTGCCTTCCAGAGAGGCTGAACCAGCTTACATTCCCACCAACAGTGTAAGTACTGTTCCCTTTAGGCCACATCTCTGCTAGCATCTGTTATTATTTGTTTTCTTGATAATGGCCATTCTAATTAGGGGGAGGTAGAATCTCAATGTGGTTTTGATTTGCATTTCTTTTATAGCTAGAGACGCTGAGCGTTTCTTCATGTATCTATTGGCCATTCTTATTTTCTTTCCAGAGAAGTTTCTTTTTAATTCTTAAGTGCACTTATTAATGGCGTGGTTGTTTCTCTGGGGATTTGTTATTGGGGAGTTAATTTTTTGAGCTCTAGGTATATTTTGGTATGAGGCTCTTGTCTGTTGTGTAGCTAGTGAAGATCTTCTCCTAATCTATGGGCTTTCTATTGATCTTGCTAGTTATGTCCTTTGCCATGCAGAAGCTCTGCAGTTTAATGCGACCCCATTTATCCAGCATTTCTTTGATTTGTTATGTTTCTGGATCTTTATTTGGAAAGTTTCGATCTGTGCTGAGGAGCCCTAGTATATCCCTTATCCCTTCCTGTAATATTTTCAGGGTATCTGCTTTTACCTCAAGGTCTTTGATCCATTTGGAGTTGATTTTGGTTCCGGGTGATATATAAGGATCTAACTTCAATTTTCTACATGCCCAAAGCCAATTCTGCTGTGCATTTATTGAGGAGACTGTCTTTCTTCCATCTGATAATTTTGGCTCCCTTATCGAAGATTAGGTGGCCATAGGTCTGTGGGATCACGTCTGGGTCTTCAATTCTATTCCATTGGTCTTTAGACCTGTTCATGTGTCACTACCAAGCTGTTTTTATAACCACAGCATTATACTAGAGTTTGACATTTGCTATTGATATACCTCCAGCACTATTGTTCCTGCTAAGGATCATTTTTGCTATTTGGGGTCTTCCATATGAATTTTTGGATTATTTCTTCTATTTCATTAAAGAATATTTGTTGGGATATTAGTAAGTATTGCATTGAATTTGTAGGTAGCTTTGGACAGTATTGCTATTTTCATTAATTCTCCTAATCCAGGAACATGGGAGATTTTTCTACTTCTTTAAATCTGCTTTTATTTCCTTTTTTAAGTTTTTAAAGTTCATCAAAGAGATCCTTCACCTCTTTGGTTAAAGTTATTCCTAGGTGCTTTATTTTGTCAGAGGCTATTACAAAAGGAGTTTTTTGTTTTGTTTTTTCAAAATTTCAGCCTCACTGTTCTTATTGTTGGCATACAGAAAAGCTACTGATTTTTGTGGGTCAATTTTATACTGTGTCACTTTGCCAAAGTTTTGGATCAGCACAAGTAATTTGGGGGAGGAGACCACGGGGTTCTTTAAGTGAAAAATCATGTCATCTGCAAAGAGGGAAAGTTTTACTTCTTTCCCTATTTTTGTCTCTTTTATGTTTATGTCTTGCCTTATTGCTCTGGCTAGGAATTCCAATACAATATTGAAGAGGAGTGGAGAGAGTGGACATCCTTGTCTTGTTCCTGATTTTAGAAGAAATATTTTTAAGTTTTCATTATTTATAATGCTGGCTATAGGTTTGTCATACATGGCGTTTTTATATTGAGGAATGTTCCATTGATAACTAGTTTCTTCAGAGCTTTCAATACAAAGGAGTGTTTGATCTTGTCAAATGCTTTTTCTGCATCTATTGAGATGATCATGTGGTTCTTGTCCCTGCTCCTATTGATGTATTGCATTACATTAATTGACTTGTGTATATTGAACCAGTTTTGCATTACTGGAATGAATCCTGTTTGGTCATAGAATATGACTTTTTTGATTAGATGTAGTCTATTGGCCAGAATTTTATTGAGGAGATTGCATCCATGTTCATCAAAGAGATGAGTCTATAGTTTTCTTTCTTTAATGAGTCCCTATCAGGTTTTAGGGTTACCCTAAACTCAGAACGAATTTGGTAGTGATCTTTTGCTTTCAATTTCATTGAAGAGTTTAAGGAGTATTGGAGTGAGTTCTCCTTTGAAGGTTTATACAATTCAGCTGTGAATCCATCTGGTCCTGGGCTTTGCTTGGGTGGGAGGTGTTTTATTGCCATTTCTATTAAATTACTTGATATGGGTCTGTTTAGTTGGTTTAGATCTTCTTGTTTCAGTTTGGGTATATCAATCTTTGCAAGAAATTTGTCCATTTCTTCTGTATTGTTATATTTGCTAGCATAAAGGTTAGAAAAGTATCCCATTACAATGTTCTGAATCTTGCTTGTTTCGGCTGTTATTTTATTTGAGTGTGTTCTCTCTCTCTCTCTCTCTCTCTATTGGTCAGATTTGCTAGAGACCTGCCAATTTTGTTAATTTTTTCAAAGTACCAACTCTTTGTTATGTTGATCCTTGCTATAGTTTTTTTTGGTCTCTAATTCATTTTATTCTGATTTAATTTTGATTATTTATTTCGATTTACTGGATTGGGGTTTGGCTTGTTTTTCTCTTTCAAGGATCTTCAGATACATCATTAAATTGTTGGTTTGAGATTTCTCCAATTTGTTGATGTAGGAACTGAGACTTATAAATTTTCCTCTGAGAATTGCCTTTTCTGTATTCCAGAGGGGCTGGTAATTTGTATGTTCATTTTTATTCGATATCATGAACAATCGAATTTCCTTTCTAATCTCTTCCTGACCCACTTATGATTCAAGAATGTGTTGTTCAATCTAAATGTTTTACAGAATTTTCTTTTGGTAGTTTCTGGCATTGAACTCTAATCTTATTCCATTGTGGTCTGAGAGGATGAAGGGGATAATTTCAATATTTCTTAGTTTGTATAGGTTTGCTTTGTTTTCTAAAATGTGGTCTATTTTGGAGTATGTTTCTTGTGCACTTGAGAAGAATGTGTATTCAGATGCTGCTTTGAAAAATGTTCTGTAGTTTAGTTGGTCTATGCAGTTGTTTAGATTTGATGTTTCTCTGTTGAGTTTTTTGCTGAGTTGATCTATCCAGTGGGGAAAATGGTGTGTTAAAGTCAACAACAATTAATATCTATGGTTCTATGTGTGATTTTAGGGAAAGTAGTATTTCTTGGATAAATTTGGGTGCTCCTGTATTTGGTGAATGGTTATGTAGAATTGTTATATCATCCTGTAGGAGAGATCCATTTATTAGTAGGTAGTGTCCTTCTTTATCTCTTCTCACTAATTTTAATTTGAAGTCTATTGATCTGATATTAGGATTGCTACTCCAGCCTGTTTGTGGAAGTTGTTTGTTTGGCAGATTTTATTCCAGCCTTTCACTTTCAGAATATGTTTACTTTGGGGGGAAGGTGCATCTCTTGATGACAGCAGATAGATGGATCCTGCTTTCTGATCCAACTAGAGATTCTATGCCATTTAATTGGAGAGTTAAGTCCATTAATATTGAGAGTTAGATGTTTATTGCAGCATTATTTACCATAGCTAAGATATGGAACCAACCTAGATGCTCCTCAGTAGATGAATGGATCAAGAAAATGTGGTATATATATATATATATATATATATATATATACACACAATGGAATTTTTTTGACTCCATCAGAAAGAATGACATCACTCCATTTGTTAGGAAATGGAAAGGCTTGGAAAAAATTATATTAAATGAAGTAATCCAGGCCCAAAGAAACATGGGTCCCATGGTTTCCCTTATTTGCAATGACTAGTATTTGTGACTAGCAGAAAAGGACAAAAGTTATGTACCAAAAGCTATGACCAGATAAGATGATGTTAAGTGAAATGAACCCCAAGATAGGGACACAAGTGTTTTTTTTCTTTTACTTGCTATAGTCTCTAACATAGTTATAATGTACCATATGATTTTTTGTTTCTTTGTATGTTCCTCCCCCATGGTATAATCCCTGTTTTCACCATATTTGATGTCGGTGCCCTGCATCTTGTATATATACTTCTCTAATTTGGGGAGGGGAAGGGAAAAAATAAAATGATTAAATAGGGATACAGGTTGACCCATTGTAATAATGAGATGTACAAGACAGTATGCTGAAAAATGAGCTTTACAATTTAGGCGGGGAGTGGGAGGGAAGTGTAGTTATGGAGGTGGAAGGGAAGGGATGGTAGGGGAAAAACAAAGGAGGAGGTAACAATGCTTGATAGGAAATGTACTCATTACCTTGGTGATGTAATTGTAACCCCTCTGTGCAGTAATTTTACAGTAAAAAACATATTAAAATATTGAGAGTTAGGATTGAGAGGTGTTTGGTAGTTCCTGCCATGTTATCTGCCTTCTTAGGAGCTGTATTTTCTAGGTTCAACCTATGCTCATCTGATTCTTTGTTTGGGGGCTGTTTTTGCTGCCTTTATCATGTTCTTGTTGGTTTTCTATGTGTACGACATCTTTTAAGTATCTTTTGTAGGGCTGGTTTGGTGCAGATTTACTGACAATTTTTCTTTGCTGTGGATGGTTTTTATTTTTCCTTCAGTTATGAGAGAGTTTAGCTGGGTACATTATTCTTGATTGATAATTGTTTGTCTTTAGGGTGTGGCATACTTCATTCCAAGCTCTTCTTGCTTTCAGGGTCTCTGCTGAGAAATCTGAAGTTATTCTAATTGGTTTTCCTTCATAGGTAATTGATTTTTTTCTCCCTGACAGCTTTAAGGATCCTTTCCTTGGTCTATATTTATCCTGTGTAGATTAAAATGTGGCAGTGGGATGTCCTGTTCTGGTCTGGTCTAGTTGGGGTTCCAAAGGATTCTTGTATGTGAATGGGCCTATCTTTTTATATACTTGGGAAGTTCTTTGCTAGGATTCTGTTAAATACATTTCCTAGACCTTTAGCTTCTGTTTCAAGGCCCTCTTCTACACCCATTAGCCTTAAATTAAGCCTTCTGATGATGTCTTCTATATGCTGAATAGATCTATCATATTTTTTGGATTTGTTTTGAATATTCATCTGTTCTTAATCTATAATGTCTATGCTATCTTCTATACCAGAGATACGGTCTTCTACATGGTCTTTCTGCTTTTTTTATTTCCCTTCCTTCTAATTGGTCAGTTTTAATGGTTTCAATTTCTTTGTTGAAGCTTTGCTTTAGATCTTGTATGGACTTCCTGATCTCCTTGATTTGGTTTTCAGTGTTCATTCTCAAATCCTTCAGTTGAGTGGCTATACTTCCACTGGAATCTCTTTCCCTTAGTTGGAATTCATTCAGCTTTCTGGTTGTGGATTCCATGAATTCCTCTATTAATCGTTGGTTAGCCTCATCATGTTCACACATAGCTTTATGTAGGCTTTCAAAAATTTTTCATTCAGCATGTTTACCAGTAGTGTTTGTAAAGCATTTTGAGAGGTATCCTCTGGAATTTTTATTAACTGCTCTGTTGCCCTGTCCTCGGTGGGAATTGAGATTCTTTGAGTTGACATTTTCTTGTGTTTCTTTGGCTTGTTCTGCCCATTTGGGAATGAAAGCAAATCCAATTCCTCACTAGAACACAAGCACCAACCTAGAGCCCTGTGGTTGCACACATTTTTGAGGTTTACAATTAATAATGGGTGTTTTAACTCTATCTCATCTTTTTTTGGGAGTGAGTGTATATCCAATTACATACCAGAACACAATTCTCAGACTAGCACTTACCCAGAGCCCTGTAGTAGCACAGACTTTGGGGGTTTACAATCAGCAATGGCTGTTTTCACACTATCTCACCTTTTTGGGGGAGTGAGAGCATGTCAATTACACATCAAATCACACTTCTAAGACTAGCTCCAACCCAGAGCCTTGTAGTTACAGGGACTTTGGAGGCTCACATTCAAAATAGCCATTTTCACTCTATTTCTCCTTTTTGGAATTGAAATTATCTCCAATTCCACACAATTTTATGGGAAGCCTGAATCCAGAGCCCTGTAGTTGCACAGACTTTGGAGGTTCTCACTCAAAGATTGTTTATTTTCACTATATCTTTCCTTTTTTGGAGCTGTAAGTATAGCCACTCCCTCACTTAAACCCAATTTTAAGATAAGCACCAACTTGGAGCCCTGTATTTGTGTAGTCTTTGGGGGTTCACAATCCAAATAGGAATTTCACTCTATCTCTCCTCTATTGGATATGTAAGTAGGCCTAATACCACCACTGAGCACCATTTTAAGAGAAAATCCATACCAGGCCATGTCTTCACACCGACTTTAGAGGTTCCCAATCATAGGTATTCCCTTATTTATCTCTGTTTATCTTTGTCAGATAATGGTATTGTGTCTCAGAAGTGGAGATTATAAACAGTTATAATCAGTGAGTAGGTATGTTATGAGGTTTAAAATGGTTTGGGCTGAAGGCATAACACCATGAGCCACTTTGGCACAGTCTCACTGACTACAGATGTAGTCTAGCTCAATGTTTCATTCTTGGGGATTAACAGAGTAAAGAAAGCAAAGAAGGAATGATGGAGTAGAAATAATATTAAGTGGGTTGAGGTGAAGTTAGAGGAATGATTAAGATATACAATGGAAATAGGAGGAGAAAAATCAGAGTAGAGGGAGGTAGCAAAGGAAAGGATTAGAGGGAAGACAACTAAGGCCTAAACTCTAAGTAAGAAAGAGAGAAGAAAATTTTAAAAGAATGAAAGAAAAAATATAAACAGAAAAATAAAAAAGAACAATTATGTACATGTGAAGAAATAATACTAAAATTAAGAATACTAATATTGTATAGTAGAAAATTGGGTAATCAGTTTATACTCTGAATTAAGTATATACATAGTTAAGGAGAGAGACTAGTGATCACTGTAGACTGTGTATCCAGTTGTGAACAGAAAAGCAATGAGGAAGGGAAAAAATGAACAGGATTATAGCAAAAAGAAAAATTAAAAAAAATAAAGCTGGGCGCCAATGGCTTACGCCTGTAATCCTAGCTACTCAGGAGGCTGAGATCTGAGGATTGCGGTTCAAAGACAGCCTGGGCAGGAAAGTCTGTGAGACTTTTATCTCCAATAAACCACTAGAAAACCGGAAGTGGCACTGTGGCTGAAGCAGTAGAGTGCTTGCCTTGGGCTGAAGAGCTGAGGGACAGTGCCCAAGCCCAGAGTTCAAGCCCCATGACAGACAAAAAAAAAAAAAAGAAAAACATAAAAAATTTGATACTAAAAAGGTGACAGAATAAAAATCGTTGCAAAACATAAAAAGAGAAGGAGCAAAAAAAATTTAATGAAATTACAAAAATAAAAATATTAAAAAATAGAATTGGGGTAAAAGAAAAAAAAAGTATATGCTATTTACTTTGGGTGGACTTTATGTCTACCCTAAGTCTGCTTTCCAGTCCCTTGATAACGTCTTTGATTTGCTTGTGGTGGTCGGTTTTCCCTGTTGCTTGGTTGTTTTTTCAAATCAGCTTGTTTGGGTGTTCAGAAAAAGTTCTGCTTTATGGGCTTGGGGAGTTTGTTACCTTCTTCCGGACTGAAAAGAAGGATCTGCTTTTTTTTTTTTTTTTTTGTGATTCAGGGGGATGGTGGCTAGAGACCATAGTTTATTGCTGCTGGGACTAAGCTTGGGAGTGGGTAGGGTTTTGGCCTGTCTGGAGACAGTGGCTTTTCCCAAAGTGGGAGCCCCCTTTGGGCCACCAACCTGGATCCTTTCTCGGCTTTCATAGCCTGTCCCAGTTTTAGTTATTACTTTAAATGAATTTTAGTGAGACTGCTGCAGTCAGCTAAGCGGTGGCCTGGGTGGAATTCCTTTGCTGCCTGCAGGGGGTGGGTGGTGGCTGCCTCTCTTGACTCAGCAGGTAGTAAAGTTTGTTCTGCCCTTGCCTGGTGAGGAGATCCCTCCTCCTGGGCAGAGCAACCTTCCCCTGGACTCTCACAGGTGCAAATCCTTGCCCTGCAGAAAAGTGGTGCTGCCTGCTGCTTTTGTGTCCTGAGTTATCTGTTAGCTGTTATGGCAGAGTCTATGCCAGTATCGAATATGGTGCTCTTCTCTGGTGACGAAGAGGGGAGGATTGCCTTCCCTGAGCTGTTCTGTGGGAAGGAGTGGGATATGTCAAGATTTCCCTTGGCTTTTCAGCCTGCCCCTATCTTTGCCAGTGGTCAGCAGGATGTGAGATTCCACTTCTGATCATCCAGTCTGTACTGTGGGTGGGTAAAGAGATGCGGCCCTCAGTCTCTAGTGCGTTTGCTTCGGCTTTGTCTGGCCCATTGCATGGCAGCCAGCATGGGAGCCACTTGTGCTCAAATCTGTCTTTTGGCTCAAATTGCCTGAATTTTCCCTCGCTAGGCAGAACCTCTGTACTATGACGGCTCACTTTGTGTGACTTTCCCGTAGTGAATTATTCCCTGCACTGAGAAAACTCGTTTCTTGGGGGAGAGCTCACTTACAGCCCAGCTACATCTCTGCATTCTTTAATAGTATATTTTAATGTACTAGAAAACAAACAAACCAAGTATTCCATATTCCATTTTGTGCCAGCTAACTATTAACAGTACTGGTAAAAGAATAGCAAACAACAGAGACACCAGTATTGCTATGCTGCAAAGCGCTGTCTCCTGGGAGCCAGACATAAAACTGCAGAGCGCTGCAGTGTCATTTCAGGCACAAGAGCCGAAGCAAAGTCGTGATATCTATTTTGAGTCGGTTCTTGGTACTAATAAATAATTGTGAGGATTAGAAAACATGGCCCAGGTAAAATTAAAAAGTAAATATTTTTCTTGGTATTTTCAGCCATCTGAGTTAGTTTTTTCATATGTTAGGAATATCCTTATTCTTTCTCTCAAAAATTCCCACATGAGTGTGTTCTGTCTAAGATGTTGCTTTTACCTGCAATAGCTGGCCTGGCTATTGAGTGTCATGATGACTGTCCTCAATTCACAAAAGCATGTGAAGCTGCATTTGTTTAGTGTGTACCACATGAGGGAGTCATAGAGGAGGCCTTGGCTTTGAGAGTACAAGATCTACTCAAGACTAAAGCAAAAGCTAGAGATCCCAGTTATGGTAGGAACCAGAGTGCCCGAGAGGCTCTATTTATTTGATGAAATGTAGGTTGCCCTTCCTCTCCCAGGCAGTAAATTATCTTTTGGATATAGTTGGGGCCTCATCATTCAATCTGCTTCAAATTACACTGGGGATCCCTGGTATAAATTTCCCCAATCATTTTTTTGGTAAACACGCTGGTGATACTATCAAGTTTTTTGTTTTTGTTTTTCCAGTGCTGAGGACCGAATCCAGGGCCTTGTGCGCACCTGGCGGGGGCCCTTCCACTGGGCTAAACCCCCAGCCCCGATACTATCAAGTTTTTAAGTATACCTAGCAGTCACATTGAGAAGAGCTGAGATTAAATGTGGAGCTGATATTATCTAAGGAGGGAGGATATCCAGCAGGGAGGATAAAGGTGATTCAGCATAAGTATAATGCAAGTTCTTGAAGTAGGGAACTCATGAAATGAGGAAAAGAATGTTTTCAAAGGGTTAACTGATTAAAATTTCCTCCAACTAAAGAAATACTAATTCAATTAATTGAAAGGATATAATATGAAAAATATATTTGTAGCTATACAAACTGAGATATAGCTTAGTAAGTTGTTGAATTCATCTAGGCAAAAAATAAATGTCATTCATGAAGGAACAGTATTCAAGTAATGCCACCTTTTTCCATATCAGCCTTCAAAGGAGCAACATATACACCATCATGGGGGAAGAATCCAATGTATATCCTACAAAATTAAGAAGAGTGGGGGAAGGAGTGAATAGGGGAGAGATGGGTGAGGATGTTGAAAGGGTGACATTGGTCAAAATATATTGTATTCATAAACTATTTGTCACATGTCAACTCCTTTGTACAACTGCTTAATAACAGTAAAAATGCCAACACAAAATAAAAAAGTGTAATGTCAGTTTATTGTATTCATCCAAGCCATATCTGAGGGAAAGCCACAGAGAGTTTTCTTCATAATGTAAGGAAGTGTGGTACCCAAATCCCTCTGGATAAAAGGAAATTTAAAGAAAGCACTACATCCATCCAGACAAGAATGATATCAAAAGAAGGAATTCAACAATCGAATTGCTATAATAAAATGACTTTAGGTAAGTATTTAATCTACTAAAATAAGGACCAAAACTAAAAACAAAAGGGATTAAGGCAGCATATGAGCAATTGTCAGATGTAAATGAGACATATTTAAACAAAGTCAATGTAAATATCAAAGATAAAAAAGTGAAGGAAGATAGCATTCAAAAAATATAAGAATGCAAATAATTTCTCTTTTCATCAAAATAACCACAGACATTTGAAGTAGAAATATAATTTTCAAGTATCCTAATTGTCATAGTATTTTTGCTTCAAATAATTTTGAATAGCATAGAATCATATATTTTATAATAAAACATTTATAGAAAAGATCAATAACTCTGTTTCTCTGTTAAATTCAAATTAATTTAATTATTTTAATATTTAAATACATAATTTGGTAATCACATTATTTTAAAGTTCTTTCCATGTTTTATTGACCTATGTATTTGTGCATCTCCCATTATAAATATGCTGTAGGTGTCTATGACTATGCATGTACTATATATACCTCTATCACTGATAGAGGGAGCAAGAGAGAAACCAAGAATTATATATAATAAGAAACAAATAACAACATGGTGAAATACACTCACCAAAACCCTATCACTTACCCTGCATGAGAAATGTGAATTTTAGGCACTGATAAAAGAGAGTCCCTACTAAATAGCCTAAATAAGTAGTAATTTAAGCAATCACTTTATTTGACCATGGTTATTTCTATTTTTTTAATCTTCTTTTATGTCTTAACCATGGTTGATATGTAGCTGGTGTGAATGGAGCATTAAAAAATAAATTTATGGGTGGTATACCAACATCCCAAATCAGAGTTTAAAATAGATGTTTTTTAAAGCCAGAAGTGCGAAAAAGTTTATTTTGGTCAGTGGGATTGTTTTCAATAAATTTGTATCATATAACTAAAAATAAAACAAAAAGAATGTTACTGTAGAATGTATTTCTTCTAGCTGTAGATTTAATACAACTCCAATGGTTATGGATCTTCGATAGAGTTCTTTCTAAGCAATAGCAGAAAAGTTATTTATTCATCACCACTGGAGTTAGAAAAAAGTAGATTTTATGTTGAATTAATTTTCTAAATTAATCAGGAATAAAACATGATGAGATTTAATGGTAAATTACTAGTGGAAGACAGAATTAAATTGAATTTTAATTATTTTGATTTCAAGTGTTATTTTAGTCATAGTTTTAGGTACTTTGTCAAATTTCTGAGAAAAAATAAGAAAATAATTTATTTTTGGCATAAGTCTAGGACAAGCAGAAAAGGTCAAAAGCCATGTACATATGACCATATAAGATCATGTTAAGTGAAATGAGCCCCCAAATAGGGACACAACTTGTTTTTTTCTCTCTTGCTTTTGTTTTTAATGTATTTAAAATGTACTATGTGATCTTTTTGTTTCTTTTATATGTTCTTCCCCCATGGTATAACCCCTGTTTTCACTGTATTTGATGTTGGTGCCCTGCATCTTGTATATACCTTTTTCTAATTTGGGGAGGGGAAGGGAAATAACAAAATGCTGAAATGAGGATATAGGTTGACCAATTATAACAATGAGATGTACAAGACACTATGTTGAAAATGATATTTGCAACTTGGGTGGGGGCCAGTTGGGAGGTGGGGAGGGAAGGAATGGTAGGAGAAAAACAAAGGAGGAGGTAACAATGTTCAATAGGAAATGTACTCATTACTCATTACCTTGGTGATGTAACTGCAACCCCTCTATTACAATAAAAAACCCTCTATTTTTACAATAAAAAATGAATTTATTTTTGGATCATAGTTTGAGAGCTCCTGTATTGTTAGCTTCATTACTTTGGGCCTGAGACAAGGCAGGATATCATGGAAGCAGGAGCAAATGGCAACAGCTACTCTCCTCATGGAAACCAGGAAGTAGAGAGAGAATACAAGGAGCAAGGCTAAGATATTACCCTCAAGGAGATTCCTCAAGTGATCTACTGTCATCCTGACATGTTCTACCTCCTGAAGTTGTTCTGGCCCTCCCAAAATAATACCACCAGTTGATGACAAAAGCTTCAATACATGAACATAGGAAAGCATGAGGGACAGTTAATTTTTAAACCATAACATTCCACTTCTAGCCTCTAAAGCTCTATATCTATCTCAAAATATAAATGCAGTGAGTACCCAGTCTCAGCATTTCCAAAGTCACTCAAAATCTAAGTTCAAAATGTTTCCTTGAAATTCAAGGAAAGTTCTTAGCCTGTGAGCCTCTATGGAAATAATAATTTAAAAAAAAGAAGTTGCATTCTTCTAACATAACAATGAAACAGAGTAAACATTGCCATTCTACTGTTGTATAGTGAGAAAACAGAGAAGCCACATTTTGAAAGATCAAATTGGGAGTCTTAGAAAACTGGAGAATACAGGCCGTCTCTTGTTGCAAAGATTTGCAGTCCCGAGAATACACTTAATACTGTCAGGAAATGAAAACATGAGAGCCAGAGAGAGGGAATAAAAACAGAAAAGCAACACCAGCAAACCAGATCAGTTCCAATAGAGAGCTGAAGTGAGACATATGGTAACCGGAGAAGACCCAGGGGATGGGACATAGGACACAGGACACGGGGCACAAGGCATGGCATAATGGTATTTGAGCTAGTCCAGGCCTAAATAGAATTGGGTCGGGAGGCAGGGTCACAGGGAGCTTGAGAGTTCACAGCTCAAGACTGGCAGGTCCAGTAACCTATTGTGCAAGTCTCCAACTCTGCCTCTAGGAATTCAGTTAAAAAGACTATACATTTGAGCCTTCCCTGGGTGAAATCAGGCCAATTCCCAAGATGCTTTGGATACATCTTTTATATAATGTTAATCGAAAGTAATTGCCTTCTTTTAAATCCCCTATTCTTTTAAGGAGCCATACTCTTCACAGTTCAAACTTTATTTAGGCTTTTTTGACCAAAGCTGCAAACTTAAAAATCTCTCCCTCTCTCCCTCCCTCCCTCCCTCTCTCCTTTCCTCTCTCTCGCCCTCTCTCTCCCTCCCCCTCTCTCTCCCTCCCCCCACCTCTCTCTGTCTCTGTCTCTCTCTCACCTTCTACCAGTAAATTGGTTAATAAATATAAATATATCATCTCAGCTTAGTTTGTTGTCAATCTAGATATTAAGGATGAGGAAGAAACATTTCTTAACATTTCTTTTTAAGTTTGTGTTTGATTGAAAAAATTGGTCACATTGTATCAAGAGAAGTAGAAAATTATATCCTCTTACCGTCTCTCATTTTACCCCTTTTCTTGCTCCAAGATGTCTAAATAATGGCATATGGGTGTGTGTGAGAGAGAGTTGAGTTCAAACTTGTTTCTTAGCTTCCAAAATGATTTGCAAATAAGCAATGTTAAAAATTAGCATATATAAAAAGGCTTCACAGATGATACATTTGCTTTGACATTTCTTACCTGAAATTATTAAAACTGAAACAGCTAAAGTTTGTGTTTATAGAAACAAATTTTCTTTAAATATTTGATAAGAAAAGAACCTTGCAGTTAAAAGATTGAGCCAATTTCATTAACTTGTCTCATTTGTCAAAATCTCTATATTGCCACTAAAATAGCTAATGCTCAGTGAATAACATGAGTTCTGTGGAATTTCATGGAAATTCTAAATCACAAACTTAATAGGTCATATTTCATATCTGCTTCATATTTTTCATATAATTCATCAAAAGTTATATAATATGTATGTAAGTGTTACATGACATGCAAATATTTCAGTAATCAGAATATTCATAAGATGGAAGATTTTGAGTAGATTTTATCACCACATAAAGAATTCATGAAAAAAAGGATTTTTTTTGGTGGTAGAAATTAGAACATGTTTTGTATTTTTCCTCCATTCTCTGAAATTTCTCTACCACATGGATAAAAAATACAAGAACTGCCAGGCACCAGTGGCTTATGCCTTTAATTCTAGGTCCTCAGGAGGCTGAGATATGAGGATCAAGATTTAAAGCCAGCCTGGGTAGGAAAGTCTATGAGACACTTATCCCCAATTAACCACCAGAAAACTGCAAGTGGTGTTGTGGCTCAAGTGGTAGAATTTGAGTTGAAGAGCTGAGGGACAATGCCCAGGCCCAGAGTTCAAGCCCCATGACTGACCAAAAACAAAAAAAAAGAAAGAAAGAAAAAAAAAGAAAAATATAAGAACTATAAACCCACAAAGACAGTGACTAGCAAGATTTTTGTTTTTTAGGTTTTGTGTGTGTGTACATATGAGCATGTGCTGGTTCCTGGGGTTTGAAATCAGGGCCTAGGCATTATCCCTTAGCTTTTTTTTAAAAAAAATTAAAGTTTAGCATACTACCTCGTGAGATATATAATTCCATTTCTGACTTTTTGGTGATTAATTGGAAATGGGAGTCTCATTTTTTGTGTGGGCTGGTTTCAAACTGTGACACTTACTTATCAGCTTCCTGTATACCTAGAATTATAGGCATTAGCCACCAGCATTAATAGTTTCAAGAAATGAAGTTGATAACCAGGCATTGTGGTTCATACCTAGAATCTTAGCATGTTGGGAGGCAAAATCCAGGAGTATGGTTTCAAGGCCAGCCTGGGCATAAAGTATCATGAGATTCCATTTCAAGCAATGGCCGATCCTCATAGTTTTGCTCCTATTGTCCTAGCAACAGAGAAAGCACAATATCTGGGTGCAATGGTTCATACCTGTCATACCCAGGACAAGCACTGAAGGATGGCAGCATAAGCTGGCCCTGACATAAAGAGAGACACTACCTTGAAAATAATCAAGGCAAAAGGGGTAGGAGCTGTGGCCAGAGGGGTAGAACACCTGAATAGACTTGGTGCTTTTTTAGATAATAGGCTGAACATTGAATTCAGTTTTAATTAGATAGATTATATGGATTTTCACAAACTGAATGAGGTGTGTGTGTGTGTGTGTGTGTGTGTGTGTGTGTGTGTGTTTGTGTGTGTGGTCTATCCAAAGAAGTGGAGCAAGCACAGTTAAAATTTTTATTTTTGTTATGTTGAAGCTATCATTACTCAATAAATAACTGGTACATAATAATAAAACCCACAGACAGTTGAGAGTTGCATCATTAGACAGGTTGCTTTTTTTCAAAATGAGGGGAAATCTTATTTGATGATGTTTTCCTCTGTGAGAAGGTAGGTTTTTATACAAACTCATGGCAGTATTAAAGTCTATATTATACAGTGTAACTAATGAGGCAATTAATTTAGATTTGTTTCTGCAGAATAAGTCATTTGATATTTCTGTACTTTTTTATGGCAGATTAGTTTTGATCATAGTAGATTATTATATTCTTTCTGAGTCATTAAGAGCTATTACTGACATGAACCAAACTGTGTTTTGAAGAACTGCCATTATGTTTAAAACATATAATTTGCAGAAAAAAGTAAAAGCATAAGGCTTGTCAAATATACTTTTATTTAAAATTGAAAAGAGGTATCAAATGCTTCAATGTTGAATTATTATAAGAGAAATCTATGAAAAAGTGATATTTAAAAAAGAAAATGTTATTTCAATATTTGCAAAAGGAACTGTGGTAAAATTTACTAGTGCTTTTCATATCTAGTTATTCTGTCCTTCCTGAGAACAGAGGTAATCTATGTCCCAGAACCTTTTGCAGCTCTGCAGGGCCATGTAGTTATAGCAGTGAAATGTATGTGAAATTAATGCATTTAACTTCCAGATGAGGCATTTAAGAAAAGGTATACCACCTGCCTCGTCTCACCCCCTTTGGCATTCACCATAAAGGCCATTTATTCTAAAGGTGGTGACTGGTAAGTGGCTGGTATCACCAGCTAGAGAAAAGCAGCCAAGGAAAGGCACTTGAGCATCACCTTTATGTTCATGAAAATAAGCTTTCGTTGTCTTTGCTGTAGCTAGTGTCTACTTAGCTTTGGATAAAGCAGGTATACCTAATTCAATCAGAATTATAATTTAATAGGATGGAGATACTCACTGTTTAAAGAAATACTGAGGTTTCTTTAGTAAAAAATTGTTCAGTTATAATCAAACACCATATAACTTACAGTATCTTCAGATCACAGAATTATAACACTAAAAATTAAGAGGTTGTGGGTAAATTTTACTCTTCATTTCCCCAAAATAGAACTATATATGGAGCTGTCTGGTGAGTGTGTGCATATGCATATGTATTCATGTGTGGGTATTAGCATATTAGAAAAAAAGTTAATACTTATATGTGGTGGGCTTTTTTGAGTCATTAAATTAAATTTTGATGCAGCCATATACAAACCAAGAAGTAAAATAAAATGTAAAGAACTCAACAGTAAGCTCATT
This sequence comes from Dipodomys ordii, assembly GCF_000151885.1. Classification (NCBI taxonomy): domain Eukaryota; kingdom Metazoa; phylum Chordata; class Mammalia; order Rodentia; family Heteromyidae; genus Dipodomys; species Dipodomys ordii. Next base: position 26,925,933 of record NW_012267233.1, read on the forward strand.
ATTGTAATCATCATCATTAAAATCTTGCTTTAGGGTAGTGGGCATTGATAGTCCTGTGGTAGAGTATGTGCTTAGCATTTTTCTTCAGTTCAATGTTTAGCATCAGAACAAACAAACAGGCAAAAGTCTTGCTTTGTTTAGTCTCACAGCTGGCCATCAAGAAATGAGGGTCTACATATATTCGTTTACTGGATGTTATAATAAAATAGTAATTTAGCCAATCAACTAAAGTTAATTGTTATGCATGATACTGAGCATCCCATCAGTAGATTCTTATGTTAATTCACAGTTCATTCCCTTGAATGTTGCAGTACACTGGTTTTTAAATTTTTATACAGACAAGATCTTAGTCAGTCAATTCTGAACGGGAAGCTGAGCCTAAGCTCCTCATGCAGAGTGCAGAACACCTAAGGTTGTGCTAGTCTGGCAGAATCTTTGCTCAGAGGCATGGATCCTGTGTGTGTGTGTGTGTATGTGTGTGTGTGTGTGTGTGTGTGTGTGTTTATCTTTTGTGTGTGTTCTTAACAATTTTTCTAATAGAATTTTTAAACATCATGATATCGTAAATCTCACTTATTTATTAGGTTGTTCTGAAGAATTTCAGCTAAAATTAAGACCTTCTGTAGGGTTATCCTTTGTGTGTATGCTGGAAGTCTGTCTTGGTCACTTACTATCTCTGTGATTTAGATCATGTGTGCTCCTTTGCTTCATGAGCTTACTGCTCCATTCATTACCACCTCTCCTCTTTCCTTCTTCCTCTTCCTCTCCCACATTTTCACCATCTGCCCTCTTATGTCCCTTTTTTTAACCTTTCTCTCCCTTCTTTTCTTTTTTTCCTCATCATCCTATTTTATGATGTTCTCATCTGACTACTGTGACAGCAATTCCAAACATTAAGTTATTCATTCAGTTTTACAAAAGTTAAAATTGCCACATCTAGTGCATTAATTCTGGCCTTCTGAGGCTACCGCTTGGGCCACAGACCAAAACCTTCTTTAGAAAAAAAGAAGCAAAGGAATTCTATGTGTTAATATATGACTTGAAGCATTCCATTTTTCTCTTTGGTTTTCTTAGAGTTACTGTGTTTTATATATGGGGTAAATCCAAGTTCATATTCTTGATACTGAAATCTAATTGCTTCAATCATAGTTACATGAAATATGTTTTTCTTCTCCCCCCTTTTTGGTTTCTAACCTCATTTCTAAGTGATGGAGTGGGAAATCAATTCTGAGCATTTACTGATAAGACTTAATAATGGGGTCCTTTTATTTCTTCATTGTCCACTTAGGGAATTTTTCATTTCGTCTTTCTCTTCAAGTTCTTGCTGTCCTAAGGGAAAGGGCATTTTTTTGCAATTTTTAATATATTCTTCAAGTTCTAAATAAACAGCTTAGGTGTATAGACTTTACATTTAAGACTATATTAAAACTAGTATATGAATGCCATTTTTAACATTAATTTCCTAAGTGATTTTAGATACATTTCTTAACTGAGTTGATCCTGAGTTTCCTCATCTCTACAGTAAAGTTAATAATTGTGTCTTCAGAACCAGGCATTGTGGCTCACACCTATAATCCTATTCTATTAAGAAGGCTAAGATCTGAGGATTGAGGTTCAAAGCCAACCCAGGAAGACAAATAAATCTACAAGACTTTCATCTCCAATTAACCATCAAAAAGCTGGAACTAGAGACATGTTTCAGTTGTAGAGCACAGCTATCAATAAAATATCTGAATTAAAGTGTGATGCCCTGAATTCTAGCCCCAGTACCAACACATATGTGTGTACACTCACACAGATGCACATGCAATCTTCCTAGGAAGTCATGAAAACTAGTTAATTAATTGAGATAAGGTATATAAGATGGACCCATTAGTACAGATGAAATTTGTGATTCTTGCCTATCAAGGAATATATGGAAATAAATGAATGTAAGTTGAAATACAGGCTCTACTACTTTTGTATTTTTCACCTATAAATGCGAATCATTATAGGATAATTTTGTAAAATTTCTAAGAAGATTAAACATAATAATTTATGTAAAGTACATAGTAGTGTCTGCCAATAGAGTGAGCAGTATGAGTTATTATTATTATTATTTCCACTGTTGAAGGGCTAAGATGACAAGGAAACTCTTGAAAAGTGGGCTCTGGAAGCCAGGGCAGAAGGCAGAGAGGCAGAGAAAGCTCTGAGTGACAGACAGCAGAAGCCCAGGCCACAGGTCAGGGGATGTAATATGCAGTCTCCCTAGCATCCCTGTCCATGATCCTGCCTGATATGCCTCTTCAAATCAACCAATATGTAGATACAGAAGGTCCAAATTTCAGGATACAAAGCATGATATCAGAACCATGAAGAGGCAAAATACATTTCAAAGTCCATGTCACAAGCACTTTCAGACACATTTAAGTAGAGGAACAGAATATTGGTATTTGGAAAAGACAAAGAAGTAAGATGTTTTTACTTCATTTCCACTATTCTTACCAATGGGAACAATTTATTTCTTTCTGTAAGAGTTGTTTTCTTCATTGGCATCAGCAGATGGCTTTGAAATGCAATTGCAGGGCTTGAGCATTGTAATTTTATTGTCAGAAACATCTGCAGCATTTTTTTTTGGTAGCTGAGTGAGGAACTTTGGGTTGCTAATCAATGGATTACACAAACAGAAATGGTAGAGGATTAGAGGGATATGATAATCCCTTCTATGTTTCATTACCACTTACTTCCTGGACGTTCTGTGTATCTGAAAATCTCTCTGCATTTGGTATTCACAAAATTAATTTTTATTCATCCTATGTTGAATTTTCCTTATACTGATTTACTTGCATCCTAATTTTGAGGACCAGATTATAATCACTGTTAACATTTGCTGAAATTCTAAACATATACAACATGTACAGATGTACATGTGCCTTCATCTTTGCAGGATACTATAACAAGATATCATAAATAGTGTAGATTATAAATACCAGGAATTTATTTCTTTCAGTTCTAGAGTCTGAAAAGTCCAGGAGCAAGTGACAGATTTGATATTTGCTGAGGACCTACTTTCCTTTTTATTGATACTACCTTCTAGCTGTGTGCTCACATGAAGTAAAGGATAGGAAATTCTATGGATCTTCTTTTGCAAAGTCTCAGTTCTATTCATGTCAGCTCCATTTTTATGAAATAATTACTTCCAAAGGCTTCACTTCCTAGTACCACCACCTCAATGATTAAATTTCAATATATAAATTCTGAGGAACACAAACTTTCAGATCATAGCATATACATACATCTGTATATGCATATTTATAACATTTTAATTTTTATAGCAATCTTGGTGGGTAGAAGAAAGCAGGTGCCTATATTTATTAATTTATACTAACAAGTCAAAATATTTTGCTAAGTGTCTTGGACCTGGTCATGTATCAAGTGGTGGACTTAGATTTGAACCCAAGCTTTAAGGACCACGTACTCTCTACCGGATTTTGCTAACATAATGCTCCAAGGAAATAGGAAAGTCAATAAACCCTACAAAAGCAATCAATATCTTTTCCTGAATTGTAACATGCAGATTTATTGGATATAAAAGTTCCTGCCTTTATTGGTCAGAAAGGCTATGGAAAGCCAGAGTCAGTCAGAGACGCTATCTGCAGTCTAGCTACCAGCTTGCATTAGGGAATGGAGCACAGTGGAAACAGACTCAGGTACATATGCACAAGGGAGCAACATGACCACTAAGCTGTCATAAAGAACCTAGTCCATACCCTCTTATTATCTTCTGTCTGAACCTTAATTTAAAGTTATTATTCACCATTATTCTAGAGCCAGTCCAGCAGAGTATTTAATTGACTAAACTCCATTTAAAATATTGAAGTATTCTTAACTATGCTTATGTTACATGCCATTTTCTATTGACTGGTTACTAGTCATATTAAACATTAAAATTTTAAAACGAATTCTTTTTGATATTATTTTTTACTTCTTGTGATAGAATAACTTGTTTGACATTGGACTGCTGTATTTTTTGAAAAAAAAACTTTAATCTATTTAGAGGGTACAAAAGAATATTTGTATTTGTATATGAAATGATATCAAGCTACTTAAAATCTTCTGATTGACAGATAATTAAAAATGTATGCTATGTATACACACACACACACACACACAGAATGAGATATTACTTTAAAATAAAGGAAATAACTGCCATAGCTTCAATACATGAATGAAACATTGTCTACTGTCTTAATTCTCTTTTCCATTTCCTCAAATATGGAGCTTGACTTATAACCTCTATCCTGTTCCTATTGTAACCATTTCTGAAATGTGCCATGTACCAGAGATTGGAATTAAGTCAACTTATTCATACTTCAAAATCACTCTGTTGTCCAAAATATATAGATCCAAGAACAAGCTGTTGCCCCAATGCTGTTCTGATGCCTCCTTGCTTCTTACCAGTTAGCTTCTGCTATATAATAGATAATCCTGGATTGAGTGAAGACAATAATCATTTATTGGCCTACAATTCAAAAGTCAACAATTAGACACATGGATCAGCTGAATGGGAAGTGGTTGGTCTCCTCTGGGCTCATTCATTCACCTACATTCAGGTGGCATTGTTTGTGCCTGGCAGTTTACTGATTAGTGACTAAGGCCTGGTTTGTTATTGAGCTGGATACTTAAATTCTCTTCCCCATGGTCTTTCATTCTCCTTCAGGCTACCTTATCTGGTCCTCTTAGTATTCAAGAGAATACTTTCCAGGGGGAACAAAGCTTTTTCAAAATGTTTTTCTTGTATCATACTTGCTTTTGTTCCAATAGTAAAAACACCACTTTGTCAGGTCAGACTCAAGATGTACATCTACAGACTCTTGATGACAGAGCCAGCAAGTCATATTTCAAGAGTGTGGGCACCACGAGGCAAAGGATTTATGACTCTTTATATTCTTCCACAGACAGACTTTTAATCATAATGCTCATAAATATTCATATTATTCTCACAAATGAAATATACCCACCTGCATCTAGGAAATGTAAAAGATTCATCCAATTATGTCACTAAAGTTGAAAGTTTATAATCTTGATCTTAAAATTTTCAGTATATTCAAATGTAGTTTTTTGCATGTGGTGTCTGTTGATTCAGAGACCTATTGTTGAAAAAGACTAGTTATTTGCTATGCACATACTCACTATATAGAATACTCACAGGGACAATATAATTACAATAAACATTTCCATTCAACAAGGGGAGGATCAGAGGGTATATAGTTATTAATATTTCTGGGAAAACTGGAATAGAAAAATGCTATTCCAATCCATCAAATTGCCTTTTCTGTGCGTTTTCTCTGTCCTGCTGCAAATTAAACTGTTCTTTTTATTTGTCTTTTGTCATCATACTATACCTTAACTATACTCATTAAGGACATTTCTGTTTTTCCAAGTTACCATAAACTAGAGTTTTTCTACTTATCACTCAGCTATTTAGTGGTAGTCTTCCCTTTTTAAATATAGTTTTCTCACCACTTTTGCAACCTCAACTGTTTTATATCACTTTTCTAGATTTCATTGATAATTTTTCATAGTCTACCTCCATAGCCAATAATACCTGATTTAATAGAACTTATTTGAGGAAGTATGTCCCATTTCTGGGAAACAAGTTCTACATTAATTATATTTTGCTGTGTATTATACCACAGATGAACAATGTAAAACAACAATAATAAAACAACAAAATATTCTAAGTGTTATCAATTGGATAACACTTTTAACTAGATTCATTTATGTATTTATGGTCAGCTGGAGTGGCTCAACTGATCACCTGGAAAGTAGGCCTTCAGGACATGTATCAGTCATTATCTAGCAGATTAGTCAAGGTAATGGCTGGATTCCCAGAGGCAGCATGAGGCTTAATGGCAATATACAAGAGATTTTAGTTTCTGCTTCTGTCACATTTGCTCTACTGAGTAAAGAAGTCATATGAACAAGCCCATATTTAATATGAAAGATGACCTTTAAAATCACACAGCAAAGGATTGTTAACTAGAGACAGAAAGAATTTGGGGCCATGTTGTACTCTATCATACTCATTTTCACTATATCATTCTCATATTTATTTGTTGTAAAAGGTGACTCTTACTTTCTGGTTCTTTCACTATCGTTGGTCTTTTTCACGAAACAGAAAGTTTCATGAAAAAGAATTTCAACTAAATCTCTATCCAATGACTGTCTTATCTTGTGTCCTTTTTGAGAATAGAATTAACTATAAAGAATTTCACCTAAATCTCTATCCAATGACTGTCTTATCTTGTGTCCTTTTTGAGAATAGAATTAACTCTGCAACTTAGTGCACAAAATGTGGTCTTGGTACCTGGGTACAAAGTTCTTGGTTCTTCACATCTTTTTCCATATAGCCTCTATAAGCCAATAAGATGCTTTCTGTGACCTTGGCAGAAGATTGTAGGGGCAAAAAAAAATAAGCTAGAGAGAAGCAGATAACAGCTCAGTATGATCAACAGTCCCAATATTTTTCCTCCAAGAGATATTAAGTATAAGACAGATGTTTAAATAAAAGAATCATAGAAAGTGATATGGAATATTCATGTATGGATAAAAACAAAAATCTTGGAGCAAAGGAGGGTCTAGCATTACAAACAAGGCCAAAAATGGAGGGCATCAAATCAAATACCTGGGGAAAGAGAGGTAGAGAATGAAAGTCTAATAAGTTACAGAATAAATACCACAGCTTGCTGTGCTATTAGATTGACCACTAGCTAAAGCCAGTCCCAGTAACTATATGCCTAGAGACTATCCTATCAGCAATTTATATGGCTCTTTTAGGTCCTGTCCTGAGTATCCCTGGTGTCACCTCCCTTTTTAAGGCACATGCCTAGAGGTGGAGCAGCCTGAAATCACCAGTTTGTCATCAAAGATCCAAAGTAGACCATTTTACTTATTGCTTTACCCATCTGTGTGCTGACATTAATGCTAACCTTTATATTACCTTTGGAAAATTTTGTGAAAAAGTATAGGAAACACCAATTTAATTAATCTCAAAAAACATACTATCTAAAATATTCTTCATGGCTCCAATTTATCTCAGAAGATATACACAGATGCATAAATATGTAATTTCACTAATCACAAGTTAGCTCCATCAGAACAGAGACATTGTGTATGTTGTTCACTCCAGTGTTCTCAGTTCCTTGAACAGTAGCTTGTACTTGCCTGGTGCTAAGTACATATTTGCAAAATGAAATATCCAGGCATCTACTACTAAGGGTACAATCTAAATATGACAAGGCCTCTGCTTTGGAAAAGCTTACATACAAGAGAAAAAATTTCAGTCCATACCATTTTTTGGTTGCATATCTATCTTTGGAGACTTTTCATAAAATGGAGCAGAAAGGATGATTTATAGTGATTCACATGACACTTCTCATGGCCTTAATGGGTCCACATGATAATTTCCAGCACAAAAGAGGCATTTTGGGGCCTCTATTTACTTATGTGGGTTCCTTACAGGTTCAGATAAGCATGTAGAAGATGTTCCAGCTTACATGTCTACTAATCATTCTCTATTGAGTTAAGAAGAATGTATAGCCCACTTAATTGAAGGTTAAAGGTTGTGCTTTCTCCACCATTACAGAATCATTCACACAGAATCATTTTAGTCAGACCAATTGTCTGCCAAGTAGAATGTCTGAGACTGACCGATCTGAGCAGAAATTATGATCTGTAATGGTTTTTCTGCTTTATGTGCAGAAACAGTCTCCAGCTGGATTTGGTTGAGCTAGACTAAATTGCATTTGATTCATTGACTTCTCTACAATTGATTGGCATCATCACAATATATCTGAGAACCAGGACTGCAATCCTTTTGTTCACATGCATAAGATCACATGGAGTAAGTTAGATAGACTGGATCTTTTGCTATCATTTTGATTTTCTATGGTCATTTTAAATCATTGGACTATTTTGACATGCATAGATGTTAGGGAAATTTTACATACTCCTCATATTTGAATCATATAATTACCTTTAGAGATTGATTTTGTTTAGTTTATTTTGCTCATGAACTTTTAATAGTAATATATTTAAATAGTGTGATTAGTAGTTGTCATATATCACACTTTGTTTTTCAATTATTAGTTACTGAAATGTGACACAAAAACTTCATCAAACTGGATGTTATCCTATTAGCTTCTAACAGCCCTGGGATAGACAGTATAAAGTAGTACCTTGAATTTGAAATTAAGAAGTTAGTGGGGGCTGGGAAGGTGGCTCAGTGTCAGAGCGCTTGCCTTGCATGCATGAGGCCCTGGGTTCGATTCAGCACCACATAAGCAAAAAGAAAAAAGCCAGAAGTGGCACTGTGGCTCAAGTGGTAGAGCGCTAGCCTCAAGCTGAAGAGCTGAGGGACAGTGCCCAGGCCCAGAGTTCAGGCCCCACAACCAGACCCCCCCCAAAAAAAGAAGAAGTCAGTGATTGTTTTAGCTCAACAATTAGTGCTGGTATCCATCCATCTCTTGATTATTCCTTCCTTCCTTCTTCCATTCTTCTTTCTCCCAGGAGTCCTTCTTGAGGACCTATTCTTTTGACATAATTAAGTGTAATAATCATGCATAAAGTAGTATAGAATAAAATAGTATAGAATAACATAATCTTCATGAGGTTGTTTTTAGTGTCATATGTCTTTACCACTCTATTCTCAGCCTGCAGACCCTACTTGAAACCTCAGAGGTCTTCAAAAACACTGGGTGATTGAACCTTGTGAGCCATCTTTCAAAGGACAGTAAAAAAAAAAAAACAAACTTAGCTTTAGGCTGGGTGCCAGTGGCTCATGCCTGGAATCCTAGCTACTCAGGAGACTGAGATCTGAGGATCATGGTTCAAAGCCAGCTCAGGCAGGAAAGTGTGAGACTCATATCTCCAATTGACCACTAGAAAACCGGAAGTGGTACTGTGGCTCAAGTGGTAGAGTGCTTGCCTTGAGCTGAAGAGCTGAGGAACAATGCCCAGGCCCAGAGTTCAAGCCCCACGACCAACAAAAAATAGCTTTAAGTAGTTGTACAAAGGAATTACCATTTAACAAAGCAGTTTATAAATATAATGCATCTTGATCAGTGCCATTACCTTCCAACATTCTCACCCATCTCTCTCAACTCACCCCCTTACTTTTCTAAATTACATGTGTGTGTGTGTGTGTGTGTGTGTGTGTGTGTGTGTGTGTGTGTGTAATTCTTGTCTGTTCTTCCATACAAGGACATTTGATTTTTGAAAAATGTTAATTGGAGCCAGGTATGGTAGCTAGTTGGGAGGTAGAGATTGGAAATATCACAGTTTGTAGCCATACCAAGCAAATGTTCAGAAAATTTTATCTCAACCAATGTAATCTGGGTGTGGTGGCATAAGTCGGTTATAATAAAAGGATCATGGTCACGTTGTCCACTGGAAAATATGTGAGACACTATTAGATAATGAATATAAACAAGGGTTGGGAGCATGGCTTGAGTTGTAGAACAATTGAATGGTCAGGATAAGACCATGATTCAAACCTCAGCATTGCCAAAATTAATTTATTAATCAAACTTTTATTTAGCTGGACTTTATTATGTACCATGTTCTGTTTTAAGCACTTTACAAATATAAACTTAAGTAACCCACTATGGCTTGCTCAGTAACTGGTAGTTATTATTAAAATAGAATGTCTCTTCTATTTCCAAATTCATGCATTGCCTTGCCATGTCTAAGCAAACCATCCTTGTATCCTGGTTTCTCTCCTAAGAAACAGTTGTTACTTTTCTCTGTGTTGGACTTCTTTTTTTGAAAGATTTCCATTTAATTGGATACAGGTGGCAAGTAAAAATTGACTATTGTGTTCAATGTAATATTTTGATCTAGATGCAGTTATATATACAATATTTGATTAAATGATTTCCATAATCAAGCAGATTATTATATCCATTATTGCCCATCCTTGCAGTATTCTTGTTCATGTTTGGATATTTCATTTGAGGATATTCATCTTGCTCTTCATAATTAATTATTTCAAGCTTAAAACCAATATCCTACATTGGGTTTCCTTCAAAATTTATAGCTCACTTACATTGTTCTTACATTAATTGGAATTTCATCAGCAAAACATAGCCAGTAGTAATGAAGCCTCCAAATTTGATGATAGCTGTGGCCAGAAAAATGATGGTGCACACAGAATTAAAAACCTACCTGGAGAGGCATAAAGAGACCCAGGATGAGCTTGAGAGGCTGTGAGCCTGGTAGCTATCTCATACCAACCAGATGGGCCAGATCATTGATGATGGATGTGAGTCCAACAGAGTCTATATGGCCAACATCAACCTACTGAGATGGAAGTAGATATGGTTGCTGCTTTGGTTCTGTTGTTAAAATTTCATCCATAATATTTCTGTTGCCTACCCTACTCAGAAATCATGCAGAGAAAGAAAACCTGGTAGGCTGAGGTGAATGGCACAGAACTATTCCACTATATTCCTTGCAACTGGGCATTCAAGGAGATCTATTTAACTAGTCATAATAAAACTTCTAGGAAAAAGAAAATTGCATAGTGATACCTCTGTCAAACATGATGTAGCTACCCCTTCTGTAATCACAAGGGTTCTCACACATTTGAGGATACTATTTCTATTTATCTGTTCTTTAATGGGATAACATTTCTCCTTTGACAAATAACCTAACATATAAAAGTAACATATAAACACACACACATTCTGAATTGCAGAATAGTCTTCCTAAGTCTTCATTGAGCACTGCAACCTAATTTCTATGAATAGGTAGAATTAAGCACTTTGCAAGTACAGTTACACTATCTCTTTAATGTTTGCATTGATGGCATGAAGAGCCCAATATGTCCCGATGGAAGTCTAAAATTCTAAGTGCAATAGGATATTTACCAGGCTATCTAGAGGAAGCTCTGTTTCCTTGAAGACCTAACATGTTTTAGGTGGTATTGTGGTTTTGACCATCATGCCAACAGCTTCAGGGTAATATAAATGGAGAAGACAACTGTAGTCCATGGACTCAAATCAGTAATAATATTTCATATACTATAATAGAATTTCTTTCTTTTCCATTCTCTTTTCTTTTTCTTCATGGCTGGTGTTCTATCATATGAGCCATGCTTCTAGCTTGACTACTTTTTGGTGGTTATTTTGAAGATGGAGTTGCCTGGACTGGACTGTCTTGTCAGGCTTGGACTCAGGATCCTCTGGTTCTCAGCCTCTTGAATAGTTAGGATTAGAGGCATGAGCCACTAGTGTGCCTCACTATGATATGAATTTCTTGTTCAGATGTACTGCTCTAACAAACACTAAGATGCATAAGAGGAATTTCTTGGATTTACTGTTGAAGGTTTGTCAGAGACATTTTAGGCAGGGCTGGAAACCAGTATTTGAAAGGGTTGATTCTGGTGAAAAGAAATTCCTGTTCCATTTACAATGGAGATGATGGTATGTCATCAACTTTTTCCCTATTGATTAGCTAATCCCCTGGGGAACAATACTAAAATCTCTTTATACTAAAATCTCTGTTGGCAGATTAGACCTGCAGGGTGGGCTCTAGCCACTGTAGCAGTAGATGCAGCAGGTGAAAAAAAATTCACTTCTGTTACAAGGACCACTTTTTCATGAGCCCATTTTTTGGGGAAACAGGCTGACCAATGTCTACTGAAAGGAAGTAATATAAACTAAGTTAGCATTAATATATTCCTCTAGAAAAAAAATGTTCTTTTGATGAACCTTGACAGGACACATATATCTTCATGTTCTGTGTCCGTTCTGAGAGATTCATCTTTATATTTATTTATTTCCTGGCCCTCTTTTTCATCAGCTGTGTTTCATCCAAGTTCCTTGTCACTGAGCCAAATCATTAGAAACTGCCTTGAATCAGTAACCATCCTCCTCTTGCACAAAATAAACAAGTAGGTACTGCTCCAAGTTTTGACAAATGCGTTAATATTTCTTCACCATGTCCTTCATATATACATTGACATACATATATAAATATATATACATGTGTGTGGGGGGGGGTTCGCCTTTGGATAGTGTCAGATAGTGCTGAACAGAACTATTTGTATACCAGGATCCCTTTTTTTTTCTTTTTCAGTCAATTGTCCATGAGACTATGGACCACTTGCTCATGCAATTCATGCCACCAGAAACAAATTGAGATAAATATATAGTATTATCATTTGGTGATTAAATGATACTGTATTCTCTCTATTAGAGATTTGTTGGTTAGATACCACCAGATGGGAAGTTCAGAAGATATCATAGTTTGGTGTTCCATGACTAGAAGTTAGATTCTTACTAAGAAAAATAGTAGGACAGTAGCTGTTTTCAAAAGACAATAATTATCTACAAAAGAAGGCATGACATTTCTTCAAATCCTAAGTATCTTCTCTGTGAATCATTAGGTCAAAGATTCTGTAAGCACAATGTTATTTTGTGGTTCATGTAGTCCAAATAATAGCATCCTATAGCAATTGGAAGACCTCTCTTGTTCTGACTCTCCATCAAAATTTAAAGAGTGTCCAAATGGAGTCTATTTTGCATTTGACATTCAAAGAAAACTCAATTAGTGCTTTCTTAAATACTATGAAAGATTAGATGTAACAACTTGTTCTTTATTGTAAAGACTTCAGCCCCAGATCATTGGATCCTTAGGAGTTTAATGAAATGGCAGGTCCCTGAAATTTCCTAAGTCTATTTCTCATCCATTGGTTAGAAGGCTTATAAGAATAACATGTAGTTACTACTATATGCTTACTTGCTTATCAGCTAAATAAAATGCATCATCATACAGAACATACAGGCAATTGAGCTCCCTAGAGACTACAATATGATACAAGGTAGGAGATCAATATAGGCCTGAGGCAGAGTAGTATTGATATATTGTTGGCTTGGATAGTTGAAAGTTAACTGCTTCTGATGGATTTTACTAACAGGTATGGAACAAAGAATATTTGCCAAATTAATAGCTGCATACCATAGGCCAAGGAATATGTTGATTCACTTTCATATCTGAAAAGAATAACTGCAGTTGGAGTCACCATATGGTTACGTTTATGGAGTCCACTGACATTTCTAAGATCCATCTGTCTTCTATGCTGGCCAATGAGAAAAATGAACTGAAAATGTGTTAGGAATCACTAAGTTACCTTAATAATGGCAGAAATCTTTCCAGTTTTTCTAGAATGCAATACTCTTTAGATTGATTTACTTTTCAGATAGTTTGAGTAGCTTCTACATGTATAATAACCTTTACTTCACAGGTCAGGAAACCAAAATGATAACTCTGCCAGTGATGTTCCAAACATGTGTTGTGAAATCTGAGAAATTACCCATAAGGTAACTTTGGAGACTCACTGATCCATCAGATAGACTCATGCCAAAACTCCAGTGATTGCCAACTTTCATTAACCTTTACTATTGCTGGCATACTACTGTGATATTTTGGTCTCTGAAAATTAGTTTAAGTCTGCATGTTAATCTATCTGAAAATCTGATTATTTATATTTCTGAAAGGCGGAATTGTCCTCATAAAATGTTGCACATGCAAAAATATAAATATTATGGGGTTATAAAGTAAATATGAGTTTCATGTGTTCAGTAGAGATTTCTTCAAGTCTATCTGGTCTTCCCTTTATTTAAGGGGTTTTGGGTCTGTGAATTAGGTTACTTCAAGAACTTGGTTGAAAGGTGATTCATCAATGATAATGATTTAGATCGAGTAATAGTTTAAGATTCACTAGAACTAGGAATTTTTCTGTTGCTCTTTACACAGTGAGACCCAGGAACTCAGTGTCTGGAGAGAGAAAGGGACCATAACATGTGGGTATAGACAAAGTTTATTAAAACATCATATGCTTAGATAGGGCATAGGGGCAGAGAAGGTAAGTCTGTAGTCAGGGGACAGTCACAGGACAGTCATGAGACAGAAAGCTAACCTTAAACAATTCTTGGGGAATGTGGACAATTAGCAACTTTTAATCAGTGATGGGAAGAGTGGTTCAAGATAATAAAAGAGGAAGCAAGGTGCAGGTGGGGTTCCATTAAAAACACAAAAGGAATCTTGAGGCGTAGTTCTACACAATTAACTAGGAGGAGCAGAATGGCATTTCCTGCAAACCCTCAACTGAGTCTGGCACTGGGCAGAGGGCCTTTGCCCCACATGGAGGAAGGGGCATCCCCTTTCCTCCCCCACAGGAATGTATGCCAGCATGCACTCTCATGGCACACAAGAATTCTGATGGGGTCTTTCGAGTCGATGCCTGGGACAAAACCAAGTAAGCCTTAGCTGCTCATATCTAGGGCTACCACAATCAATGATGAAGTAGAATATTTTCATTTTGACTCAGTAGCCATTCATAAAATTGTGGCTTTGGTTAAGCAGATATTGCTTTAAAAATTATTTTCTTGTAAAGATGCTGTACAGAGGGTTTACAGTTACATCAGTAAGGTAATGAGTACATTTCTTGTCTGGCATTGTTATTCCCTCCTTTATTTTTCTCCTACTATCCACTCCCCTACCTCTGCCACTTCCCCCCTCCAAAAAAAGTTATAAGGTTCATTTCCAACATAGTGTCTTGTGAGTATCATTGTTGTAATGGGTCATCCTGTGTCTTTGTTTCAGCATTTTGTTATTTCCCTTCTCCTCCCCAGCTTAGATAAATGTATATACAAGATGCAAGGTACCAAAATCAAATACAGTGACAACAGGGATATATCATAGGAGGAAGAACATACAAAAGAAACAAAGGAAAACTATATAACATACCACATTAAAAACAACAACAGGGAAAAAACTCTTGTATTCAAATCCTGGGGTTCATTTCACTTAGCATCATCTTATATGGTCATATGCACATAGCTTTTAAGCTTTTCTGCTCAAATCATAAGATTATGTTAGACATAGACTAATTATTCCAAATAAGACCATACTAAAGCTACCAGCACAACCATGTTTATCGCGGCATAATTTACCATAGCTAAGATATGGAACCAAACCAGATGCCCCTCAGTAGATGAATGGATCAAGAAAATGTGGTATATATATATATATATACAATGGAATTCTATGCCTCCATCAGAAAGAATGACATTGCCCCATTTGTTAGGAAATGGAAAGACTTGGAAAAAATCATGTTAAGTGAAGTAAGTGAGATCCAAAGAAATATAGGTTCCATGCTTTCCCTTATTTGCAATAATTAGTATATATCTAGGATAATCTTATCAGATATTGCTTTTAAGTCCCTTTTGGACCTGAAAATCATAGAACAGACAACAAAAAATTTCACCCAAAACATGGATTTGAAATGATATTAAAAGGACGAACAGGATAAAGGATAATTTGGAACATTCATCTGTCTCTAAACATATGCAGGAAAGCCTCCAACTTCAATGATGCCAGTAACTACTCAGAGATACTGATGCCAAATTTTGGAAAGCTTGAGTTTTGGCTGCCTAGTTCCAGCAAATACTAGCCAAAGATAGTTTTATAACTTGGGTTGGAGGTGCCCACTGATATTAGGTTCTATACTTTCATGGTAACCAGAAGATGGGGATGCTGCTGTCTTCTTGGATGATTTTATTTGGAATTAGTAGCTTCTATGTCCACGAGAAAGACAATCTTGGATTTTTAAATTGATAAAGAGTTACACATGAATGAGACTGGAAAAGAATGCATCTCTCCACAGCATCACTTGGTTGTTGAAGGAGATTTAATTCTGTATATGCATATAACATACCTTGATCAGATCACTCCCTCTGTCACTCTTCTCATCCTCCCTCTGACCTTTCCCAAATCAACTTCAACAAGTTTTATTGTTCCATTTTTACACATGCACATAAAATATTTAATCACATTCATTTTCTTTCACCTTCTTTTTTCACTGTTCTCTCTTTCACTAGTTCCTGAATCCCAGATAGGAGCTTTTTGGATTCCCATCATTTATTTTTCTAAGTGCATGCTAATTGTTCAAAAGGTTTTCACCTTAGTATTTCACACATGTATACATAGCATTTTAATCCTGTTTATTAATATATTCTCACTTTCCTCTTCTTCTATACCTCTTACTATTCACTAGCTTTCAGTAAGCTTAATTTTGCTACCTTCATTCACTGATGCAGTGTATTTTGGTGATGCTTATTTACCCAAAATCATTCTCTTCTCCTCACCTTTCTAAGTCCTCAAATAGTTCCATAATAATAATACATATGTACACAAATACATATATATAATATAATGATATTGTATTCATTTACATGTATGTTTTTCTTTTAGGTATATGAGAGAAAATTTGCAACTTTTGTCCTTTTGAACCTGGCTGGCCTTGCCTAACATGATGATCTCTAGTTTCATCCATTTCCTGGCAAATGACATAATTTAAATTTTCTTTATGGCTGAATAATTGCTCCATTGTGCATAGGTACCAAGTTTTCTTGATTAGTTTGCCAGTTATAGGGCAATAATCAATTTTCTACCATAAATATTCTTAAGAAAAGAGAATCCAAGACCAGATGGGAACCTGTGTGAAATTTAATCAAGGTGAGGGACCAATTTGGTATTAGGAAGAGAAGTCTAGGAAATTTAGTTTGGGCTTACATAAATGCATGTAGTACCAATGTAACCCATTTTTCTCTGAATTAGTGTTGTTCTGATGCTTCATTTTCATATATATTTTTCTGTTAAGAAATTCAATCCCAAATGTGGAATGGCTATGTGAACTTTTTGCATCATGCTGGAGCATTGTAATAGTCTTAAATTGGGATTATTTAATTTCAGTGTTGCAAATAAAAATCTGTCATGAGCATATGTGATAAAATGTGTGTCCATGAACTTAAGTAAATTTTATAGGAAAAAAAGTGGTAGATTAGATTTGATCCACTGGCTATTGTTTGCTGACCTTTGTAAAGACATATAGATTTGTTTGAGTTAAATTTACCATGACTAAGGCTAGACTGTGAAGTAAACTATTAGAACAATTTCAGATTCTACAAATGCCCTTGTTCAAAGGAGGTGTAGTAGTTTTTCTACCAAGTAGAAAAGATAAGCCCAAAATACCACAGTTAGATTGTACTACAAAGTCTTCACCACATTTGTATCTCATTTTGCAATCTTTCAGGAGTCTATATTTCATTAACTTCAGATATCTCCATCTTGGCTATATTTTTTGATATTAGCTTTACTTACTCCCATTTCCCTCATTATTGCTTTATAATTGAGATTAATAATTTTTGTGCTTTGATTATTTTGCCTTACAGGTCTTCCTTGATCTTTCTTGGAAGGAAAAGACTTTACTACACTAAAAAACCAAATCAAAAAGAATAGAAAAGTTACTGAGTTGATCCTGTTCCAAGGTTTACTCCAATAATATCAATTAGTCTGCTTCTCCTGAGAATGAAAGAATAATGGTGTGAGCTTGGTCTGGAGTAACCTTTTAGCTATGTAGTATGTAGTATGCATCTTAATGAGTTGTTAAAATCATCAACTCATGGGCTCAACCCCAACCTACTGAATTGAAAGGTCTGGATGTGGATCCAGTCATCTACATTTTGAGGTGGTTTCCAGGTGATTTTAATGTTCAAGAATGAGAATGCTTAACGTTTGAGAATTTCTATTTCAAAGCCTCTAGTGGAGGATGCAGCTACTCCTTTATGAAGTAGGCATTTTATAAAAAGTGCAAAGTCTTTCTATATGAACTTTCTTAGGGAAGAGCTTGTCTTTAGCTTGCAAAGAGGTTTTCAGTGGCAAATGTGAGTTGCTCATTCTTGATAACTTTTAATTGCCCAGTTAAACTTCATTTTATTGCAGGATTTATTTTTAAAAGAAGAATAAAACTTAATTTGGTAAAGGGGTATTGGAAAGCCAGCCACTTTCCTTCTTTCCCTCTGCAGCTATGACTTAACAATTGTTTTCCTAAAGACAAAAGTAAGTGTACTAAATGTATTTTTTTTTGGTTGTGGGCCATGAACTCTGGGCCTGGGCACTGTCCCTCAACTCTTCAGCTCAAGACTAGTGCTCTACCACTTGAGCCACAGTGCCACTTCTGTTTTTTTTCTGCGTATATGGTGCTGAGGAAACAAACCCAGGGCCTCATGCATGCAAGCCAAGCATTCTACCACTGAGCCACCTTCTCAGCCCCTAAATGTATTTTTAACTTAAGATATTTTATACTCTGGATGGGTTTATCATAACACAACTCCATTATAAGTCAAAAAGCATCTGTACTTATTATTATTATTATTCCATTGCAATGTTTTACTCATTTGCTTTTTTTCCTTTTTATTTTTAGGGCTTGAACTCAGGGCCTGGGCACTGTCCTTTAGCTTTTATGCTCAAGGCTGGCACTCTACCACTTGAGTCACAGTTACACTTCCAGCCCCTTGCTGGCTAACTGAAGATAAGAATCTCATAGACTTTCCTGCCCAAGCAGACTTCAAACCAAGATCCTTAGATCTAAATCTTCTGGGTAGCTAAAATTACAGGTGAGAGCCACTAGTGCTAGCTATTCAGTTGCTTTAAAAACTATGGTGGGTTATCTGGAAATATCTGCTCATCATAACACACTAGGCATGTCTCAAGTGAAGCTGAAGACTGAACACACAAGACAAGCAATAATAATTTAGACAGTCTTATGGGACTCTTTTAACAGAGTTCACTGGCAGGGTGAAGCCTTCCCTACAATCATAATTAATCCAAATGGAGACTAACAGATGGCCATGGGCGGTGCTCACCGTAACATGCTTTCCTCCTGGAGGACTAGGCCTGAAGGTTGATGCATGCTACTGGGACAAACACTTTTAGTCACACTGACTCATTGTGACACATGAAGGGAAGGGGGCTGTGTTTCCTCCATAGCTCATTACTGCCCCACCCATGGATGTGGTGCCTCCCTTTGTCATTGTGGTACAGCAGTGTTACAAGTTTAAAGCTAAGTTTTACATCAGCCAAGAGCAGATTTTTTTTAAATGAGGTAATATCTTTCCATAACTAGGTCTTTTAATTTCATAAAGTATCAAAAATATCTAGTTTTTGGAAGCAAGGGGCTCTCATAAAATGAGCATTTTCAGGAACATAGTCCTCTTGTTCAATATTTACCATCTCTTCCTAGCATCATGTTCTGATCCCTTGGAAAGGTGCCTCCAAGGTGACTTTGGACTCATCCAGACTCCCAGAATCTTTATGAATAACATGCACAGTTTTGCCTGCCATTCAGCAGCACTTATCTGACCGTGTAGAGGGCCTCTTCACTGGTCCTTAGACAAATTGTGCTAAGTGTGTGTGCTGCCTAGGTGACTCTACCTAGAAGTCACTGGTCTTGGGCTGCTCTGGCCTCCTGTCTCCAGTGTCACAGGTCATAATCACTAATTTTGTTAGTATCTTTGGCACAGATCAGGCCCTGAGGATGGATGTTTCTGTTTAAATAAAATGAACAAAGAATTATAGCTTCTTTATTGATTTACAGTAAAAGATATTTTCTCATGTCACAATGTCATAATATTTGTACTCATTTTTGAATATTAGACTTCCATTGTCATAATTAGCAATATAAATAATTATTTAAAAATAACAGTAAATAGTTGGTCCTGGTGGTAATCTCAGTAATCTAAGCTCTAGGAAGGCTAAAGCAGGAGGATTGCAAGTTTGAGGCCAGTTTGTGATACCTGGTGAGTTCCAGGTCAGTCTTACACAGCACAACAATAATAAATACAACAAAAGAACAAAAACAAAAAAGCACTAAGAGTGATCGGAACATATTTGACATGTTCCAGGTCCTATGCTAAAGGTTTACATATATACTGGGGACATTTGTGAAGGTATTGCTTTAATGTATTTTTGTTAGCAAATAAAATTGTATTTATGACATATAAAACATGATATGTTAGATTCTATTTTTTGTTGATGAACAATGATTCCATGTATTTATGGAAAACAATGTTTTGTTTTGATGTATTTTTACATTGTGAAATCATTAAATCAATCCCTTTTTAAGGAATTACCACCTCCTATAATTCTTAGTGTGAAAATATTTAAAATCTACTCTGTTGGCAGTTTTGAAAAGAAAGAGTGCCTTGTTGTTTATCATGGTCATTGTTCTGTAGGATAGGTCACTAAAGATTTTTCCTCCTCTGTAACTGAAGTTTTGTAGCCTTTGATCAACATTATCTTTTTATCATTATTTCCTTTCCCCAAACCTTTGTTAAGCACAATTCTTCTCTCTACTTCTATGAGCTTGCCTTTTCAGATTCCATTTACAAGTGAGATCATGTAATATTTTCTTTTTAAGTCTAGCTTTTGTACATTGTCTAACTAAAGATAATTAACATATGCATTACCACACATATTTTTATTTTTTGTAAGGACAGTTAAAGCATTCAATACATGTTGTTAACTGTCCTCACCATTTTAAACAATGGCTCTCATTTATTCCTCCTATGTAACTGAAATTTGGTTTCTTTTGACAATTATTCATGTACATATTTCTTTTGTCTTCCTGAATGCCTGACCATTACCACAGGGATTTAGTAATGATTATAATTTGTTCTCTAGAGGGTTGCTATGAGAATGATTCTGACATTCAAAAATATCATCTGCTGCAAAATGATAATAGTTTTAAAAGCCTTAAAACATCTTGATAATGAATCTTTACATTTATTTTCCTCACACATTAGGATCTCAATTGCCCATATAAGCAAGTTAAAACAAATTCTTTGCTTTAAAAAGAGGAAGAATATAATACTAATAGAGGGCTAAGTGAAGGGCTAGATGAGTGAAGGTCATACCAAGGTTAGAAGGGAAGTCTGACCTCTGTTCACCTTAAAAAGCTCTGGAAAGAGGTTGGACCTTGGGTGTCCTTTCCAGAATCTGGGAAAACAGTCACATGGTTGGTGACTCTGAAGTTTGTATCTACCCTTGAACCACATGATTGGTAGACAGGACTAAACATCTGGCTGGGATAGGAAGAAAGTATAAGGTAATGCTCAAGGATGGGTAGAGAGTAGGTCATCAGTACCAGGCCAGCTAGAAAATATAATAAGTGAGAACTGTGGTTTGGATCTACTTCTCTAAAAGTCATAGCCTATGCTTCAGCATTAGAATGTTCTTCTTAGCTTGAGGAAATCAAATATCTCCACTGTATAGCCACTGTATGTCACTAAAATAGGCAAAATTTCACTGAATGGTCAGCTTGCTCTTTCTTTCAGGGTACTGAAAATTTCTTCCATATTTGTCATCATAACATTTTTCCATTCTAGTATAAATTCAATATACCTTATAACTCAAATTATTAGATTTTTCCATTGGCTACATGTAAGTCCTATTGCTTCTGATAGCCTTCAGAATCACCTCTTTTCCTATCTGAAAAATGAGTCACAATCAGGCAATGGGATGAGTAACTTCTGGGAAGCTTTCCAGGTTCAGTAAAAATATTCTAAGCCCATCCAGAGCATGTGAATTCTCCTTTATTATACTTTTACAGTGTGGGTAGCTCTGCTCTATCTTGATCATCTAGTTTATTGTCTGATTTTGTCTCCCTCTTTGTGTTCATCAGTTTTTCATTGATGCAACAAAATAGCTAACAGAAAGGACTCAGACAAAGGAAAATTTATTTTATCTCTTAGTTTAAGGGGCTTTTCATCCATCATGACAGAGAAGGCATTGTGGAGCAGAGCGGCTCACCACATGAAGGCTAGGAAGCAGAGAGAAAGCAAACATGCCTGCACTAGTGGCCTCCATCTTTCTTCTCCTTTTATTCTTTCCAGGCTCTCAGCCTATTGGAACAGGCTATGTACTCTCAGGGCAAACCTTACTCTCTTTGTTAATCTTTTCTGGAAATGGTCCTCACAGGCACTCATCAAGTTGGCAGTCAAGATTAATCATCTCACTCTTTACTGTAAATGTAAGGTTTTGTGGTTTCTTGAAATCTGAATCTTTATACATTCTGATCATGTCCATGACAAATACTTCACAATACATTTTCTTTGAAAAGTCCCTTTTAGTCTTTCCCCCTACTATTTCTTAGACAAATCCTGTGGGGAAAGAAATTGGACCTTTTAAAATATAGAGTTACTGCTTTTCTGTTTTAATCTAGCTCATCCTATAATCTTGAAAACACAGATTTAAATAAGTACATCTATAGTTCTCCAAAACTAAAAACATATTTTCTTTGATAAATAAAAAGGAGAAACTGGACTTTTATTGTAAAGAAAGGATACTTAGAGGTTAAGTGATGCTGTTCAGAAAAGCTGGTGCTTCACTGACAGCAGAAATATGCAAAGCCTTTAAAACCATGTATCTGCTTTACTTGACACTGCTCTTAAATTTTTATCATTTGAACCTCAATAAATAAAACATGAGGCTTGCATTTAAGCCATTTACATAGTTCCTTGCTCTGAGGCAAATGTAGTCACTGAGGTTTTCTTCTTGTTCAAGTGTATTTCAGAGCCTAGGTTTTAAGACTAAGATGATAAATGGGATTCTTAGGCTGATGAGGGTAGAATCCGAAGTCACTGTCCCATTGCTCCTTTGAAATGACTTGCGCCGGCTCCAGGCTAGTGCTTCACCTTACTAACCAGCCGGCCAGGGGCTGAAAGAGCTGATGTAGAGCATCTTCTAGCTTTTTACTTTGCTCATGATATTTTGAGATAGTCTGCCATGCCTTGGTTTTATTCCTATTCTTGAATTTTTTTTCATTTTAGGTTACTTCCATGTTTTCTATCCATCTTCATTACAGTTGCTTGTGGAGCTAGAACATATTGCTATATAATAATAATCATGAGACTTGTTTTTCTTTTTAAAAACATGAGTAGAACCAAAAGCCTCTCTATTTGATGGCTTTGGTCCTAGAGCTAATCAGTTTTCTAAATAAATTTGTAAGTCATCACATATTAAAATCACTATTCCTACCACTGTCTCCTCTACCATTACTGCATTGAGCAGGACTACAGAAGGTACCATCTTTATTTGGACCCTTTGATATAGTCAGCCTTTATCAGTGTTTGACACTTGGCCTGTGCCTAGCACCTGTGGTTGGTGGTTGGAGACTATTAAGTTGATTTTTAACATGGAATATTTAACCTCATAGTCTGTCTTATGGACTACTTTTCTTTTTTCCTTTCTTTTTTTCCCCCCATATGGTTTGCTTTTATTAATGTTTATCCAGAAAGAATGCTTGGAAATTTTGAGAGAAACATATTTCCCAAACAAACAAACAAACAATACAACAAAACGAACAATACAACATAAAGAGAACCCTAAGTCATTAGTCATTTTGTTGTATTGTTTGTTTTTTAACATGTGAGAGATTCATGAACAGGCCTGGGGAATCACTCATTGACATGTACAAGTACAGAAACAAGCTTTAGTGAAGCTGAGCTGCTAAAGATCACCATAAATATCTCATCTTATTTACAGTGTTCAATGATCACTCATACCCAATCATCTGTAAGACAGTAATGGGGTCAGAATTGCTAGGAGTGGTTGTAAAAAGATCCAGGACACATCCAGGAAGTGATAACTCATGCTTGTAACCCTATGTACTTGGAAGGCTGAGAAAAAGGAGGAACATGATTTGAGACAGCATGGGTAGAAAAGTTTGTGGGTTTTCTTTTTTAATATATGACTGAGATGCCTGAAGTCTCATACTACATGGAGGGTAAGATTAGGATTATGGCAGTGTCAGGCCAACTTGGGCAGAAAGTATCTGAACTACTTCCTCTCCATGGAAAGAAGATGGTTGCAGTGATGAAAACTTCCCAGCAAGTATGAGAAGCCAAAAAGTAGGTAGACCAGAGGTTAGGTTCACAGTGGTAGAAAAGCAAGATCCTTTCCTACAATAATAACCAGTGAAAAACAGGGCCAGAGTTATAACTTAGTGGTATTGAGCCAGTCTAGCAAGCATAATACCCCGGATTTAAACTCCAGGAATATTAAAATATATGTGTGTGTGTGTGTGTGTGTGTGTGTGTATATAAATATATATATATATATATATATATATTAAATGAAGGTATAGGGCAGGATAATGATAGGTATAGGGCAGGATAATGATGATATTAAAACTACAATCCTGGGTACATACCCAGACATAGGCCTTTTACACACAGTGAAAATTCATATTAATGAATGAATTCATCCTGTTGATCTTTCAATTATACCCCCATTTTGACTGATTTGTTGATTTAATTTATAAACTCAACTTGTTGAGTTTCAATACATTGAAATTAGGATCAGAGTCAATGTGAGGCTGTCTGAGATTACAGAGTATCTCTTCTTTTCTGGGAAGAGAGATAATAAAACTCTGATAGTGATCACCATGAGTGAGCTTTTACAAGAATAATCTTGAAAGGAAAGCAAAGTGAAGTGGCTAACAATGCAACAAAACATTAAAAAATAGTTGAATAATTTATATTGGGTATTTTCCCTTCATATTTGAGATGGCTTTTTGTTTGTATATAATAAACTGTGGATGAACATAACCAGTCTAAAGAGTATAATTTCTGAGTTAAGAAGTTCCTTGTACCCAAATTTTATTTGTCATCACTAGATGACTGTTTAAAAGACGTAACATATCTTTTCTGTAGTAAGGAATACTTATACTTGGCCTTCCGTACTGGAGGTTCTCATACTGGAAGTGATCTCATGAAAAAACTGCATGCAAGATAAATACTTCTTAGTTCTTTCTATTTTGCACTCACTTTTTCTCTAAGAAGGATAAATGAATCTCTTATGGGTGGATCATCTCTTACTGTTATACTTCAGAGACTGGATTATAACATTCCATTCAATTCTTGTTCTCCAAATTTTTATTAACCATAACCAAGTTTATATATTTATATTATCTACTGGCTACTAGTTTTATTCTTGAATGATTCTTAGCCCAGAGAATTAGTGAGAAAAGTTTAATTAATAAGCATAACATCAAACTCACAATGCCCATATTACTACTAACCTATAAAAACAAACCTTTAACTTGCCACTGAAATTTTGTTACTTTCATAAAAATGTTATAAGATATTGTATACACAAAATATTGTGTATTAATAACTAAATATATTTTCAGTAATTAAATGTTGCAAATTTATTGATTGTAAAACAAATTTGTTTTTGTTTGACATTCTCTGTAAGGTTTTAATTAACATTTTGTAGAACACATTATAATGTCTATTTCTCATTATTTGCAGTATATGCTTTTATTCAGTCTATTTATCATTGGTAAAATTTAATGTGTGTTTGTGTGCGTGTGTGTTTGAGTGTGTATAAATATGCGCGTGTTGATGCTATAAATTATCTAGCAGAGATAGAGGACTGATAATTCATTTTTTTGCATAAAATAGATAATATTTCCATTTTCAGATTCTAGAAGTCTCATGTAGTCATGGATTGATTAGGGAGTTTTGAGAAAATACCATTACTAGGTTTCTCCTTATGACAAATTGATTAGTCTGATAAGATATTTGTGAATAATTTTAAAATGTAGATATACATTTCCCATATTACTGGAGAAAACACTACCCTTGATTATATGCCAGATTCACCTAATAGTGGATGTCTTAAACATACACTGAAATGTCTTAATACTAGGGCTTATAGTTTAGTACATTTTAGATACAGCTGTTTTAAGCATTCAGTGAAGCTCAACGCACCTTTCTTACCCTGGATAGTACCTTAACACCAGGAAGTAGGTGGGTGGGGTCAAGAGGAAAGGGGTAGACAAATGAAGAGAAGAGGAGAAAATGCAGACAAAAATTAAAGAGTGCGGGAAGGAGAGGGAAGGGAGAGATGGGAGAGAACGCTGCAAGGGATGACATTAATCAAAATATAATGTATTGGTCTTGCAAGATGGCGAGTGAAAAGGCTGAGAAGCAGGACACAAAGGAGAAGAAACCTGAAGCAAGAAGGCTTATGCCGATGGCAAGGTGAAGAAGGCTACCCCTAAGGCTAAAAAGCCCAAGAAAGGGAGGCCCCACTGCAGCCAAAGCCGGTCCTGGTCCGAGGAGTTGGCAGATACCCGCGGTCTGCGATGCGCTCCAGAAAAGCCATGTATACTGAGGAAGTACTCGGCTGCTAAGTCCAAGGTTGAAAAGACAAACAAGGAGAAGGGTCTCGCGACTGTCACAAAACCAGTTGGTGGTAACAAGAGCGCAAGTACCCGGGTGGTTAAGCTTCGGGAAATGCCCAGATACTACCAGGGAGGATGTGCCTGGCAGCTGCTGAGCCATGGCAAGAAGCCCTTCAGAGAGCACGGGCGAAGGCTGCGGCCCAGCATCGCTCCAGGGACCGTCCTCCTCACCCCCTGCGCCCCAGAGGCAAGGGAGTGGTTGTCCTGAGGCAGCTGGGCCTCAGCTACTTGTGACTGGGCCTCTGTCCCTCCATCGTGTTCCCTGCGCAGAACACACCAGAAGTTTGTTATTGCCACCTCCACAGAAATCGACATCACAAGGTGAAAATCCCCAAACACCTCACCAACGATTACTTCAAGAAGCAGCAGCTGCAGAAGCCCAGACACCAGGAGGAGGAGATCTTGGACACACAGAAAAGAGAAATAGGAGGTTACAGAGCAGCGCAAGGCTGATCAGAAAGCTGTGGACTCACAAATTCTACCCCATATCAAAGCTATTCCTCAGCTCCAAGGCTACGTGAGATCTCTTTTTGCCCTAATAAATGGAATTTATCCTTTCAAAATAGTGTTTTAAACTTACCGAAAGCCTAATTGAGTCATTTATACATTAAAAAATAGAATGTATTCATAAACTGCTTTGTTACATGTCAACTCCTGAGTACAACTACTTAAAGGTAAAAGAATGAACAAATAAATAGGAACTAAAAATATAAAATCCTTTATTTGAGTGAAAAGGGGTTACTGAAATAGCAAAAGGAACAAAAAGTATTTTCCATGACAAAAATTTCAATCATGTATTATTTGATTCCTTGCTTATTTGTATTTGCTAAATACAAATTTTTGCTTTGTGGTTGCTATGAGTTTTACAAAATAATCTTTTGATGATAACAAACTATTTTGAAATGATAGAAGTTGATCAAGATCACAAGGATAAGAACAAAATCAAAGGAGTAAGATGAGAAATAAGAAAAGTCTGATATTGTTCTGGCTTACTGATAAGATATCTGAAGATGTTGCTATTAATTGGATCAAGTTTGTATGTATTGTTTTTCCTTTGACATGAAAAGACATTTCATAACGTTTCATACTGATAGGATTATAACCAAAGGATTATTTTCTTCATGTATAAAATTTTTCAAGTTTATATTGTCATAACTTTTATTTTTTAGCATATTTTTACTTTATCACAATATAACAAAAATAAATCAAATTTATGTGAGTACCTTTTTGGGAAAAACTTCCAGGTCCATAATTTTTTTGTTAAACAGGTTATTAAATTACAACAAAAAAGAAATCTGTCCTTATATCATAAATTGTTTTTCAAATATTTTCTGAAAGTCTCAAAGTGAAGATTTTTCGCTATCTTATCTCTCACTCTCAATTCTGCTACATTAGGCTATTTTCATTTTGTGGGACACATAATGGCTACCCAAACTCCCAATTGCGATGTAAACTTCTCTTCTACGAGAATCTAGTGTCAGTTCATCCTTGACTTCTCTGACTGTTTTATAACAACATGTCATCCTTAATTTACATCTTTTATCTCAACATGAAATTATTGACTTGTCAATGTAATTATTGGATTAAAGTTCTTTCCCAAGGCTATCTAATCCATAATTTGTGATTTTCTTCATTTATTTTCACATCCTTATCCATAGCACAGTTTCAGGCACCTAACAGACACACAATGAATATTCATTGAATCGAATTGAATTGAATTTATTAGGAGCCATATCACGATGGAACTTTATTTGTCCTAATTTAAAATCTAATGAAATTTCTTGCTCATGCCATTTCCTTTTTATTTCAGTGTGGTGTTTATGACTAGTACTAACATGGACAAGAGGATCTTTTACTATCACATAAAAAGTTCTTTATGACAGTAAGCTGTTTGCTGCTTTCAATTATGTATGAGTTATAAGGAAAAGGTACTGGCTTGTCAGAAAGCTGAGAAATTTAATGTGTCTATTCAAAGATCTACAGCTTAAATTTCTTATTTATCCCCATAGATATGTATAGGACTCTCTTTGGAAAAGTAGATAGATAGATATGTATAAAGATACAAATATAGATATATAGTCTGTTTTTTTCCTGTGTCAACAATGCTCACTGCATGAAGAATAAATTAAGGCAAGTATTCTATGCAAAAGGAATTATATTGTTCAAATATTTAGAATCAGTTTCTAGCTGTTTCACTTGGGTCCTTAGTTTTACTTATGCCATCATGACAGGAAAGTGTGTGTGTGTGTGTGTGTGTGTGTGAGTGTGTGTGTGTGTGTGTGTGTGTATGCTGACATTTACCTTGAACTCCAAGTTGCTATGTCAACTTTCTTCTTATTGAGCTTATCCACTGGAATGTCTAAAAGGAATCTCTAACTTTACATGTCTAAACATGACATCTTGACTTATATCCACAAATTTCTTTCTTCCCTCATCTTTTATACTTTAGTATATGCCACCATTGAGTTGATCTGGGGAATGTATATATTCCAGACTCTTTTCTCTTTCTTAACACTCATATTCGAGCTGCAACCTTATCACTTTCAATACATATCTTTGTCTTACCTCTTCATACTATTCCCTGAATCAATTCTCAACTCATATCAAGTTAAGCTATTTTCATCACTGATCTGGCCTTTGTGTTTACTCTTGACTCTGGGTAGTAACTAGATGGATAAATAATCAGATCCTTTATCTCAATATCAGTAACTTTCCAATTCATACATCATAAATGCCATCCCCCTTCAAGATACAGAATTGCTATTTTCCACAATCATTTTTAAAAAATCTCATTTTCTGCTTTCTTCACAGTCCTAATTCATTAGAATCCAGTTTACTTGCCTTCTTACAAAGAAAGTTCAGACCAGGATCTTTGGAATTTCTGTTTCTACTGACTGGACCAGACTGCTTCCGTTCTCTGGTGCAACTGCCCTCAACTCTTACAGACTTCATGTCACAAGTCACCTCTCCAGAACAAAGCCTAACTTTGTGGTAGGATTTCAAAATAACATGTCTTTGTTTCTACTCCTCTACCATAGTTATTTTATATTCAAAGTACTTAGAACTACATAACATTTTATTACATGACAGATTAAGCTAAACCAACTCCAACAAAAGAAACCTCAGTGGAGTGATATGCCTTTATTATGTGTAGTTACTTTTAAGGTCTGAAAAGTGTAGGATAATAAGGGAACCTTTAGGGCCTGTCTGAATGGCTCTTATTGGGAGCACCACTAGCCACATAGACAAGTCATTGGCAAGTGAAAAACGCAAAGTGCACACATGGTACTGGAATCGTAGACATACTATCAGACAAAAGCAATTCTGTAAATCTTTGACCCTAATGAAATAAATCATTGTTATGTACTCATCCATTATTCGGTGTAGTTTATTATGAAATTTGCAACTTTTGGGTGTGGCTTTTACTTTATTTTTGCCTTCAAATTTCTTCCCATTTTCCATGTCTCCTATTGAGAACATGAAGTATTTATTACTTTTGAAGACTTTTTCCATATGAAACACAAATGAATTATTTCAACATGTTTATTTGAGTGCATCCTGTTAAGAAAAAGTCATGGTTTCTAAAATTAAACAAGGATTTAAAAAAACTGAAGAAGAAAGAAAAAAAGTATATAATCCTCTTATAATATGCTCATGTATCTGAAGTCATCAAAATCAAAGGGTAGGGGAAGTTAGGTCATCATTGTTTAATGAGTGCAGATTTTCAATTTTGCAAGATGAAAGAGTTCTGGAGATAGATGGTGACAATTACATAATAACTAGCATTTTTTTAGTGCTTCAGAATTGTAGTTAAGAATGGTTAAAATGTAAACTTTGTCATGCATATTTTCTACAGAAAAAAAAAAAACAGAAACACCAAACCCAAGAGATTGTCTTTGCTTTTTAAAGAAGTCTCAAGTAAGTCAGCGAGTATCTTTGGCAGTTGCTGGATAAGCCTAGAGCTTTCCCCAATGTATGGGTGAAAGATCCGGTGACAGAGAGACCATTGTGGTCACTGTTGTC
The DNA here is from genome assembly GCF_000151885.1 of Dipodomys ordii. Lineage (NCBI taxonomy): Eukaryota > Metazoa > Chordata > Mammalia > Rodentia > Heteromyidae > Dipodomys > Dipodomys ordii. Next base: position 26,956,093 of record NW_012267233.1, read on the forward strand.
AGTTCTGCGGGGCCAATATTGTGATGATCAGAAGCCACAGCCTTGACCCAAAAGTAAAGGTGTTTGCAAAGTCAGCTCGACTCAGCTTACTATGTCTTCATAAAATGACTCAGCAAAATGTACTTGGAAGTAAGCTCTTCTCTGTTCAGTAAGAAGAGAATGCTGAGCACTTCCCAGTAAGAGATGCTGGTAACTTTGGTGGAATTCTGAGAGGCTGAAATTGTGCTTTTGACCCTGGAGAGGCCTTGGATTTCCTCCTCATGTTTTCTAGCTTGTGTCTGTAAGTTCACCAAGAACTGTGATGGTTAAAGTTGGGTCTATTAATGAATGTGGACAACCTGAGGAAAGAACTGCATTAGTCTTTGGTTTCTTTGTTTGCTTTGATCTATTAAACAACAGTTAGGCCCAAAGAAAGGACTTTGCAAAGCACTTCAGATAAGAGGATTATTGATTATCCCCCATAACTAGACAAGAGAGCAGACAAGCTTGAGGGAAACAATACCATGCATGGGGAATTAAGATTATGTTGGCACAATTATGAATAGTCAGACGGTCAGGTTCCATCAGATTTATAGGGATGCCTATGAATCTGTTTGTTTGTTTGTCTATTTTTTGTGTAAACTCAGGGCCTGGGTGCTGTCCTTGAGCTTTTTTGCTTAAGGGTAGCATCCTACCATTTGAGCCACTGTTCCACTTTTGGCTTTGTGGCATTTCAAATCAGATAAGAGTCTCACAAGCTTTCCTGCCTGAGCTGGTTTTGAACTGAGTCAATCAGATTTAGCAGCCTGAGTAGCCTGATTACAGGTGTAAGCCATTGGTGCTCATCTAAATCTTCATTTTGAAAAATAATTCCAGGTGGTTTTTACAGAAACCATGACATAAGATTAAAAGGGTAAACCTATCAGCTTAAACATAATATTCAGCATTAGGATCTACTACTGGTAACTAAGGTAACAAGAACACCAAAGATTTGAGTCTTTGTTAAGCTCTACTCCTGAGATACATGAGCTGTGTTTAAAAGCTGAAATGGCAGTGGATCAGTAAAACAGTAACTTATCTCACTTAGATCCTTAAATCAAGGATCCTGATTTTTCACTGCCAGTGATTAGCCTAATCTTAACAAACACTTTGAGTATCATTGAAACAGTATTTTTAATTGTCCTGTTTCTTGCCCCTGCGTTTGATAAAAACATAATTTTTAATTAAGTGGTTAACAAGTGTCCAAAGCAATTCAGCCCTAGACAAATCTAGGGCTGAATCTGGAATTTTTGTGATGCTCTGGGACTAGCATCTACAGTCCTTCTAGAGAGGAATTTTCATAGTCTACTATAGATAAATGAGCTGATGTTCAGGGATGTTAACCAACTTGCCCAAGATCACATAGCTAGTGATTGATAAAAGAATTACTGAGAATCAATGGACAGACATTATTTTCCTATTCTAGCTGGAGCATTAGCATCTGCATGCGAATTTCCTTATTTTATAAATGGAAATAATACATCCCTAGTGATTATTATTATTGCTTTTTGTCGTTCTGTGGGACTTGAACTCTGGGCCTGGGTGCTGTCCCTCAGCTCTTCAGCTCTTGAGCCACAGTGCCACTTCCTGTTTTCGGAGTGGTTTTTTGGAGATAAGAGTCTCAGGGACTTTCCTGCCCAGGCTGGCTTTGAACCATGGTCCTCAGATCTCAGCCTCCTGAGTAGCTAGGATTATATGCTTACCTATTTATTTTTGCCTTAGTTATTTTGTAGGTAGGATATGGCATTTATTTCCCAGTGGGGGGGGCTTGAACTGCAATCTTTCTACTTAGGTCTTCTGCATAGCTGGGATGACAATAAAAATAATATAATAATGTATATGTATAAATATCATGTATATGTCATAATTATACATATATCATATATAGTCTCTCTCTCTATATATATATGTATATATTTCACACACAGAGAGATCCATTTCCCGTGGTCCACTGGCTCTGATTCTTGGGAAACAGAATAGTATACTAGCATAAATCATTTAGACATTATTTCAGTGTTTATTTTCATTTTTTTCTCTAGTGTTGACCTTTGGTTTATGAATAGTACATGGTACATAATTATCATTTTTTGAGTACCCACTAAATTGGAGACATTTATCTCATGAAATTCACCCTTTTAGAAATTTTACCAGTATAGCTTGAATAATGCATTTTCTCTTCTATATCTTTATTGAAAAGAGGATATAATGATCAATATATTTAAATAAAATTATATGTAGAATTGAAATGCATATGGTAGTCTTAATCTCCAGCTTTGTCAGATTACTCTGAAATTTTTAATTCACTGTTTTAGAGTATTTTATTCAAGTAGCTCCTCAAATCACTTATCCCCTTCCCCCAACCCTCTGCACTTTGTAACACGTGGCATCACTGTATTAATATGTGTCCATATTCACTATAACATTCATGAGAATTTGTGACTCTGTCCATTTGCTTTTGTGCTGTTTCTTGGGCACAAGAGAATTGAGGCCTAACCATATTGGACAAGTAAATGAATCTAAGGACAAAACCAGAATTTGAGCCTCTGGCTGTCAATACAAATACAGTGTTCATATAATTCTAATTCTGTCAACAAAAGGGACATTCTTGGATTTAGATTTTCTGTGGGGTAGGAGGGATATTAGATAAAATAAATTCTAGCCATGACAACAGATAAGCCCTAATAATTCCAAGAGGTTTCATACTCAGGCCATTTATGTATTGCCCAATAACTCTGTTACAGCTGTTTCTGGAATCTATAAAATGATTCAGGGATGTTGAGTTCTTCCAACTTAGGTTTCCATGATCCATTAGGGCTTTAGTGTCCTTGACTAGAAAGCAAGGGTAAGAATAAGAGCAGTTTGAACAATATTTCCTGTCTCAGAGATGGCCACATCAATTCCATGCAACCAATTTTCCAGAACCTTAGCACATGGCCTTATAAAGTAGAGGTGGAGCGGTGAGACACGGACATAAGGACAATACATTCTAAGTATGTGGTCTACAAAAAGGGAACTAGGTTTAATGAAATCCTATGTCTTATGAATGGAGCCTATAGACTATGATTTATAATGTTTACTGATTTTGTTCTTTGTATATCCAGTAACTCTTGCTAAATGTTTGTGGTATACATTAGTGAATCACTAAATATTAAGTGTACCAATGATGAGGGATTGATTTTATCCATCATTGAACACTGTAGTGCGTGGTACCATTTGCTGACTATTTAGTAAGTTAATTATCTGAGTTAAATTATCTAATAAACACAAACTTTTCCAACAACTTATGAAGACAAGTGGATATATCCATATTGAATAAGATTATTTCCTTTTTTCTGTACCATGTAGTAACCGTTTATAATAACACTTACATGTTAGCATATTTTTATTGGAATTATGTATTACATATAGAACACATTCATCATTCTTGAAGGTAATTATCTGAATGCTGTGGGGCTGGCTGCTAACATCACCAGGCTTAATAATAAAAGTGTTAGTCATTTATCTGTTGGTTTTACTTTCATCCCAAACTATTTAGTATTATTTCCAAACTCAAAAGAGATAGTTTTCTTGACTTGTTGGTTGAAAGAGTAGTTATAATATATAAAGAAACCTTGTAGATAAAACAGGATTTCTTTGGTGTATGGGTATGACTTTGCTATACAAGAGAAGGAAAGTTTGCTTGTGGTAGCCATGCCTTCACAAGTATTTTTGATAGTGTCATTCAGGACTATTTGTAATTCCCTGGGTAATATATTGAGTTGCAACAGGTTTAATATGACAGTATAAGTGGTCTTCAAGGATGACCTCAAAAGAGACTTCTATAATATGTCATTCTGCTCCAGAGAATAATTCATCTTCATCTTCTTACAGTGGGACAATTTGGATTTTCTTTTCTTTCATTTTTCTCTTTTCTCTCATTCCATAACTACTCATTGGCTCTTTTGTTTTTTCTTTTCTTCTTTTCTCTATCTCATACGTTTCCCTTTTCTTCTTTGTAGTATTATATATTTTATATCTTGGTAAATTTCCACTAAACCCTACCTCCACTTGCAATAGTGTGGCCTTTATTATTTATAAGCCATTTATAAAAAGGAGTCAGGAAGGCATAGACATTTGTTTCCAGAGATCTAATACTGAGACAGTCACCCCGATTTGTATTCTAAACTGAAAGCAGGGCACTTTGAAAGAATTCAGAAGATGTTTAATAAATGAATAAAATTCTACTGTGGCAAACTTGAATCAACTGACATAAAGTGGGGTAAATAATTATATTGAGTGTCAACTGAGTTTATTAGTGACTATTGTTCATGATTCAATCACCCTTACATACAATAAGGGTGATGTAAATCTTGCCTGTTTCTAGTGTTAGTCTTTCTCTTCCTTTGACACAGGAGCAATTCATTAGTCTAAGTTTCATTTGACTTATCTATAAAATGACAAAGCTGAGCAAGAGCTTAAAGGTCATTTAGCTTGAGAATTCTGTACTTGTTCAAAGATATAATTTATTTGTTTTTTTATCTCTGTTAGAGGTTGTATGATTGGAAGCGATTCTCATCTGTTATATTGATGTATTACATAGCTCTTCCCAAAAAAAATGCCCAGTGAAAATCTTCTTAATTAATCAGTATTGTCTTGTGGCTATAGATTTTCAGCCTTACATCTTTATGTTTTAGTATAGGACAGTATTAACCTGTTCTATTGTAAAGCAAAGAGCAAACTCTGAACAATACAGTTTTCTTTAAATGACAGCAAATTGTACAGAAACATACCCAGCAGCTCAGTGAAGGAACTGATGGTAAAATGTGTGCAATTATCTTTGAGAGGAGGATGAATAGGATCTCCATGATGAGGAAATAGCCAAGCATGGCCATTATAACCTAGCTGGATGACATGAAATCACACAGTTTTTTAACACCACAGGAATCATTTGAAGACTGGAGATGTCAAATTTAATGGCTCTAAGTGAATAGGTGACAGCCAATTCCTTGAACCAGTTGAAATTGCTCCACACACCATCATATTTCTCTCTGATTCTTTATGTTTGATCGGCAGGCTGGGTTGTTTCCTCTGAGAAAACTAAGAAGATTCATGCCTCAGATTGAAAACCTTCAGGTTAAAGTGTGACATTTAAAGACATCAACCCAGTGGAGAAATGTAAATCAGAAAACAAATGTGCTGAAGGATAAGGAAATTGAGCATTTCCACCTGAACTACTTTGGCCCAGAAGACAATCCATTACTATAATGGAATGAGATCAGTGAATGACAAGGAAAAGGATCTGAAGGCTAGCCTAGAGACCAAAAGGCAAGCAAGCAAACAGACAATCCTTACACATAGGTCCAAAAAATCCCATGAACTCCAAAATGTTTAAGGGAATAATCAATAAACTAGGAAAAGGAAGAGATATTTTGACACTAAAATAAATTAGATTACATCATACACTGTTTGAAGTAAATTTAATTTCTACTGAATATCTAATGCAGCACATAGAGCCTATTTCTTTCATAAAATTCTACTTATCTTCTTTGTCCCTTGAGTATTGGTAAAATCCTTAGCCATGAATAGGAGGAAATTTTCTGCTTTGATTTAACTCTATAAACTATTTCTCTAATAAACATAATTTGCTCATATTATAGATGATAACTTGATGAATTATTATAAAGTAAGCATGCTTTTATAAATGCCACCAGATAAAGAAATACATTATCAGTATTATAGAAGCATTTTACAAGCGTCTTCTGGTCATTTTAGTCCCATCTGCACTGTGAGTATTAACTAACTTTTGACAGAGTAGACTTGATGAGCTATGATTTGACATCCATGATTTTTTCTTTTAATCTTCTGTTTAGTGTGATGATTGTTTTTAAGAAGCAGCTAGACTTCTTCCTGCCTAACCTTGGAACGTTCAGAACATTTCACTGTTTAAAGCAAGAACAGATACAGCCCGTATTCCAAAAGATGTATATATAATAAAGAACAAAAATATGTATGGAGATTAAAGGACACAAGTCTTCTGAACATACTACTCAGATTCTCAAATTTGTAGTTACCCTAATAGATTACTCCAATGGTTTACAGGCAAAAGCCATGGCCAATCTTGACTTCTTTTTTTGCTTATATTTTCTTGTATTTTGGTGGGCTTCCTGAATTTATGCCTTCAAATAGATTTTTTCTTTTTTTTAATTTAATTTAATTTTTTTGTGAACATACTGTACAGAGGGGTTACAATTACATGGGCAGGATAATGCGTACATTTCTTATCAAGCATTGCAGCCTCGTACTTTGTTTACCCTTGACATCCTTCCCCAGCCTCCCCCTCGCCCCACCACCCAATCCCCCCCGCAACGCACCAACATTGTAAAGCTCGTTTT